>NC_026001.2:89430937-90030937 GCF_000442705.2 Elaeis guineensis | reverse complement strand
CATTTAAACTGAAAAAAAAATTTTCAAAGTTCTCTGGATGAGCCAGATCATATTTGGCTCAGTAGAGATAGAAAAAATTACACGAGGAGAAAGTTAGGCTCAATCGAGTACTAGCACGATTTCCTTGAACCTAATTGGATCTTATCCAAATCAATTGGGCTAGCTAATTGATGACATCCAGACCCTAACCCTTGTTTGTGTGACCCAGTTAGGTTCAATTCTGTATGGTAATGAGACATGTCGTGATCTCATCATCGACATCATTGAAACTCCTTTCGATGGATCAAAACTCTTCTAATTCAGACAATTAGAATGATCGATCATCAAAATCATTCTAATTGCTCTCAAAATCTATCAGTGACACCTAGCAGTATATGGTGGCAACCCATCAGAACTAAAGATGAACCTCTTGGTGCAGCTACCTGTGTGATTGAGTTTCTCTATCATGAGTTCCGACTGAATTAGGATTAAGGTGAACTTGTCAAACCCAACATCAGTCATATGAATTAATTGATCGATCTGAGTCTGATGTGAAACCCCAATAAAAAACTCTTTTCTATTATTTCACTCTGCCATGGCCATAGGCTTAAGGACTCGATCTTTCGATCACCATAGGACTACTCCTCTCATCTACCGAGGTTGATAGATCCCATCTTGATGCGATCTGGTTCCTACAATGAATATGCTACAGCCAACATACACCTCAGGATTCTGGATGGCTAGGAGACCGAGTTATGGTATAGTTAAACTATAACACACTCAAGGTGAACCGACGATGCACATCAGGTCAAAGAACTAGACACACAACTGCAGCATCGAGCTAGTCATCGACGAGAAGGTAGATTTTCTTATGACTGCTCAAGGTGGTCACGCTCAGTACTCTCATTCTCAACGAATACCTGTACTCTCACTCTGGTGTCTCTACACCGTAGACTCAAGACTCATCTACCCTAAGAAAGCGATCGTACACCAATCTTCCGGATCGATCACCATCCTCATGATGATCCTATGGTCAGGAGCAGTTTATGAGTTAGTTATGTAAATTCATGCCTTAAATTTTTAACTCTTAAAAATATGAATTAACATTCCCACTAACTCAAAAGATGTATCACAGACACAATGTACACAATGTGATAGAAGAATAATCCTTTTATTCATTTATAGTCAAAATTATAATTTTGCCCTTAGATATGTACATGAATGTGTCAGCCGATCTGGCATCTAGGGCACACATCTAACAAACTCTCACTTGACCTAATGCCAATTGGCTACATATCTAAGTCCCATCTTCTCAAGGTGGGCTTCGATCTTTTGTTGGCCCAATGGCTTAGTCAGCGGGTCTGCCACATTGTCTGTGGAGTTGGCTCTTTTGACCTCGACATAACCCTTTTCGAGGTAATCACGGATCAGATGGAATCGCCGCTCGATGTGCTTGGACTTTTGGTGAGACCTTGGCTCCTTAGCTAGAGCTATGGCGCTATTATTGTCGCAGTAAAGAGGGATGGCTCTGATGACATCACTCCAAGCTCTGTGGCAAACTTCTTATACCAGAATGCCTCCTTCGCAGCTTCCGATGCAGCAATGTACTCTGCCTCCATGGTGGAATCTGCAATCACCATTTGCTTGAAACTCTTCCAGCTAACTGCACCACCATTACAAATGAACAGACTCCCAGATGTCGACTTTCAATCATCTATATCAGACATAAAGTCTGAGTCTGTATATCCCTGAATCTGGAGTTCTCCATTCCCAAAGACTAGAAACATATCTTTAGTCCTTCTCAAGTACTTAAGGATACATTTCACAGAAGTCCAGTGCTCTTCGTCTGGATTCAACTGATATCTGCTTGTGACACTCACAGCATGGGCTATATCAGGTCGTGTACATAGCATGGCATACATGAGGCTCCCTATTGCCGAAGCATAAGGGATCTTGCTCATGCGTTCAATCTCCTCAGGTGTGCTAGGGCACATCTTCTTGGAGAGATGAATGCCATGTCTAAAAGGCAATAAACCTCTTTTGGAGTTTTTCATGCTAAACCTCTTTAGCACTTCCTCTATGTATATCTTCCGTGAAAGTCCCAGCATCCTATTTGGTCTATCTCTATAGACCTTAATACCCAGTATAAAGGATGCCTCTCCTAGATCTTTCATAGAGAACTCCTTAGACAACCATATTTTGACTGAGGTCAACATGGGAATGTCATTTCCAATTAGGAGGGTGTCATCCACGTACAATACGAGGAAGATAACTGCGCTCCCACTGACCTTTTTGAACACACATGGTTTCTCCGCGTTCTTGATGAAACCAAACATTTTGATCACATCATTGAAATGAGTATTCCAACTTCGAGATGCTTGCTTAAGTCCACAAATGGATCTTTGCAGCTTGCAGACCTTGTGATCATCATCACTGGATGTGAATCCAAGCGACTGTTCCATATAGATATCTTCCTCAAGATGTCCATTTAAGAACGCCATTTTCATGTCCATCTGCCATATTTCATAATCGAAATAGGCTGCAACAGCAAGCAATGTGCAGATGGATTTTAGCATGGCTACGGACGAGAAGGTATCCTGATAGTCAATGCCTTCGTGCTGACTATAACCTTTCGCTACGAGCCTAGCCTTGAATGTCTCCACATTCTCATCTGCACCTATCTTTTTCTTGAAGATCCATTTACACCCAATAGGTACAATACCTTTAGGTGGATCTACCAAGGTTCAGACTTGGTTTGAGTGCATTGAGTCAATTTCTGATCTCATTGCCTCTAACCATTTCTCAAAATCGATATCTGATATTACCTCATCATAGGTCTTGGGATCATCACCATGAACCTCATTTCTCGTGAGAAATATTTTCTCTACATTCTCTTGTATAGTACCTAGGTATCTTTCAGGAGGACGGAAAATCCTAATCGATCTACGAGGTGGAAGAGGTTGTGTTACGACTGGTTCTAATTGATTGGGTTTCTCAGGTTCTTTAGCTCGTTGCTCTTGGGAGACATTCTCCTTGAGCTTAATTATTCTTCCGATGCCACCATCTTGAACAAATTATTTTTCAAGAAAAATAGCATTTCGACTCACAATCACATTGTGGTCTTCCAAAATATAAAAATAGTATCCTAGTGACTCTTTAGGATATCCTATGAATCGAGCTCTAAAAGACCTGAACTCTAACTTGTCCGTCTGCTGTTTCTTAACATGAGCCGGACAACCCCAAATTCTGAGATGATTCAGACTTGGCTTCTTACCATGTCATATCTCATATGGTGTGGTAGGAACAGTTTTAGAGGGAATCCTATTCAATACATAAATTGCTGTCATGAGATAATGTCCCCAAAGAAAATCAGGGAGGTCCGTGAAGTTCATCATGGAACGGACCATATCTAATAGGATCCGATTTCTCCGTTCTGAAACCCCATTGAGTTGAGGCGTTCCAGGTGGAGTCCATTGTGAGACTATGCCATTGTCCTTAAGATAGTCTAGGAATTTTCGACTAAGGTATTCACCTCCTCGATCTGATCGAAGAACCTTAATGGGCTTTCCTATTTATTTTTCTACCTCATGTCTGAATTCTTTGAACTTTTCAAAGGCTTCAGACTTGTGTTTCATTAGAAACACATACCCATACCTAGACATATCATCGATAAAGATAATGAAGTAGACAAAGTTGCCTCTAGCCGGCACATCAAATGGGTCGCACACATCTGTATGTACTAGGGCAAGTAGGTCTGTGGCCCTTTCCCCATGTCCCACAAAAGGGAGCTTGATCATTTTGCCTTGAAGGCATGATTCACAAACTGGATATGACTCAAAAGTCAACGGACTCAGTAGTCCGAATTTCTCCAATTTGTTAACCCTGTCTTCCGCTATATGACCTAGCCTTAGGTGCCACAGATACTTATCATTTAGACTATCTCTAGGCCTTTTAATTCCTATGGCATTCACATTTTGCTCAATATTAGAAACAGATACATCAACATGTAACTGATAGAGACTATTAATAAAAAAACCATTTGCAACTTTATTATTTTCATAAAAAATATTACAATGGTCCTTATGAAAGCTAATCACATAGCCTTCTTGTGCTAAACATGAAACAGAAATCAAATTTCTGCTTGCTACAGGCACATAATAACAGTCTCTTAAAACTAAATCTAATCCTAACGGTAATCGCAGAGGGTAGGTTTCTACGGTCACAGCAGCAACTCTTGCTCCGTTTTCGATGCGTAGGATCATCTCCCCATCCCTCAGCCTCCTGCTCTCCTCAAGACCCTGCATAGAAGTGCACAAATGAGCACTAAAACCAAAGTCAAGCACCCAACTGGATGCAGAAGAAACCGTAAGATTAGATTCGATAATGAGCATACCTCCAGAAGGACCATCCTTCTTGTTCTTCAGGGTGGTCAGGTATTGAGGACAGTTCCGCTTCCAATGGCCTTCTGACTAACAGTGGAAACACTTTTCCTTTTCAGAAGCCTTCTTCTTCGGTCCTATCTTCTTATTCTTGCCATCCACCTTCTGCTTCTTCACAGACTTCTTTTTCTTTCCAAAAGACTTTCTCTTGGAAGAAGTCCACTCCACAGTAAGAACTGAGCCTTTTGAACCTTTCATTGAAAGCTCAGCCGTAATCAGTATATTCATTAACTCGGTCAAGGTACATTGCATCTTATGCATATGAAAGTTCATGATGAACTGACCATATGCATCGGACAAGGACTGAAGGATCACATCAATCTGAAAATTCTTGTCTAAGATAATACCGAGCTTCTCAAGCTCCTCAAGATCCTTGATCATTGTCAAACAATGATCTTGGACTGACTGCCCATCACGCATCTTGGCCTTAAAAAGTCTTTGACAGACTTGATTCTTGGCTGCGTGACTCTGTTCACCAAACAACTCTTGTAGGTGAGCCAACATTTGGCAGGTAGTCAAAATATTTTCATGTTGGCCCTGCAAGTCACAGACATTGCACCCAATATGTAGTACCTGGCTTTATTATCATCGTCCGTCCATCTTTCCAGAGATGCTCTCTGTTCAGCAGTCGGACGTGCTGGCATGACAGGTGGATCCTGGTCCAAGACATGAGTCAATTTTTTAAAATCCAGAATAATTCTGTAATTTCTCAATCAGTCCTTAAAATTTGGTCCAGTCAGTCTATGAGTGTCTAGAATTTTGGTCAGGGGATTTGAGGCAGACATGTTTCCTGTAGAGAGTCGAAAGTTTCTAGTTAGATTTTGTAATCAGACTCAACCAATTTATTTAAGATTTTTTTTTTAAACAAATTAGGCTCCCACTATTTTCTCAGATCCCTACACTCCCTTGATAGAGATGTGAAAATCTTCGTGATTAGTGATTTCTAGTGGGTGATGCGGTCTTACCAACTGGTTCATCACCTCACCTAACAGTTATTGATGATGGGTCAACCGATGAGTGGACAACTCTTGTCCAATGATTCTCTAATCATGGTGCACCCAAAACTTGGTCTCTAATTCATGAAGCTCACCGTATCCGAGATATTGCTCCAATCCTTAGTTAAGCCAAACCCACCATTTGCATGAACTAGATTCCTGATTGGGTCCCTCACCGTATCCGAAATATTGAGCCCAACCCATCCTCTAATCCGTAGCATCCAATGCCTAATGGACATGGTTGCGTCTTTCCGATGCAACTGAGCCACTGTAACCAGCCGAGAACAATCAACCCCAGGAAGGGCCCACACATCCACAATGGTGGAAGACCTAGACTTAATATTTTCTTAGGAAGATTTGATTTAGGTCTCTTTAAACTTGACTTGATATAGTCATAACAATTATGACTAACCTAGTGGCATGGGTTAGCTCAAATTGTTAGCCACTTCAAATCAGAACTGGATCGACACATATGGCCAGGTAAGTGAGATCGATGGAAGGGATATGCCATTAACTCGACAAGAACGCATTCGAGTCGAGTAGCTCCCAATTAAAAAATAATCGATCGCATCTATCGAACTTACCTTAGACACCAAATTATCAAACCAGAACTAATTGGGTTAGCCTACAATCCAGACTCTAACCTCTGAGCCAAATTAGGTCTTAACATGATCGAGTCACATCTAAATGTGATTCGACCTTGACCCAGACTTAATCCTATTAGGCTGGTCAATTATTAGCTTTCATGATCCCACCTAACCAACTCTTGATTTGGTTTGATCAACCGCTAGACCTAATTGAGCTACCCAAGCCCGAACCCAATCTTATGAAAATATCATAGATCTGAAATTCTCAATTTTAGACCTAATATAATTTCATAAACTTAATACATTAATTAAGTTTGGGTTCATAAACAAAGCATGTATAATAAATCCTAGGATTTCAGGATCTAGGGTTTTGCAGAAAAGTAAGTTTTGATTTCTGATTAAGGATGAACGTGCGGCACCCCTACACATCATATGAATGCCTCATTGAATGAGAGGAGAGGGCCTTTAAACCTTACTTCATTCTTATGATCGGACGGCCATGAGGAATACCTTAACCAGAAATATAAATTTAACTACAAAACTAGTTAGATCTAAATTAACATATCACATATACAATTTAAGATCTAACTAATACATGCTTTGCATAGATCTCATGTATCAAAAATCAATCTAATTAACATGCTTTTAGATCAGATACATCACAAGTAATATCTAAAAAATAAGATTTAAATTGAACTATTCAAAATTAAATCTATTCTAGATAAGTTACTAGATCAGTTCTACAACCAGTCTAGGCATGTAACAGATTAATTTTATGAAAAAATTAAAATTTTATTTTCTATTTTTTGATCTAATTATAATACTTATAACATCAAAAAAATAGAAAATAAATTAAATTTAATTTATATTTTAATCTTATTAAAATATAAAACTTAAGATTATTCATGGATTCAACTAATCCTAGTCTAGTCATGCATCTCATGCATGTTAGATCATCTTAGATTTAATTTTAAATATTTTAATTTTAGATTCTATCACATCTGATGTAATATCTAAAATTTTTTAATATTAAATAAATTAAAATTAAAATTAGATCTAAATTAGATCTGAAATAGAGCCAACAATCTGGCTCTGATACCACTTGTAGGAAAAACTGCCTTTTTCCTGTGTAGGATCTTCCAGATTTCATCAAATCTGGGACGGAATAAATTTTAAATTTTTATCCTATGCTATTTCAGATCTAATATCTATTAGATCTAATTTTATTATCTAATATTTTAATTTTAAAATTAAATCTAAAAGTATGAGAAACATAGACATACCTCAAGGGTAATCTAATTACCCTGTAGATGATCGCAGCACTGCCTGAGGTTCTGATGTAGCCACGCAAGCACCTGGCCTCTACCAGTATCCACTTAGGTAGGATCTAGAACATCTTCTCCTCATGATTCTACACTCCAAAAATCAAATCAATATCTGATTTGAAAGTACTTCAGAACTCCTTCTGAAGTTGGAGCAGCAGCCTGTCGAGATGTCCTGCAGCCTTCTGTTCCAGGCGTCACCACGCCTTGCACCTATGCCAGATGAACGTCCAACTTTTTGGACGTAAAGAGGGGAGAAAGGAGAGTAAGGAGGATATGGAGAAGAGGGGAGGGGGAGGCAGCCAATGGGTTTTTTGCACAAAACAAGTTCTGCCCCGAAACCCTAGGTGCAGCAGGGTTTATATAGACCCTGTATGCTGCGCAGTGCCACATCATTCGATCCATCAAAAAAATTCCAATAAATTTTGAAAAAATTTTGATTGGTGGAGTGATGTCATTTGATCACATCAGATAAGAATCCTCATGCTCTCTCCTATGTTGGCACCAACAATGGATAGGCTCAAATAAGGTGGCGCCAAAGAGTCCAAGTTTATCAGGACTCTTTGGTTCTTATCCATTTGGGGCGCCCACTTAAATCCAATTGGGCTCATGCCATAATCTGATTATGGCACCCCAATTTGATTAGGTTTAGGTATGTGAACACTCTACAAAAATTCTCCAATAAGTCCTCTTCAGTTTAAGACCCATATGTCAACTTTTGACAGATGTCCTAAAATGAAATTGGCAGGTGCTTGAAATTAGTAGGTGTTGTCTTAAATTCATCTCATGAATTAAGACAAGCCTTTTCTGAGCTGGACAAGCTTTATTTAAACTGAGAGAAACCTTCTCAAAGTTCTCTGGATGAGTCAGATCACATTTGGCTCAGTAGAGATAGAAAAAATTACACGAGGAGAAAGTTAGGCTCAATCGAGTGCTAGCACGATTTTCTTGAACCTAATTGGATCTTATCCAAATCAATTGGGCTAGCCAATTGATGACATCCAGACCCTAACCCTTATTTGTGTGACCCAGTTAGGTTCAATTCTGTATAATAATGAGACATGTCGTGATCTCATCATCGACATCATCGAAACTCCTTTCGATGGATCAGAACTCTTCTGATTCAGATAATTAGAATGATCGATCATCAAAATTATTCTAATTGCTCTCAAAATCCACCAATGATACCTAGCAGTATATGGTGGCAACCCATCAGAACTGAAGACGAACCTCTCGGTGCAGCTACCTGTGTGATTGAGTTCCTCTATCATGAGTCCCGACTGAATTAGGGTTAAGGTGAACTCGTCAAACCCAACATCAGTCATATGAATCAATCGATCGATCCGAGTCCGATATGAAATCCCAATGGAAAAGTTTTTTTCATTATTTCACTCTGCCATGGCCATGGGCTTAAGGACTCGATCTTTCGATCACCACAAGACTACTCCTCTCATTTACCGAGGTTGATAGATCCCATCTTGATGCGATCTGGTTCCTACAATGAATATGCTACATCCAACATACACCTCAGAGTTTCAGATGGCTAGGAGACCGAGTTATGGTGTAGTCAAACTATAACACACTCAAGGTGAACCAACGATGCACCTCAGGTCAAAGAACTGGATACACAACTGCAGCATCGAGCTAGTCATCGACGAGAAGGTAGATTTTCTTATGACTGCTCGAGGTGGTCACGCTCAGTACTCTCATTCTCAATGAATATCTATACTCTCACTCCGGTGTCTCCACACCGTAGACTCAAGACTCATCTATCCTAAGAAAATGATCGTACACCAACCTTCCGGATCGATCACCATCCTCGTGATGATCCTATGGTCAGGAGCAGTTTATGAGTTAGTTATGTAAATTCATGCCTTAAATTTTCAACTCTTGAAAATATGAATTAACATTCTCATTAACTCAAAGGATGTATCACAGACACAATGTACACAATGTGATAGAAGAATAATCCTTTTATTCACTTACAGTCAAAATTATAATTTTGTCCTTAGATATGTACATGAATGTGTCAGCCGATCTGGCATCTAGGACACACATCTAACAGAAAATATGATTAAATTTATTAGCATCCAAAGCACAATATAAAATATTCATGGCTTTAGCATTGAGCTGAGCCATTTTTTTATCAAGTTCATCCCATTCACCTTCTGACTTAGAGAGAGACACATCGTCAATCAATTTAGTGGGTGTGTGAGGTTCATTTATTATGACACTCCACATGTCATTGTCAAGTGCTTAAATAAAAATTCTCATCTGAACTTTTCAATAGATGTAGTTTGACCCATTGAAAAGTGGAGGTCGGTTTGTGGATTATCCCTCGACTAGGGATGTGCCAAATTGAGCTGCCATTGATCTTTAGCTTTTGATGATTAAATCAAGCAAGAACTAGAATATCGAGCTCTAATACCACTTGTTGCCCAGATATGGAGCTCAAGAGGGGAGGTGAATTGGGTCTTTTTAAAATTTTAAAGATTAGTACACTAAAACAATGTGCTAAAATATTTGAGTGGAGAGGGTTGATTTTTAATAAAAATAAATTCAAATACAAATGATAAGTTGCACATATAAAGTATAAAGAACAAGTAAAGAGAGGTAAACACAATAAACACAAAGGATTTATAGTGGTTCAGTGCCAACCTTGCACCTACATCCACTCTCCAAGTTCCTACTTGAGAATTCAATCTACTAAATGGATTACAAGGATTACACCACGTTGGACACCTCCGACCCTTACTATTCAAGCAAGAACACTTATTTCTTGAGTACAAGCCAACCCTCAACAATCTGATTCAGGATTTGGATCAACCCAACTGAGTTTTGAAATCTTTCAAAACTCAAAAATCCAAAAATAATATGAAAAAAATAGGGTATAAAAAATTCAGCACACTATCCCCTTAAATAAACACAATAAATGCAATAGAAATACAATACTTAAGGGGAAGAAGCTTTTGGTGAACACCTTCAATGAATTTCACACTTGATTGTGGCTGGAGAGTGATTGGTAAAGTGATTAAATGCTTCTTTTCTCTCTTTAGATAGAGCTTTTCTTAGATTTGAACTTGAATGCTTGGTTCAAAACTTATGATTTTTCACTTCAAGAGAGCATTTATAGTCACTATTTATCCTTGAGAATATCTTAGAGTTGGTTTAGAGCCGTTGGAGAGTATTTAATTCATATTAAATGTATAAAAAATGAGCTAAAAACTAACCGTTACAAACTCGCCCAGAATAGATCATCCCAGGTGGATCATCCCACTGTGATTGGAAAGTCCCATGGGATGCCTCATTTGATCAGTCTGAAAATCAGACTTTCTGTTTTGGTCTCAGAGTCTCAGGAGTCATTCCAAATGGATCGTCCTACTGCATGGGTCGTCTCACTGCGTGTCATGAGCTAAAAAAAATATGCCGGCTACTCAATGAAAAGGGATGACCCAAATGGATCGCCCCATATTGTTGCAACTCAATTTTTCATGCATTTAAGGTTCGAAACTTATCAGAATACTTTCAAATGCTCTCAAATAGATTCAAATCAATTTGACACTCTCAAAAGACTTCAAAAACTTCTCCAACTTGTAGAAACCTCAATTTTGACACACTTGATGAAGCTTTTCAAACTCAATCTTTTAGACTATCTGAAACATCATAAAAATATTCTTCAAAGATAAAAAAAACTCATTAATAGTCTCCTCAAATAGTTTGC
This sequence comes from Elaeis guineensis, assembly GCF_000442705.2. Classification (NCBI taxonomy): domain Eukaryota; kingdom Viridiplantae; phylum Streptophyta; class Magnoliopsida; order Arecales; family Arecaceae; genus Elaeis; species Elaeis guineensis. The sequence continues at coordinate 90,019,894 of NC_026001.2, read as the reverse complement.
GATCATCAAAATTAATTCTTAGAGCAAAAGAAGAAAAATTGATTCTTCCATCCATGAATGGACGATGGAAGACCGGTGATAAAAAAAAAAAGACCTTTCCTCGGGTTGAAGAACCACCAACCCTTAACCTTCGGATGAGAACGAAGGATGAAGAAAGATCGAAAAAGAAAAGGATGAGGAACAGTCGGTATAAGATGACACAATAAAACAAAGCTAATGATCAGTTGGACAGAGTTTGGAGCTGCTGAGCAGGACAGAGGCCGTAGTAATCAAGAAGATTCCGGACGAACTTCAAAATCGAAAATCGAAGATCAATCTGAAGATCCTTGACATAAATTACAATCTGATCCGGAAGAGGAGAATTCACCCGATCGTTCGAGCTAGGAGCGGACAACTGATACTGCTCCGGGATACGGTATTGTTCCCAAAGCCGTTCAATGTTGGGTCCGAATAAGGAAGAAGCTTTCATTTTCGAACCCAAAGGAGAGTCATCGGTTGGATTCCCCAACCGACTATCCCGAGAAGAAGAAGTTTTTCTACTAGCCATGAAAAACTAGAGAAGAGAAGAAAATCCTAAAACAAAAATCCTAAGGGGAGAAGGATCCAAGGATAAAGACAAAAAAATTTGACCTGAAGCTAAAGAGGGGTGAAGAACAACACTCGGAGCTCCTAGTACTGGGGCAGCCTTCCAGCAGAACCTTCTGCTGCAGAGAATGGTGACAAATGCAAAGTAAAAGTCTAGCTGAAAGCGACTCCATATATATAGGATCCCTCAACGGCTCGGATAAACTCGGTCAAATCTGAATTTCATCAAATAACAATATGTGGCAACATCCAAACCGATCATTGGTCGAATGGTTTGACGCATCTGCTCCCGATCGTGCCACCTCATCGTTATCCGTGTGAATAGCTCAAAGCCAATAATATTTTGATACGTGGCCGAAATCTACTAGTCAGAATCAAATCATCTGACGTCGAATTATCTTTCTGAAACGATGGCTCAATAATGATTTCACAGCTATCAAAACAACAAAATAGCCGAAAATCTCTTGTACTCCAAAAAGTCATTAACATCAGCAGTCGAGTTAGGGCTCGAGACCACACGTGACAACTCTCTTCATCCAATGTGAAACCATGTGATGATATACACATTAGACTACTTTGGACTTGAGAGTGGGAGGGCAACTGTTGGGACCATTCAACCGACCCCCGACTTTGACTCTACATCAACCTTATAAACGCAATACTCCGATTAACAATCAGCTAACCGACCGACAGTCGGCTATTATCAACCAACAGCGGACAACCACGATGACTCGATTAATATCCGATTGATGATCATCGGCATATCAGAGTTACCATCCGATTCTCATTCGGATCTCCACCGACCTACTACTATTACCGACATATAGTCGGCTTATCTTCTCAACATATCTAACCGTTATAAACAGTTATCGACTACGTGTCACGATCATCAGTGGGTATAAACGATCCATTAACTTCATGATTATGGTCCAATAATTTAGCGTCATAAAAAGTGGGACCATGTGCTCGACGGTTATATCAGAATCATTTATAAAAGGGAGGTAAATGAGCAGCATAGGTAAGGTAATTCTGGGCTGAAACTCTGCCAATTCAAATATTATTCATCTGCTGTTCACCACTTTCCGCTGACTTAAGCATTGAAGGGTCTTCACCGGACACAATTCCGATCTGTGAGGACTTTGTTTTGCAGATATTCTTCACCGACGACAGACGACAGGAGATTGATCGTAACAATATTTATATTTATTAAATAAAATAAATATTAATATAGATATACTAGCATCCGATCCATACGATCTAATTTCAGTCTTATGAATTAGATCCTAAAGGCCTGATCCATAAAATGTGAGCTTTAGATATATGTTGCATGATATGTTTATATATAGCACTAATAATTTGTGAGGTATGCTAAAAAATTATGTGAGTTTCAGCTGGACTTGGCAATCGGCCGTTGGGACGAGTTCAACCTTAACATAAATATTACTATACACATAGCGCCCGGATACCGAACATAGATTACGGATAAGGCCAGAAGGCTTACGTTCACCTTCAACTAGCCTCTGGCATGCCGCAAATCTTTCCAGCTTTTAACTCCCTAAGATAGATTTAGTATATCCAAGGCCATAAGATAGATTTATTATATCTAAGGCCATGTATAGTTTCAAGTTATAACTAGTTTCCGCAGGTCGTCTGCCGGGGTTAGTTCACGTTAGCTAACGGTGTTAGTCATGGTTATTAAACCCAAATGAAGATCAACAGGTCAGGAGTCCGAGTTAGTATTTCAACTAGATTTGTATTAAAATATTTAAAATTAAAATTATTCATAATAAAAATATAATATAAAAAATATTAACTATTTTTATATGAAATACTATTATTATTCTTCGATTATAGTATAATAAATAAACAATAATAAAGTATCTAGTTTTTGAAGAGATCGTAAGAAAAACTATTATTGGTGCATATTATCCGATCTCATCGTCGTCTGGACACGTGGCATCAGATTGTTATCTAAGATAAATATTCTCTCAGATTATATCGGTCCAAAATCGATCTGTCTCTTCAGTATTATCTGCTAATCGGTTTAATCTATAACTGTTTACAAGCTTGATGCTCACCTTGGTTTGTTTTCGATCTCCGTCACCTTATTTCAGTTGTTGGCCGACTTGACATAAAAATCATAACGCCCAGTCCAGATAGTTACTGATGTCGACTGTTCCACATCGATTTGTTACCAACGTACCACTGTATCTATGGATGATTATCTGATAGCTGTCATCCAGCTTAATTATAACCGTCTTCCAGTTGTATTCCAACTCATTTGCCACGTAGGTAGCCGTCTCACGATTCCTGCACAGCCGATCATTCTATTACAACAACCTAATGACCTAATAGATCTCTAACGACCTAACAGCCTAACGAATCTCTAACGGTCTAGCAGATCTCAAATAGCCTAACAAACTTTTCTTAAGGCCTAAACGAGCTCCTTCTATATAAAGGGAGACATGATATTCTCCAGGAGGCAAGTCAAAATCCACAGAGACAAAACTCTACTAATTTTTTCAATGAGGAACCAGAATTCTCTTCACTTTTCTCTACTCTCAAACTCTCATTTCTAGCTCGCTTTCTATACTTAAGCATCGGAAGGTCTTACACCGAAGGGCACCCCATGATTTTAGAACTTTTTTTATAGATTTTGTTCGTAATTCAGATCGGTTCGATCTTCAACTCTCCAGCTTAGTTCAGCATCGGCCTCCCTTTCGGAGCTTTGCAGCAACAATTATAAATAAATATAGTGGTGTACAGAAATCACTAATATTTATAAATATTTTTAGTCAAATAAAGTTATAAAAAAAAATTAAATTATTTTTTTAATCTTATCAAAAAATTATTTTTACATAAAATAATGATTAAAATATGAAATATAATATTATATGAAATAGTTATTTAATGATCCCAATATTTTTTAATAATAAAATGAACAAACTATATAAATTAGATGTGTCGTGCTGGGGTGGTGGGTTCTTATGTTTCAATTATTTCAGGTCAAAGAGAGTTAATAGATGTCCGGATCTAAATATAAAAACATTAAGTACACCTAGACCTATATCTAATAGATTTATGTATAATATCTGAATTCATGTTCGATGTGATTGGATTAAGAAATCACTATCTAAATATAGAAGCGAATTAGCTTGGATTATAACGAACCCACTGACGCACCTAGAGAAATTATTGCCTGGAGCAGGAGATAGACCACCCAAATCCGATGGTGGATAACATGCCACACTAACCCTTGTATTTCACGGATTCCCAATTGTGCGTTGTCCATCATGCACATACTTTGAAATTTGTGCTGATCTATCTATGCTGGGATGATGGTGAATTTTTTTTTCAGGATGATGTGTTGATTTTTCATTGGATGGTCAAGATATACGTGATAAGATGTATTAGCTTTCAATGAGCTTCTTTATACATGATATTCAAAAAAAAAATTTATACATCCGGGATGGTGTAAAAAATCTGAGGATTAATCTATATAGTAATTATTTTTCAACATATATTTAATATTTATAGATTATTTATTTAAAAATTTTATATAATAAAAATATTTTAATTTTTTTATTATGATATTTTTTCAAATAATTATGATATTTTTTTAGAAAAATTAAGATATTTTTATTTTTTTTAAAATTATGAAATTTCTTTTTAAAAATCGACATCTCTTTTTAAAAATTATGATATTTTAATATTAAATAAAAAATTAAAAATAAATATCATAATTTTTTTTAAAAAATATTATTATTTTTGTGAAGGGACATCGTAATATGTCGTAATTTTTTTTGAAAGATAAAAATATTATAAATTTTTATAAAAAAATATCATAATTTTTAAAAAAATATATCATAATCAAAAAAATAAAAATATTTTTATTATATAAAATTTTTAAATAAAAATATAATTTATAAATATTAAATATATATTTAAAAATAATTACTGTGTAATCGATCGGACGACGGTGCACTCCACGTTGGATTTCCTGCACCGCCCGCGGTGCGCAAAGATTTTCTGTATGACACCCATGTATATAAGGGATCAGTCCTTTCGCGTTCGACCGACGAAATCGAGGTCACGGGCCTCCATTTTGCCTCAATGGCCAGCCTGCATTCTTCGAAACATTTAACCTTGATCTCTTGGAGAATTTTGCTGCTCTAAGTTCCTCCAGTAAGTATTTTTCTTCAAACACCCCAAGAATTTTAACTTTCTTCTTGTTTTGGTCTCTTTTGAATGTTTTGATTCGTTCTGGATTATCATGTGATGGTCTTTTCGAGTCTGTCCAAGTAAAAAGTTCCGATTTGGGGATTTATTTGAGTTTTTTCCAGCATCATTTGAAAAGGAAGACATTCTGATGACAGCTTTTGGTCAGCCTAATTGAAAGACCGTGCTTTCATTTGATTTTCGCCCTAAAAACTGATATCAACTCCCTATTAGCAGAAAATTTGGATTTTGTTCAATTGCCTGGGATCCCGTATGTTGCGTATTGGGATGGTGTCATGAATGTTCCTGTGTTATGTGCTCAAATTTCTTTTGTAGGGAAGCTTAGATTATTGTATGATGACTGTACTCTTTCTGAATGATTTTGTGTATGATAACTGTAATCTTTCTGAATAATTAACTAATCACAAGTTATGGGCGAAACCAGCTTCCAACTCATTTTGGAGGAATTCACTGAACAAGTTAAGATTTTTTTGTGTTTTTTCATTGCCATGAGAGAAGGTGCCATCAAAACAAATTTCCTTGAAATCCTCTTGCCAATTGGTTGTGGATAGGACAATTTTTATTTTAATTATTCTCAAGACAAAGAACTTTGGAGACAGAATTTTTTGTGCTTTATTTTCTCTTCTCTGAATAATACTTGTCTAGCACTCAACCAACAAATCGTGTAGACTATTTATTTTGAAAGGAAATGCTTCTTTAAATTCATTACAGTGAACAAGATGTTGGCACTTAATGTTAGGCTTATACTTCTACAGGTAAAACTACTTCATTGATGATTTTGGAATGGAAGCACTTGGTTGGAGGAAGACTTCTGGTGTAAATAGCTAGACTGTCTAGGCGGTTCTTGAAGTAAAACTATTGGTCCTATTGTGGCCAAGTGCTTATGGTCTAGCACACGAGGTATTGTCCGTTCTGACCCATGGGTCTCACGGTTTTACCTCTGGATTCTAATTCAAAAGATACCTCACTCTAAGGCTCATGGGCCAAAATGGATCATACTTCACGTGCCGAACCATGAGCCTTTGGCTACATCCCTAGCTTGTGATTGTGATATGCATCCCGCTCGTACACAAACTCTCTGCTGTTGTGATAATAAGAAATGAATGCATCATTAGTCTCATAGTGGTTGTGAGCGAAGGGGGACTCTGGCTTATATGGGAAGGGACCATCCTTCCCTGTGAGAGATGCCTTTTGGAATCAGAGCAGACAATACCTCACGTGCCTAGCCATAAACCCTTGGCCACAATAGGTCCTATTATGACTTTTTGTATATCTTTTCTGGTAGCATTGGATGTGATTGGAATTTAGATCTATTTAGCCATCATTTGGCAAAAATGTATACCATGGACATTTTCTCCATTCATGTATGCATATCCCAAGAGTGTTTTTCACAGAGCACTTTATTTCCAATGCATCATATGTTAAGATTAACTTTACTATGAGATTTGTATAAGTGACGCACAAAGAATTTTTCCTTGATGATATCCATCTTCTAGAAATATATAAGAAAATTTCCCGTTTCCTTCTTTTTTCTTACATATTACGCAATGGAAGAACAGGTTGATCTAATGACATCTGAAGTCTTGATGACAATGGCAAGTGAAAAAATTGTATAAAAGATGTTATCCATCAAGGTCCCCAATTATCGAACTTGTCTATGAAACCCATAATGGAAGACACTTTTGTCTGTCAAACTCAAAGATTGAAAGAGAAAGAAACAATAATTCTTCATGTTCAGTTTACCATATTCTAAATCATGCAGAAAAATATGAAAGCAGCATACATTATTAACTTGGTTGAACTTCTATGGTGGATTAAAACAATCTATCTTGCTCATTACTCTTTATGATTTTCTTAGTGGGACATCTACTTCAACGTGATTTCTCTGCTGGCCACATGATTTTTTTTAGGGATGTCATGGCGTTTAAAAATTTATAACTTATTTTGCCTTAATATAACCCTTTAACTTTTCATCTTTTAGACAATTAAGTGTTTCACAATAAATAAATTATTTTCAGGTACAAATTAATAGAGAAAGAGGATTTCTCATGGTTTGCTTCATACTTAGTTTATTAACAAATGCTTGGTGTGTTATAATGGCTACATGGTATGATGGTTATAAATGATAATTACTTATTTTGATGGGAGTTTGGAAAATTTTTCTCATGTATGTTTTACTTATGTGTATGTTCGGAGCTCATGTTGCTTTAGTGGAGTGTCCACTGATGCAACAACTCTTTTGTTCTTGTTCTTTTTAGTGCCATTCCTCTTATCATTCGAAACAAATGAAAAGCCCAGTCTGGAGTGTCAATTAGATGTTCTTCTTTTTTTTTTTCCTGCTTTATTTTGAATCTTGAGCAATTAAAGGGATTGAACTTCTATGAGAGAGCAGCTGATTGACCTTCTTGATATCAAGTTGCAATGGAGAGTCTGAGAATGCTTAAAGTTTCTTATAGACAGTAACTGCCATGTCCAAATTTGCAAGGACCTTCTTCATCCATACAAGGTCAAAACTCCTTGTATGTATTTATTCATCATCAATAATTACCATTCAGAATATCTGCTTGGTGGTTATCATTTTGCCAGTCATTCTATTTTGGTTGGTTCCCAGGTGTTTGAAAATTGCAGTATTTTTGATAATTGAATTAATCATATTAACTTTTAGAATGGAAAGCTTTAGATACAACACAAACAGAAAGACAAGGAACCAAAAGTATCAAGGAACTAGATTACAGACAGATATCCTAAGTGCCATAGCGTTGGTAAACCATTTTGCAATTTAATGCATATCTTGATGGAGGTGGATAAAAACATGAGAATGGTCCAAATTTCTTTCCTCACTTATTCTTAAAAATGATATTGTGGATGCAAACAGGAAGGAAATGCAAAGGAAATTCAAGCACTTTGGAACTGCCTCGCGTAAAGATGATCATAATGATTTTTTGACTATCTGCAACTGATTTATAGTCTATCGGTTATTGTTTGGTTGGTAGAAATGAATTTGAAGTATTGGCTCCTTAAGTTTTTGAGCCACATTAATGTGACTAGGATTTCTTGTACAAGTTTTCATAATGTAAGCTTTTAATGCCTGAACCATGAAAAATTTATGAAACTTTTGCTCTGTCTTAATTGCATGATGTAAGTACACCATATAGCATAGTTTCCTCTGATCATTTTGAGACAATCTACTACTTGTTGGACCTGAAAAGGATATTAATTTTTCTGAATCATTAATTAAGTGAGGTCCTCCCCCCCCCCCCCTCTCTCTCTCTCCCGCTCACTCTCTTCCTCTCTCCCATTCTCCCTCTCCCCTGTCCTTGCCGGTATCCCAAATGGAGGGGTGGAACCGTGCCGGTCCGCCCCTGGTACAGCATGGCATGCCCGAACCGAGCAGTTCGAACTGGCATGGCAAACCTTAGTTACATCCTTTATAGACGAAATAGGGGATGTTGTGGGAAGAGTTCTAGGTGTGGGAAGAGTTCTAGGTGATGCCTTCCCCTCTCTGATCGGTAAGCTTCGTTTGAATAAGAAAAAGCATTTATTATGTTTCATACTTTAGGTAAAGCACATATTCTGACTTGGCTTTTTATTTTTACTGGGGTGGCTAGACTTAAACAAATGAGGGGTTGCTGCCTGATCTGAATTATCTAGCTTTTTCGATGTACATTAATTTTAAGAATTACAACTTTCTTTAGGTCATGATCTCATTTGCATTTGGGTTGTAGATCTGAATGGTCAAACTTTTTATTCTTAACTCGGCTTATATGTCCTTGGCAAATGTCTGATGTCTTGACCAATGACCACCCACAACAGCTAAAGGTTCATATGCTAGTACATGATGTTATGTTTGATAATGTTTTACCTTCATCATATCTTTATAATAAGCATTGGAATGCTTGTCTTGATTGGCTTACCAGAAAAGGAAATAATGGCTTGGTTTATGTAATGCTTTTTTTTTTCTAACAACGTATCTTATGGGAGAAGGAAGAGCGGTTCCTTGTTCCCTGTTCCATGAGAAGATGATTCCTTTGCTTTTTGGTTTGCCATCATATTGAAATACACAGAAGGAATGCTTGAGCACTCAGTCTGTGAGGATTAACAAATTCTGTCCTCAGTAGTACTAAGATTGTTGACATACACATAGAGCCTTAGCTGGACAAAAGCTGTGGATGTATCAATATCATTAATTGACTTGTTGGAAAATTGATAGAGACAATAAGAATTTTGGTTCAGAGAGAGCACTAAAGTACTTCATGCACAATTTTCAGGGCTTTGAGAAAATAACTAAAGCAATCTGAATTTGAGAGCATTCTTGCAGAGTTTGCGCTTCAACTATGGGACCCGATTATGTGCATGGTTATCTGATTACGTACTTCTATCAAAATTAGCACGTCATACCTTTAAAAGAGTGCATGCCAGGAAATAAATTTTATCTACTTCAGTTCAAATAAAAAAATCACTGTAGTTTGGTATTGATGAAATGTGTAACCATCTAGTCTCCTTTGAAGCCCTCTGTGCATGTGAAACATGATGAGTACATTATTGCCCAATTATAGTGAAATTGAGCAACGGAACTTGTGCAATTCATCACAAAAGGAGAGATCAATAACTAAGGTGCTTGTTGTTTGAATAATTCAAATGTTTGATTCACAAAGGTGAAATTGCAGCCCACCCCCTGTTGTTTCCCTGTCTACCAAATGCTTATTTCTAGCCCTTGATTTTGATGACCATTTTATGCATAATCCTTGTCCTGTGCACGAATGGGCTAAATAGGTATAACTATGTACTTGGACAGGCATTACTGTGTGATCGTGTGCAAAAACGGGTCTAACTGTGCACAAGGGACTAGACATAAGGACAAAGGACTTAAAGAATAATGGCAATCAAATAAAAGACTGGGTGTTAAGTTCCCCATTTATGAACAGGCAGGTAAGTTTCTTTGGTCTGTATCACATTTTCTGATGCATTAATGTTCATGTCCGATGGTTCCATTTTCCCCTTTATATTAAGATTTTATGGATTCTGAATTGACAGCAAGTTTGATTTGATGTATTAAAACATTTTAAAATGGTTGTCTTTACAAAATAGTAGAGATGATAAATAATAATAACTAAAAAATTGTGCAAGACATATCATTATTCAGAAATGCAGTTATGAAGGGAAAGAAAAAAGTAAATGTGTGCTTAAATTTTAAGTAAAATCAAATGAACCCAACAAGGAAGAAAGGAAAGCACCTTTAGAGAAGAAAAGACATTGGAAGACATGTTATGCAAACTGTTACTTCAACATCATCAGATTGTTGTGGACAAAATATGTGAGGTCGTAACCTAAAACATGATGGTTTGGCTCTTGCTCTAAGTATGGACTTACAAAAGTCCCTTCTTTGTACATGCTCCAATATGCTAATTAATTTGCACCAAAGCCGCTCTAATATAATAGGATTTTGTGATCCACTTTCTCCTCCTTTTTTACCTTCTCCTAGTCTGGATGGAACAAAAGGAATGTGTGTTAGCTGATATTCTCATTATGACACATTAACAAGCTATATTCTTTTCATTATGTCAAAGGATGATAGTTCCTTGAGGATGTGCCTCACCTCGGTTGCTATAAGTGTGAGCATTTTAACATGTTGGCCATTTTCCAAAGTGTATCAACCTTGCAGGGAACAACTTTTTTTTATTTTTATTGTGATAACCTTACATTTTTGTAGTGGTGCATTATGCAAAAGAAATGGAGAAATAAATTTGCTAAATGCAATCTCGCTCACTGTCATATCCTTCATCAGGATGCTTTAAATTATGGTGAGGAAAAAGGGTTGTTCTTGCAAGAGAAAAATAGCATGATCGGTGGAGAGAAACTTTCAGACAAAATATTGCAGGATAACATGTCGTACCCATGCTGGTCAGAAAATAGGAAAGGTGCCATGCCATGCTGTGTTAATTACATTGTCAAAGCCCGTTTCAGAAAACATGGGTTCATGCTAGTCGCTGCTGATAGGCACGGACCAATGCATGCCAGTGTGTTATAGACCCCTGAAGCGTGCCCTTATATGGCCAACAGTGCCATGCCAACACCTAAATCCTTGCTTTAAACCTCTAAATTTCGGACTTCTAGTATTTTGACCATGGCATTCTGTGTCATAGTGTGCGTCAGTTTTATGAGAAAATTATATTGTGTACTGATATCGACTACAAAGAGAGACGTAGAGAAATAAAAGGGGTTGGTGGAAGTGTGAAGCCCATGGCATTCTGTACTGGTCCAAATTGGCCGGTACATCCCGTACCGAACCGTGACAGCGGAGAGCTGGTCCAGTCAGATCGGGTTTTTAGAAAATGGGTATTGGCCCGAACCGCTCAATATCGGGCGGTTTGGTCCAGTTCAGTATGGTTTGGTCCGGTTCAATCCGGTTTCTTTTTTTTTAGTGCCGATCGATGGGATTTTTTTGATTTTTTTATTATCGATATGGTACAGTACCGTATCAGCCAGCAACCGACACAGATTCCGATATCTAGTCTGCGAACCTTGGTGAATACTCTAAATATTATTTTTCTCCTTTCAAGAAAGTTATTTGAAAGATGGAGAATATTTGCAAGGTAGATTCTAAGTGAGAAACATGCACTGAAACCTCTACGGGACTCCTGGTTTAATGATCTAAGCATTTGAGAAACCTTATTTGAAATATCTGGAAGGTGGCAGCCATACGTTGAAAATTTGTGGGCCCAGAGTCTTTTGGTTTGCTTTTGTCATAAGCATTCTTAAATGCCTTAAATGGTGCTAATCTCACTTACAGTAAGTATTCTTTTGTTAAAGCACAATCAATGGTTGATTTAGTTTGTTTGGTCAACAAACTTTTCGAAGAAATTAATTGTTGTTGATTGGGGAAAGCTAAATTCATGTGAACTCCAAGGCCTACAGTAATTGATCTATAGTGAAAAGGGGAGATGGCAAACTATAACTACTTTTGTGTTATTGTGTTATGGATGATATACAATTTCTATAAAATAATTGGTAACATTGGGTTGTGCTGTGCTAGGAGGTGTCAACATAAGATAGTGACTAAATTGGAGGTTTTATAGATAAAGCAAGAACATGATCAGTTGTGCAGTGTCGTGGAGTATGTTAAACAACCATTAAGAAGTTTTAGAAGATACATCTAGGATAAACAAAATAATCACTAAGATAAATTAAAGGGGTGTTTGGTTGGGGGGAGTTGGGTTCTGGAATGGAAATAGATGATTCTCATTCCAACTGTTTGGTTAGGGGGAGTCTCATTCCAATTCCAATTTTGGGACGGAATGGGAATGGCTCAATCCTCCTAAAACCCATTCCCCACTCTCCTCTAAGGATTCAAATCTCCATTCTGATTCTGATTCTGGTCATGAACCAAATGCTTCAGGGCATCTGGCTATTCCAATCCATTCTGATTCTAGTCGCAAACCAAACACCCCCCAACGGACTATCATCTTGCCAAGATGTTGGTTTAAGAATGCAGAATAATATTACAATGTTTGAGAAGGTGATTAGAAGAACATGTCTGATCTGTAATTTGCTTTTATTAGTGCTGAGCCATGATGAATACCTCTGATAAAATTAGCCAAGCTGAAAGCTTATGCCTGGTCCATTTATTATTCAGTCCTAGCTAAGAATGTGCCTCTTTTACTTTTGCTCACACCAGACTTCAAAAGACTATCTATGAAATTTGATGGATGGATGGACAGATGTATGTATATGTATGCATGCATGCATGCATGGATGGATGCATATGCATGTATGTATAGATGGATGGATGTATAGATGCATTCATGGATGCATGGATGGATGCATGCATGGATGGATGGATGGATGCATGCATGGAGGAATCCAGAAAGACTAGAAAAGAGATGGGTAAGGACTGGATAAACATGATGGAAAGATGTTTTTATTGGCACCAGATGTTGTCCTTCATACAGATAAATGGTGGAAAAAGATCCGTAAATCTTGCATAATATATGGAATAAGGTTTATTGATTTTGCTTATATTGCCAAGTCAAAAAAAAAAAAAAAATTGTTGAGCTTGACTGGACTTTGGCTATTAAACATAGCCAAGCGCTGATATTGTTTCAAGATGCACTAATAGAATTGGGTAGGTGTCTGGCCATCTGGTAAAGAAAGGATGTGAAAGAACAGAACTTATGTTACTTCTAGTTTTGCTTATGTTAAAATGTTCTCACCAAGTAATATAAGCGTTGTATTCTCAGTGGATCTTAGCATCAATAGAAACAAACAACTTTCTCATATTAAACATGTGGGAGACAGACTGGTTTCTTATCATCATGGTTAGAATTTCTAGTTCTGTTTGGTTTTATTACTGAGACTATGCATTAAATTCTACGACATACGGGCATCCTTTGATGCTTCTCAAATTGAAGTCTGCAGTGAATCATATTTTTGTGCGTGTTGCTTACAGGGATCCCTTGTCACATGTGAAATGGCCGTTATGAATAGAATTAGTGCTCTGAGAGTTGACAGGTTTGTGGTAGTTCCTTGATATGCTTTATTGTCAAAATTGTATTGTTTTATCTTATTAACCACAACACTTTCTGGTAGAAAGTGTGTTGCTACCCTCATTTGGTTTGTGCCTTAAATTTATATGTTATGGATGGGACAAATATCTTTGTCTTTGCATACCTGTATAACATGGATCATTCTGTGCTGGTGCGACAAAATTGCCATTTTTAACATGATTGTGCTTTCTGCCTTGTTCCCTGACCTCTTTCGGGCTCATTAGTGTGCTCCATGTTCAAGTCATGCTTTGATGATGCATTGTGGTCAAAATCTGTTTCATTATATTTGGGTTCCATACCCACCAGCATGTTTGTGCTGCTAATGCGTGTATGTTTTTGTTCTTGTAATGAGCAGATGGATATAGCTGCAAAGTATTTAATGGAATATTAGGTATTTTCATCCGACTCATATCGGGTTGGCTCAGATAATGTTTTCATTTTAAAGATTCGAATCATCTTTGATCTTTTGGTTGCCTAATGGGAGCCACTGTTATCCTGTTTTGGTCCTGTTTCTTGTCATACATCCTTTTGTCTTGGACTTATGGTTCATCCATTTGCCCTCAATCTTGTAATTGCTTAGATCATAATCTACCACTACAGATAGCTACCCCATTAAAAGAACAGAGATATGCAGCCCTTTGGGTGGAAAGTGATAGCCATTACATCTAGGCTGCATTTATGTGGTCCTGACTTTGGTGGATGTCCTACTTTTTCTTTTCAATATAACACGTGCACCCCTCATGAGTCGAGGACTCATGGAAATCATTAGTGACTAGAGGTCCCCATATTTAGATCCTTTCTGAAAAAGTAAAGTTGGCCCTATCCCCATACAGTGCTAGTATCTTTGGATATTGTTACCCTTGCTTATCTGTTGTCAGATAATTCTCTCTTCTGATTCTGTGCTTAAAGGCTTCAACTGTGGACTTGAAGGCACTCATAAGAGATTGATAAGTTAAACTAACTGATGGAAGTACTATTTTATTAAGGTAGCCAAGATTTGCTGTACCGGTACTGGACGGCATGCCGGTGCCAGACCGGTATGGTACGGTACCGGTACCGTACCATACCGATACACGGTACGTCCGGGCGTACCGGTCCGATACCGGTACACAATTTTTTTCGATTTTCAATTTTTTTTTTTTGATTTTTAAAGTTAATAATTGATAAATACAATCTTAATATGGTATTATATTGCATATTATTGACATATTTGGGTTCAATTTGGAGTTAGGTTGCGGTTTAAAGACTCTTGATCCAAAATTTCAAATATATATTTATTTACATTATATTTCAACTATGTCATCTTAAAACTAAAGAAAAAATATATAAAATACGCATTAAAATGTATCTAAATATTTAAGTACAAAACGCAATAACTGATATACGAACCTTAAGATGTACTCTGCATTTAATTTCTTGTCGAGTGTCTGTGACGCTCGTAGATATCTGGATCATCAACATAGTCTGAAGGGACATCAGTCCAACCTTCTAGCCAAGCTGCACCGTACTCTTGAATATTTATCATCCCATAAGACATCCTCTCTGGATTGTAAGACATCTCAAACCTCTCGCTAAAATTCTGACTCTGAGAAGTATCCTCGAGATGATGGTACGGTTGTAGAGGAGCCCATCCAAATATGCCAGTAGCAAAATTTGATCCTGGAGCTGCTCCAGGCTACATAGGGTAGTAACCACTAGAAGATGATGCCTCGGATATACCATATGCATATAGATCATAAGGTGGCTGTGGATAATAGGATCCATAATGCGAGGATGATCCAGATACATCCATAGACCCTACTCCACGTGCAAGATCATCCGCAGCTGCATCATGTGCTGGACGACCTCTAGGAGCCCGTCGTCTATATGAAGTCGGCTCCCCACGATCTCTACCGACTCGTCCACCATGATCTCTATCCTGTGTGACATGCGTAAACTGAGACTCACCGGTGAATCGAATATCACCCTGTGGCTGTGTCTCATAAACGGTGGTTTCTTGTCCTCCAGTTCCTCCCTGATCATCAGATCCATGGCTACTACTACCAGTATTATCATCACTCTCCCTGGTGTCCGTGTCTGAACCAGATCGTTCCTGTACTCTCGAGAGTAGTGCACGTGCAACTGTCTTTTCCTTTCCCCCCTTGTGCCCCTCTATGACTGAGTTTCCTGTGATTAGGAGGATGGATGCCTTCTTGCTGGCTGCCGGGAGGAACGTCTATACATCTCTCGCTCAAATCTCTGGGAAGATGTATCGGATAGCGAGTCATGTGATGAATGAGTCCCTTGTGTCCCCTCAGACTGTGGCTGATCAGCTGAAACCCTATGTGGAATATTTTTTTCTACCCATTGCCCTGGATCCACCCTGATCTCCCTTGCCACCACACTGACTGGTCGTGGAGGGGATCCTGACTCATCAAGCTTTGGCTCCTGCTGCTGATCTGCAAGCCATCCGATGATCGGATCGTCATCCTCGTCGGCATAATCATCCAGCGTCGGATCAGTGTACTTCAACTGAACTTCCTCCTGAATACATTTTAGCATCAACCGCAGATTGTAGTGAACATATACAAGATCGTCGAGGCATTTTTATGTCAGACGATTTTTCTGTTTGCTGTGGATAAGAGCGAAAGTGGACCAATTACGCTCACAGCCACTAGCAGATACCGTCTGAGAAAGAATACGGACAGCCATATGTCTCAAATTTTCTGCTGACGTTCCAAAATGAATCAACCATTCAGCTATAAAAGCAAAATTATATATCAAATTTGATGATATTATTAAGCAAAATTACATATCAATCTACATTGCTCATTATTGATATGTAATTTATCTAGATTCATCTGTTTTTTGCTTACGACAGCCGATGGGATTCCAAAACTGTCTAATCCCTCTCTAAACTGTTTCGTCTGAAATAAAATATATTTATTATTTATAAATATATCAGATCGAATTCAGTTGAATAATTACATCTGTTTTAAACTAGCATACCTCTTGCAGACACAACGACGCGATTTCTGCTTCGGGCACCATCTTATATATGATATTGCGAAGAGCAGCAAGAAGCTCGCTATCCATATCTATCCCCGAAATAGTATACTGAAATTTCGGATTCAAATAATAAGCTGCAGATAAATTTCAAGACTGATTAAGTACAATTTTATTTTCATGCTTCGAAAAAATATTTTAAAACATTCTTGAATCCAAACTTACCAGCTAGATGCAAATCTCTGCCCATCTGATAGTCCCAACGGCGCTCAATAATGTTAATGAATTCTTGAGCATGCTTGGGATCATTCTCACTGATTAGTTTCTTTGTCCTCTCCATCATGTAATATAGGAAGCCCATCTGGGGGTATCTCTCGCTGTCCACGATGCGAAGCACCTCATATAAAGGCTTGATAGCCTTCACTATCTTCTCAACCCGCTGCCAAAATGACTGACTCGTCACCAAGTTCTCCACATGACTTCCATCAGTGTCGGCCCTCGCATATCTGCTCTTCTGCCACTCGGCACTGACAAACATCTAACGTAAGGCTGTTTTCTTCTGAAGAAGACTATCAAGTGCTATGTAGTTGGTAGAAAATCGTGTGATATCCGGTCGTAAGATCTTCCCCCCAGTATACGTCCGCATCAATGAAAGAACCCATGTGTGGTTGTAGATGAATCTAGTAATGGTCTGGGCAATCTCCACTACCTGCTGCACCCTGCGAATCTTTCCGATATCCATCAATATAAGATCAATGCAATGTGCAGCACATGGGGTCCAGTATATCTGCGGTCACTGCTCCATCAGCAACTCTCCGGCAGTCTTATATTGTGGTTCGTTATCTGTGATGACCTGCACGACATGCTGCTCACCCACTGAATCAATCACCTCCTCCATCAGACCAAGGATATATGTGGCATCGTGCATCTTATCTGAAGCATCGATTGATTTGTAAAAAAATATTTTTCCATCACAGTATGTCAAAAAATTAATGATGCTCCGCCTAGTAGGACCTATCCAACCATCACACATCACTGTCAGACCGTATATAGGTCATTTATTTTTGTAAGAAGCAATCCATCTCTGCAGATCCTCCTTATTGCTGTCAAGAAGCTGACCATAGATGTCCTTAGGTCCTGGAGGATCTACACCCTGGCCGGCAGTCTCTATGGCTGGAATAGCAGATCGGTAGTAAGGATTGGTTGCTGCATTTGCTGGAATATGGCTGAAATGAAACCATGATCCAATAGCTCGCCACATATCCTTCTTCTTATCTTTTTTCAGCATACTGTCAATTCTCTGCTGCTTTGAATCCTTGCTGGGCAAAGCATGTGGATCCAAATCCTGAATGTTGGCTCCTGCTGAAATATCTCTGGAGGACCTCCTCTTACTGCCAAAAGCTCCCAACAAAGAAGACATGCTGCGTCTGCTCCCTCTACCACCAGGCTCTCTGACTGAGGTAGTCCTCCTGAACTCGAATTCTCCCCTACCAGTCGCTGATTCAGATCCTGATTCGTAGCATGATGGTCCGAATCGATCTCTGTACTGGGCCATGTCCTCCTGCTGGTACTGATCCGTCAAGCTCGCATGAATGGCAGCCTCAATCTGTGCCTCCTCATCATCTGGAGCAGAAGCCTCCTCTAACTCTCTAGAGTGATAAGAAGGTGGCTCTGCAGCTCGACGGTCTACTTCGATCTTTTTCTGCTTTGCCTTTTCCTTCGCTGCTTTCGAATCAGCAAAGTGCTTTTTCATCAATTGTTGGACCTCTTGCGGATATTTCCGACACATCGACACATCAGGATAACCACCAGCTAGATGCTGCTTCAACCTAGTCACTCTTTCTCCCTTGAATTTTGTGTTGCACCATTTGCATCTCCAATGATGCCGAGCCGAGAGCATCTCGCCATGATCCCAACCGATGTCACGCTCTTGATCTTTCTTCTTACTCATTTCTGCAGATATAACAAAATACTAATTATTTCGAATTACCTGTAATATAACACTAATTACATATATTTTTTACTATTTAAATATTTACAAAAAAAATTTCAAAAAAATCTCAAGTTAGATTCAAATATTTCAATTGTTTTGAATCATTTTAAACATTATTCTCAATTTCAAAACTAACACTGATTTTTTATATTTTTATTTTTTTAATAATTTTTATATAAATAAATATATATTATAAAATAGCTGATTAATTAAAGTGAACGAACGTCATGCTCTAAATCTTTTTCTTATAAATATATGCAAGTATAACAAAACATGATAGTTTAACGATAATTAAAATAATTATATATAATTTTAAAATAATTTTAATAATCATTTTAAAACTTATAAATTCAAAATAAATATGTTATATGCTTCAAATAATATTTTTAAATTAACTAAAATATAACACTATTTTTATATATTTTTTATTTTATAATTAAATTTTTAAATTTAAATAATTAAAAAAATAATTTTTTAATTTTAAATATTTGAAAAAAATTAGAAATTAGATTTAAGTAGTTTGAATCATTCTAATTCCCAAACTCTGATTTTTTTTTTAAAATTTAATTTTTTTAATTTTTAAATAAATAAATATTTAAAAATATTTAAAAAATATATAATTAACGAAAATTAACAATTTTGATATCATCGTGTAGATCTTCCAAAGATCTATCATATATAATTAAATCATCCCAAAATCATAAGATTTTGGCATGATTTTCTCTTATTTTCATTCTTTCTCATTCTTATCCTATTTTTAACAACAAAAATAAAAAAAAAAGATTTACTAAGAAAATAACATATTATCTTACCTCCGGCCAAAGATCAGCCTCTCCTCGAACCACTCCTGTAATTTGACGGAGTTTTTCCTTTTTTTCTAATTTTTCAGAGGTCTCAACGGTTTCGTTGAGACCTTCGGACCCTCGGGAGTTCTCTGAGACATCTCAGAGAACTCCAAATCAGGATTCTTTTATGCATGTGGTCTCCGACCCCACCCCACCCCCCTCCTCACTTTAGGCACATGGGACTGTCGGTACGGTTCGGTTCACGCCGAACCGGATCGAAACGAACCATACCGTCCGATTTTGGATGGTATGGAAGCGAACCGGACCGAACTGCTCGGTTCGGTACCGGTTCGGGGTGTTTCTCGAAAAAAAGGTCCGAACCGGACCGTTTGAGCACCGATCCGGCTCGATACGTCCTGTATCGGGCGGTTCGGCCCGATACGGCGAATCCTGAAGGTAGCTTTTCTTTATGTCTTCTGATCTCTCTTAAGATTTATTATTGCAGGGATACTTGATCTTGCCAATTAGAGGAGGCATCAAGCATTTATTATTGCCCCACTATCATCAGCTGCCTTCTTTAATTAGAATGTGGTGATGGACAGAGTAACCACACCGGGTGACACTGTGCTATTAGTGGAAATGAAGCTCACCAGATCTCTGAGCAAACTAATATGATGTTCTGTGCAGGTATACTACTTTTAAAAGACTCTGGTTAAACACATCAGCACCCACCCAAAACTTCCATGTTCTTGATATTTGTGGCAAAAGGTTCTCTTTGATAATTTAATCTGCTACAAAGGCAACATGCTTTATCTGTTTAAGAAGAAACACCTCCAATCAGTCCCTACAATGATGATCGGTTAAAGGCTTTTTGTTTTTCATACTATGATTTGTGATCCATGTTGTGCATTCCTTTGCATGCTTTGCATTTGCTTCAATGATATGTTTGTGGCATGAAAGGAGTGAAGACAAGTGTCCTGGAGGTGAACTTTTTGGAGAAATTGTCAGATAGAAAATGAACTCCACCTTCGCAGCCTCCCTTTCTCCATTTGAGACCAATAATGAAGTACTTCCAATATGGTACACGAAGGGTATGATGTCAGGAATCCTTCATATAGGCTTTGTACAGCTTTGAATTCATCCCCATATGGTTTTTAAGGTTTGCTTCACTGCTTTACCACTTGTTTGCTTCCTATTGGTTTAATGATTCATGATGGTTTTCTTTATCACTAAGGTTCTTGGTCGCCACCTAAAACAAGGACATAAAATGGGGATGTTGTGGTCCCCTTATTTATGATGGTGAGTGTTTAAATTTTGAACTCTCTGGGCAATTTTGATTTGTGTGGTGGCCAACAAATCAATCCTTTCCTTCAATCAAATGCTTGAAAAAACAAAGTGCACTAATTTTTAATTACCTAGGTCTGAGTACTTAGTGATACACTAACCTGGACTCGGATCTGGAACGTTCACTTGTTAGATGGACTCTGCGATCACCGAGGCAACACCCAGTTCACATCAATTATTCATTATAATTCTGTTCAGTTGAGTGATAGATTGCGTGGAAGAGTCATGTCCATATCTCTTTGTTGTGCTTTAAATTATAGGCTCTGGGTTTGAAGGAGACAAGGGAGAGCATGGGGCTAAAGTGGATTGGGAAGAAAAGGCACTTTGGAAGCATGGACGGTGAAAGAGATCATTGGAATTCTGGAGAAGGCAATTACTCATCCTTGGTCTCCATCTATTCTACTTTCTGGTGCATTCTAGCACCATGGTTCCTGGCCTTATTTACTACAGAAGACATAAGGTTTTGGTTAGTTGGCTGTTGGTCTGTGGCATCAGGACACTAGAATGGGAGCTTTTGCACATGATCCAAAAGCCAACTACTAGATGGAGACCAATCTATGTGTTACAACCCATCTTGGCTATCTCCTTTCTCTAGAAGCCTTAAAGCTAATGGTGTAACTGATGGTGTGCATGGGTCCAATTTCGCTTGAACCATGCCTGAGTGATTTATCCAATTTCTGGACCCACTGGTCTACTTTTGGCACCAAACTTGGTTGGGTCTGGATCTGCATGATCCACTATTACCCCTGTGTATTGTGACTCCTTTGATTACTGAGGGCAATTTTATGAACCATCTGTAGATTTTTATTTTTTTCTTCGTAAGGTTTAGCAACCAATATCTTTGTGGCTTTTAGGAATTGGAAAATATTTTTGGCTATACTCATGATATTCCTGTACAAGAATAAGTGTTTCGAGAACATTTTATATAGTCACCATCTAGAGAGGAAATAAATGGGAGGAGAGGGGTTTATTACTTTGTGGCTGGCATTTGGCACTTTACTCAAAGTTAGGATGGGGAATAAGGGCCATTATAAGCACCTAATAATGGTTAATGGCTATGACACTTGGAAATGTTTGTAATGGCCGACCAGACAAATCTTCTGGGAAATTTAGGAGTAATCCAAGGACCGACTGGCTGTCGGACATTTGTCTGTGATGGCTGGTTTGGGTTAATCATGACATTTGATCGGATTGGCTGGATGGTCTGGATTCAGAGTCTAAATCTCTTTTCAAAAAGCTTTCACATTTTTCCTCTTTTAATTATGGGATACACAAAGCTCTAATCCACTAAGCTAGATGCATGGTCATCATTTCTTCTATGCTTTCAAGGTGTCTTCATCCAGCGCCTTAGCAGCCGGCAAATCCAAGTATTTGATATGTTGGATTGGGTGAGGTCAAAAACACTTGGTTTCAAACCTTATTGAGGTAGATCCAGATCGTTGCTAACCCAAATTGCATGAACTTAATGCATAATACAGGATGAATGCATTTCAAAATGTACAAGTATGTGTAAATGATATCTAGTGAGCACTGTCCATATTCTATGTGCATTCCTTGCATGGATTTAAATACTTGTAGGCTGTCATTTGTGGCTATGATAGAAAAAATCAAATGACATTAGAAATTCAAACCTTGGCAAGACTAGAAATAATAATGAATCTTTTAAAAAAGTTCAAACATTATTTCGTGCCTCATTGCAGCAAGATGGCATCCTTTTTTCCTTCCATTTACATTTCAATTCCGTCATTCTAGCAACAACTGACTGCGGCTGTATGTCATACCTGCAATGCTGATGCACCTGCTCCATGTTATACAATATGGCAGTCCAAATCGTTGATCATGATCTATGTTATCTAAGTTATTTAAAAATTTAAAAATAATGCATATTATATCATCAGACTACAACTAGCTTTCGTAGCACCAATATTTTTAGAGTATATATGTACCAATAGATATGAAATGTAAAATTGATTATATAAATTTTAATTTAGACGACATATGATATATGTGTATCTATATTGGCACAGAAAATATTTAGGCATATATATATATATATATATATATATATATATCAATGTTTGCGTCGCACGAAAATTAAATTTTACTTGAAGATCTAGCATCATGTGGTGGAGTTGACCGCTAATTCATTAATGAATGTATATATTCTTTAATCCAAGATTCTGGATTAAGGTTCATTTAATTAGAGCTGGAGCCAGTATCGTGTCACCCCGAGGTGAGCATAAGGGTCGCGTCGCCGCCACTGTGGAGGACGTCATCAGCCAGTGTCACTTCGTTTTTTAATTTAAAAAAGTAAAAGGACACGTGGCGCTAGGGGATGCGTTCGGGGTCGCGCTCGAGGACAACCGCATGTCCCAAGGTACTTTTACGGTACAGCCCCTTTCCTTTGGACAAATCCTAGAAAGTCCGTTGATGAGGTTGAGGGTTTGGGGACCATCTGCTATCCTCACCTTTGCATTTTATTTAACCAACACCAAATCTAAGCAAAGATTGCGGGAAAATACTTTCTATATAATGTGATTGAGAAGTTGTTGGTTGGATTAGATCTATTAGCTTTATGCTGGACTAGTCCAACACAAACATCCATGAGAGGGAAAGAGAGCAATATATGCTATTTGTCGGGAAGTTATTGTTTACATTGCATGCATCAATGGGGTTGTGCACATGACCAATTATTGGCACTAATTTCAATAATGATGCATCGAGATACATGCTTGATAAATAGAGCTTATAGCGATCATATTTGATTACGTGCATGGTCACGTGATATACATAATATAGGCAATAATTTCTTTCATTTTTATGCATATTCTACATGTATCCCTTCATGGTCGGATTGGTCTATTGCAGAGCTAATGAACTTTATCCAACTAATAACCTTGCAATGCACCATATTATCTACCATACTAATAAATATAGTATATGCATCATCTATACTTTTCTCTCTCTATCTTAAAATATTCTTCTACTTTAAGTTATTATGCTAGTTTATGTTAGAATGAATTGATGCTGTTTTAGTTTGCTACTAATTGGAAATTTAGTTTCTACATTGGACTAGCTTGCACTTTAAGATGTGTTTATGGTCACATGTTTAAGAAGTACAGAGTCCCAAAAATTGTTCCCCCAAAAACCTCAAAACCAACTCTCCAATCATCTTATATTCAAAATATTTTGCAAACTTGTAAATCATTGGCCATTGAGATGGCATTCCAACAAAACGGGCCTTTGTTTCCAACGGCATGATTCAGATTTGAGTCGCAACAAATATCGAACTCCGATTAAATGTCGAGGTGCGAATGACTGTCGAATGAAAAAATATCCTGGTGGTTAGGGTACAGCATTTGGAAATGATATCTGGTCTGTTCATCCTTAGTGGTATTGGGATGACGTATTCATTCATTGGATTCATCCATACGGTAGAAAGAAGGTTGTTTATTCATTCAAATTCAGTTTCGAATCGAATATTTTCCAATGAAGATTGGGGTCCTATAGTCACGTTCAGAAAAAATAGATGCGTCAGATCATCCTCCTCCAATTCTCATATTTTTTTTTTAAAAAAAATTATAAATTATTGGTGCTATTTATGATGATGAATGATTTGATTACGGTTTCATCGTAAACAGTCTTGAGAATTTTTTCTTAGTCTCCCTATCTAAATACCCTTGTATTGTGAGGTTTTGTAAGGATTCATCTGTAGTCACATTCATGGAAGGATTCGATACTTTGTTTTGGCCAACACCCTAGTCAAATGATGAAGTGCCACGATGTGACTTTAGAGTCCGACAACTTTTTGCCAGCTTTTGTACGGTATCTACTGTTATTGCGAGTAATTTAGTTTGTATGATGGGGATTTGTTGAGAATTTTCATCTCTATCTTGTGTTGTTATATGTTTTAAGATTTGAAGTATGAAATTATTTGATGGTGCTAGTTACAATTCCAATACTTATTTTATAAGTATAATTATGACAAAAGATTTTGATTCAAAATTTTCTTTGCTAAAATTAGATAAATTGTATTATTTTTGAGTAAATAGTATTTGATCAGAATCAGCATGTAAAACATTCAAAAGTTTAGGAGCTATAGAAATCTTTAGAACGAAGGTTCGGATATATCTATTGTGTAAAAAAATGATTGATTTTTTTTATGATATTAATTATTGAATCATATTTTATATAATTTTTAAAATATTTCAAAGATTTTTTTTATCTATCTGCACAAATCTCGTAATGGTATATATTGTGAAAAAACATGAGTCATTCTCTCGTGTGAAGAGTTATCCCTGGATGAACCTACGTGACATCTTTAAAATTATCTTGAGGCCAATTAACTGATGAGAAATTGGGAAGCTATCGTGTCCGTGGGTGTGATTGGTGTCCTCCATGCCAGAAAAGGTCCGGGCCCACTTAAAATGTGTATATTTTAAGGCTCCCAGTGGGGTCGTGGTCGCAATCATCTCTGGTTCTGGGAACATACTACCAGGCCAGAGGAGAGAAAATTACAATAAAGCTCCCCTCTCTAGCTTTGTGCGACCAAAGCACTCTCCTCTCCCCCTATAAATATGAGGGTCATTCACTGCTACTCTCCACATTTAGATATTAAGTAACTCCAAGCCGTCCTGTCCTCCTTCCAATAGTATAGTAGTATCCACTTCCTCTTCTTCCTCCAATGAGAACCCACTTGATGACCAGCCTCTTCTTACTCATCTTCTGCCTTGCAGCTCATAACCATACACCATGGCCTTTCCTCTTCCTACTCTCCACTCTCTCTTTCACTCTTCCACTCTTCTTCACCACATGCCTTGTCCCTGGTGGCTTTGCATGGCGCAAGTACTTGGGAAACGCTCCGATAGCCCCTGGTCCAACCGGGTGGCCGTTGCTCGGCAACCTTCCTCTCATGGGGCCTCTTGTGCATCGGAAGCTAGCCAACTTATCGAAATCCCACCATGCGAACCGCCTCATGGCCCTTAGCTTCGGTGCAACACCGGTCATCATTAGTAGCCATCCTGACACTGCTCGAGAGATCCTATGCAGCACAGCATTCTCCGACCGGCCGATTAAGATGTCGGCCCGGCTCCTCATGTTCGAACGAGCCATTGGGTTTGCCCCCTCTGGTGAATACTGGCGGCATCTACGCCGCATAGCCGCCAACAACATGTTCTCTCCTCGGAGGATTGCTTCCCTGGAGAGACTGCGGTGTCGAGTGGCCGACGATATGATAGATAGAGTGTGGAAAGAGATGGAAGAAACAGGGATGGTGGTGCTGAGGGGAGTGTTGCAGAAGGGCTCCTTGGAGAGTGTTGTGGGAAGTGTGTTTGGAAGGTCACTTGGGGAACTGGAGGAAAAAGAGTTGGTTGAGATGATTAAGGAAGGGTACGAGTTGATCGGGACGTTTAATTTGGAGGATTATTTTTCTTTGGGGGGCCTCTTGGACTTCCATGGGGTGGGAAGGAGGTGCAAGCATCTGGCTTTGAGAGTTAAGGATCTTATGGCTAATATTATAAAAGAGAGAAGAATACTGGGTGACTTCTCCAACCAAGATAACTTTCTAAGCTTGCTGCTTGCTTTGCCAAAGGAAGAGAGTCTTAGTGACTCAGATATAGTAGCGGTGCTTTGGGTGAGTCCTCTCTCTCTCTCTCTCTCATGCACACATACACCCTCTTAGATTTGTTCTACCCGTAGTTCTTCTCTATGGAATATTTGTGTGCTAATTTTTCCAGCAAGTACTATGATAGTCCTGCCTTTCTGTTGAGACAAAGACCCCAAACAATCTTAGTTCGGAAGTAGCCAAAAGCACCCACTGTAGGCTTCTGACTAAGGGGGACAGAAAGCTCCATCCACTTTGTGGAAAAAAGAATTTGATAAGTGACGTTTGTTGCTGAAAGGGAAATTATCTCCTACCTAATCCTCCGTTAGATTATATAATCATTAGGATGCAAAACGGTCAGATAATAATTTGATCTTAGTCCAAAATGATGGCTTATCTATCAGATTTAGATAATAAACATAGATCCTAATCATAAAACAGGTTCCAACTTGGACCTGCTTTCAAACAGTATAAAGATCTAGTCCCTTCCAAACCTAGTTGAATCTTGCCTCGTTGTGTTTGAGCAATTCAGTGTTTGAACTTTACCTGACTCATTATCTCCTCTGAATCATCTAACCAAAGTTCATTATCTCATTGATCGTTTGGATGTTATTGCCTTGCATAGGAAATGATATTCCGGGGAACAGATGTTGTTGCCATCCTCTTGGAATGGACCATGGCAAGAATGGTTTTACACCCTAAAATCCAAGCCAAGGCCCAGCAAGAGATCGACACCATCGTTGGCAATCGACCTGTGCGAGATTCAGACATGTCGAAGCTTCGGTTTCTTCAAGCCATCGTCAAGGAGGTCCTGAGATTGCACCCACCTGGCCCACTTCTCTCATGGGCCAGGCTAGCCATCAGGGACGTCCATGTGGACAAGTTCTTCATTCCAGCAGGGACTACAGCCATGGTGAACATGTGGGCCATTACCCATGATGGCTCCATATGGAAAGATCCATGGGCTTTTCGACCCGAGAGGTTCCTTGAAGAGGATGTGAGCGTACTAGGTTCTGACCTGAGGCTCTCACCGTTTGGTTCCGGTCGGAGGGTCTGCCCCGGGAGGGTCTTAGGCTTGACTACAGTCCACTTGTGGCTTGCACGACTTCTGCAATGGTACAATTGGACTGCTAGTCAACCTATCCAACTATCGGAGTGCTTGCGCCTTTCGCTCGAGATGAAGAAGCCATTAGTTTGTCGAGTTGCCCTACGAGATAGTATTGTGAGCTAAAGCATGCTTGATTGCTTATAATAATGTACCGATAATACAGAAGGATGTGAATGCGATAAAGAGTGTGGTGTATTTTGTTGTATTTATTGTCCGATGTTGTACTTGAATTAGGTTACTAATAAGTCTTAAACAATGTATCCACTCCTATATTAACCTTTCAATGAAATAGGGAATGAATAACTAAGATGCATCACTCTAGTTTATATGTTCTGCAGTTTAGCTCTCTCCATGTCTCTTTCTATGAAACTAAAAACTTAACTACTTAGGCTACTAAGATGCATAAATTAATAAAGATAATCTTCTTGGGGAAAAAAAAAAAAAAAGATGGTTTTTGGTCAGAAAAATGCTAAAGTAACATGAAAGGAGATGTACAACGTTGAAATAAGTGGATTTGATCCCCACTATCCGCCCACGTTGAAGTAATGTGTCATGATAAAAGATAAAAAATTTGATATGGTTGACTACTACCTCAGCATTAAATTCTACTTAAAGGATAAAAAGTGTCATGCATGGCCATGGGTGGTGGGTTCTCCTATAAGCAAAAGCTTTTGTGCCCTCACCTTGATATTTATAAGGTTATTTGTCCGTTTTCATGTTAGTTTAGCATTGACCTTTTGACTATCCACAGTTCTTTTCATCATACTTGTAAGAGAAGCCTCCTCCCTGGTGAGAGTACTTGACCATGAACATGTATGTAGCATCACTGATTGGTTCATAGAATAAATTTTCTGGGGTTGGAGTTTCAAGCATGACAATGTAAACTTCATGAATTGATGGTGCACAAGCATCTCATTTTGGACTATTGTTTTCTCCTTATTATCAGAAGATAAACCTAACAAAAAAAAAAGTTGGGAAAATAAAAGTATTCATGAACTAAAGTAGCTCTAATGGTGATTGGATGAAGATCACCAAGTGACTGCAAAACACTACTCATAACCTCAACATGTAGCTTCTTTTACCTTTTCTTGGTGCAATCTCAACATGTGGCTTACTCCAGAACATCCTTCCTTTAAAATTCCATTGGAGAGCTTCACTCTTCACAAGTTCTTAATCCACCAACTTCTATAGTTAATGATTAGCCTTGGCTGGCTTAGGACATCTGCCCCCAAAATTCTTGGCTTTAATAGATCTAGTTCCTTCCTTTTTTTCATTCCTGATCCACATTATTAAACAAGACTTTATTGCCTATCTGATGTCATGACACATGTAGCCAGTTACTCCCATTCTTGTCCTGTGTCTGCCTCTAAAGCTAACTTTAAACACCTATTCAGGTCCTTGTAGTCATAATCTATGGTTCTATTAGATGTAAAATTGGTGAGGTGGATTCATGTATGTAAATCAATTGAGTCTAGGATTCGAGCCCAAAATAAACTAATCGCTCGATGGATTTGGCTATATATCTGTATTAAATTTATTGCACCCTTGCAAACAATTTTTTTATTATTTTTGGTCTGGTTGTAATTGGGTCAGCTCATGTTTATTCTAAAATCTGATGCAAGTTGACCAAATCCACACTCAATCCTGGAGGAAGCATTAGTATAGACCTGGCTCTCCAGCCTAAATAATGTGCATCTCTGTCTAGGCCTACCA
Source organism: Elaeis guineensis (assembly GCF_000442705.2). Classification (NCBI taxonomy): domain Eukaryota; kingdom Viridiplantae; phylum Streptophyta; class Magnoliopsida; order Arecales; family Arecaceae; genus Elaeis; species Elaeis guineensis. The sequence continues at coordinate 89,990,997 of NC_026001.2, read as the reverse complement.
TCCATCGAACTTAGTAAACTGGCTATCCTTGGACATCTCTCAAAAGCAAATCAGGAAGACAAATCCACAATTCAGATGACCATGGTTGTGTATAAGAGTGTGCAGATCAGGCCTTTGAGAAACTAGGATTTGCAAAGTTGCTGCAGCTTATTCAAGTTAGACGAAATTAACAACTAATATCATGGACTTAACTACGCTAAGGTTCATCAGGTTACAACTTTAAAAGAACAGGAGCAACAAGTTTGAATCTGAAGCCAGGTTGTGAATTGATTTGAAAAGCTTGAGCTTGGTTTTAATAAAAGGTTGATCGGGCTCATCTCAGAGTTGATCGATCAAAGTCGAAAAAAACTTGGTTCAATCAATATAGCTAGTGTTGGTGCAGAATTCCGTCGAAGTCGGAAAAGTTAGAGCTGGGATGACCGCGGTCACCGCCGGGACCTGCAAAGAAAGTCTAAATCGGAGTTGATGGTGCTCCGGCAAGACCCTCCGACGCTCAAGTCAGTACTCTGCTTCAACAGAAATGGAGTGCTCGAGCGAAAATTTTGACAGAATTTTGAGATAGAGTTACCAGCCTCTAGAAGAATGTATCTGGGGGTCCTTATTTATAGACGGAAGGGGTAACTAACTGACAGCGATGTCTGTAACCGTCTGGTAGTGGACCGCTCAGAGCCGCGTGGAGTTTGTTACGGAGAGTAGTGCCGTCAGGGGTTGTTCAGGGCCACGTGGAGCTTATTGCGGAGAGTGGAATGGTGTCCGTTGTCGGGACTTACCAGAGAGTGGTGGAGCTGCATGGAATCCGTTGCAGAGAGTGGAGCAGGATGGCGGCTCTTGTCGTGGCTTGTCAGAGAGTGGTGGAACCGCGTGGAATCCATTGCAACGAGTGGAGTAAGGTAGTGGCCCTTGTTATGGCTTGCCAGAGAGTTTGGATCCGTCGGCTGAAGCTCGGCTGGGATGCCTGATGGAGCAAAATGGCTCTTTACATCATCGTTCTAGAAGAGGCTCGGATATTCCGAGGTCGCTGATGAATCTACTGTTGTCGGACGCTTCGGGTGCTGACCTTTCAGGTGGGAGTCACCTGCTGTAGGAGTTCGGATGGAGATTTTTTTATTGGCGAAGTCCGAAGAAGTCCGATCGCTAGGGAAGTCTATCTGGGATTTATCTGATGTGGAAGCTCATCCGAAGATCGTCCGTCGGAGAAGTCCGATTTTATGGGGAGCCTGGTAGGAGGTCGGCCGGCGATGGACTTCGGATAGTGCTGGGGAGGCTCGGCAGATGTCGGAGGCGATCGACTATCGCAGGGACCCAGTTGCTGGAGCTCGTCCGTTATAGAAGCTCGTCTGGAATCCATCCGCTGGAGAAGTTCGGACGGGCTTCGATTCTCGCGAGAGGTCGAAAGGGGGCCGTTTATTGTAGGAGCTCGGGCGAGGACCAGTTGTCGTGGAAGCTCGGAATAGTGTCCCACTGTAGAAGTTTGTCCAGAACCCACTCGCTACAGAGTAGCTCGGCTGGAGTCTACCTGTAACAGAAGTTCGGAAGAAATTTGCTTACAGGAGATATCTGGGATAGACAACCTGCTGTAGGAGTTCGGAGTAGACCGTTCGTAGCAGAAGTTCGGCTCTCGCGGGAGCTCAATTAGGATCCGGGAGGCGGTCGATCGCCGTAGAAACTTGGGTGGAGTCTGGTTACTGTAGAAATCTCGCTGTTGGGGAAGCTCGGATGCTGATGAAGTCCGAAAGAAATTCGGGGGTAGTCGGTTGCTGTAGAAGGTCGGCTAACAGTGGAGCCCTGAGGGCCTTTGGGGTGGCCCAGTGGATGAATGCAGAAGTTCATTGTCGAAGAAGTCCGGACGGTTGAGGGGGTTCGGAGAGACGCCACACATAAGGTCGGGAGCCGGAAGAGCCCTGGAGGGATCGATCTTTTATAAACTTCGGTCGGGGGGTACTTTATACCCAACACCGGTCTCCCTACTTTCGAGTTCGGATTCCAAATGAAGGAAGTACAGAGAAATTCTCACGGCCGAAGCTGCTCTCCTCGATTTTCGTACTCAGTGGTTGCCAGATATTTTGACGTTCGGTACGCTGGTACTGGAGCCTTTTCGGAAAAGATTTTTTTTTTTTGAAATTCGCGTTAGAGCGCAGTCCCAGGTACGGTGCCATAATGGTTTTACTAATTATCGGCCACCTCTAGCCGCTTGCCACGGTGAGTGGGCCACGCGGCAGTCACGGACTGGTCTGAGGAGTCTTGCAGTCATTATTGCATCGGACCCCATCGCTTATTTAAACCTGCCTCCCCCCTTCAGGGATCTCACTTTGTACGAGAGCTTCTTCAGTCTTTCCTTCCTGGCTTTAGGCGTCCGTTGAGCCATCCTCATCTCTGTACCCTCGCATCCCTCAGACCAGCTTGGGTTAGCCTCAAAACCTTCTCTACTTCTGCGGCCCTATTTGTAGACTGCACTGATCTTCCTTCGTTGCAGATATGGACGCGGATGCGGCTCTAATGTTAGCCCAAAGCCTGAAAACCCACGAGCGGGAAGACGCTGCAACTTTCGGGTTGGCGAAGAAGGTGAGGGTAAAAGAGACAGATCCGACAGTGTTTCACCTTGATGGCCCAGAGCCCGTGCTTATGGCACATCTTCGACCGCGAGGGCTTCCCGATGCACATCATCATGAGGGAAAACCTGATCTCAGGAAGAAGGTCATGCCCGCCGTCATTGTGAGGGGGAATCTGACCTCAGAAAGAAGGTCATGCCCGTCGTCATCGTGAGGCAGCGAAAACTATGGCACGAAAAAGATGGTATCTACATGTACTTCGAAGATAATATTGGAGTAATTGCTGACCCGAAAGGGGGACTGAAAGAAGAAGCCAAGTACTTGAAGTAATTCTAGACGATGGCTGGAACTGAGAGTTCGAAGTCTGATGAAGTCGAGCTTCTTTAGAGCTGTTTGTTTTGTTTGTTGTTTTATTTTTTTTTTTAAGGCTTTGTAACGTGCACTTCGCTAATGAAATGAGAAGAGAATTTTTCGTTACCTCGTCCCCTCCTTTCTTTTTTGGCCTTCAAGGCTTTGTCATGTATACTTCACCAATGAAATGAGAATGAAATTATTTATTACCTCGCCCATTCTGGTATTAACCGATTATTTACCGGACTCCTTTTATCTTTCGTCATGTTCGATGTCGACGCTGTTCGGAGGTTCCCGATCGTTGCAGTGTCAATTTGCCCTTTGGTTGATGACCGTAGGTTCTTTCGAGGCCATTTGCGTTTGATGCTTTCTTCCGGTGCTCGAGCTTGGGGGTCCGAACTTCTCGTTACTTTGAGAAGGTCGATTTATCCTCGGTCCATGTCAGGTTTCCTCTTAGCGACTGAGATGAAGTTCCTTATGTCTTTGATGTAGTTTGTTTTTATTTGTCGTGGAAGTAGTTCGTCAGCTTTTCTTTTTCATCTCCCCTTTCTCTTTCGTGTTCGAGTGAGGGTTTTTCCCCTGCTCTTAATGAGGTCGTGAAAGCGTAGAGGTGTCGTTGAGGAAGCTTTCCTCCTTGTCGATCAATAGAGTCTTTGTTTGCGTCAGGACGAGATCTTCTCCTTGTTCTCGACAGTCGGATTCAGCTCGTGTTAGGACGAGGTTCTCCTCCTGTTCCTAACAAGGCTGCGGGGGCACCTCAGGGCCGTTGTGAGGGCCTCTCCCCCCATCCGATCTCTTAGAAAACTGGACCTTCGACTTTGCTCATGTTAGGACGAAGTTCTCCTCCTGTTCCTAACAAGACTGTGGGGGCACATAAGGGCCATTGTAAGGGCCTCTCCCTCCATCCGATCTTTAAAAAATCGGGCCTTCGACTTTGCTCATGTTAGGACGAGGTTCTCCTCCTGTTCCTAACAAGGCTGTGGGGGCACATCAAGGCCGTTGTGAGGGCCTCTCCCCCCATCCGGTCTTTAAAAAATCGGGCCTTCGACTTTGCTCATGTTAGGACGAGGTTCTCCTCCTGTTCCTAACAAGGCTGTGGGGGCACATAAGGGCCGTTGTGAGGGCCTCTCCCTCCATCCGGTCTTTAGAAAATCGGGCCTTCAACTTTGCTCATGTTAGGACGAGGTTCTCCTCATGTTTCTAACAAGGTTGTGGGGGCACATAAGGACTGTTGTGAGGGCCTTTCCCCCCATCCGATCTTTAGAAAATCGGGCCTTCGACTTTGCTCATGTTAGGACGAGGTTCTCCTCCTGTTCCTAATAAGGCTGTGGGGGCACATCAGGGCCGTTGTAAGGGCCTCTCCCCCCATCCGGTCTTTAAGAAACTGGGCTTTCGACTTTGCTCATGTTAGGACGAGGTTCTCCTCCTGTTCCTAACATGCTTAATTTCAATTGCATGAGAGAGTTATTCCCTGTCGTTATAAATTCATGCTAAAAGAAAAATATGCAAATACGAAATTTTTATTTAAGGCGAAGCTATTGATAATACATTCGTAGATTTTTCGAGTTCCATGGTCGAGGAAGCTCTGCTCCTCCGAGCTCTTTTGAATAGTATGTTCCGGACCGGACTACCTCCTTGACTTCATACGGACCCTCCCAGTTTGGAGCAAGTTTTTCTTGATTCTGAGGTTGTGAGGCAGCGGCTCGTCGTAACACTAGGTCCCCCGCTCTGAAGACTTTATTTTTGACCCGGGAGTTGTAGTAGCGGGCTACTTTCTGTTTGTAAGCCGCCATCCGAACTTGAGCCGTCTTCCGCTTTTCTTCTAACAAGTCGAGGTTGGCCTTGAGATCCAGTGGGTTGCGCCGTTCGTCGAACGTCACGACTCGTGCTGACGGAAGCTTGAGTTCTATTGGGATCACGACCTCTATCCCGAAAGCTAAGGCAAAGGGGGTCTCCCCCGTGGGCAATCTCTGAGTAGTCCGGTATGTCCACAACACATGATAGAGCTCGTCAGCCCAAGTTTCTTTTGCCTTTTCAAGTCTCGCTTTGATGCCCTGCAACAGAGTCCTGTTGGTCACCTCGGCCTCGCCATTTGCCTAAGGATGGGCCACTGAAGTGAAGTTGTGGGAGATGTTTAGGTCCTCACAAAATTCGACAAACTTTGCTCCAGCAAATTGTCACCCATTATCAGTAATGAGGGTTCTGGGTAAGCCGAACCTACAGACAATCGACTTTCAGATGAAGTCCTGCACTTTAGCTTCCGTGATTTTTGCCAAAGGTTCAGCTTCGACCCACTTGGTGAAATAGTCTATTGCCACCGGGAGGAACTTCCGCTGTCCTGATGCCATGGAAAAAGATCCGAGGATATCCATCCTCCATTGCGCGAACGGCCATGGGGCACTCAATGGTGTAAGTTCGGAGGCAGGTTGCCTTTGTATATTGGCATATCTTTGACACCAGTCACATCTTCAGACATATTCGACGGAGTCATGGTACATGGTAGGCCAGTAATAACCTTGTCAGAGCAGCTTATGGGATAAAAACCTGGCCCCCATGTGATTTCCATAGACTCCCTCATGTACCTCCCTCAAGGCGAAGTCGACTTCGGAAGGCCGGAGATATTTCAAGAGGGGCAAGGAGTACGACCTCTTGTATAGCTTGCCTTCGTAGAGGATATATCGAGAGGCCTGGTTCTTAAGCTTCCGAGCCTCTTTTGCATCAGGAGGAAGAACCCCGTCCTTGAGGTATGTAACTAGTGGGTCGATCAAACTGGGTTCATAGCTGATCTCCATCACAGACTGTGATTCTTCCATGCTTGGGCACTTCAGAACCTCAAAGAAGACTTTCTTAGGCAGTTCGATCGGAGCTAGCGTAGCCAACTTGGAGAGAAGGTCGGCCCTGACAGTTTTCGATCTCGGGATCTGCCTGATGTCGAAGCTGCCGAAGGTAGGGATGATCTCCCTTACCCTTTCGAGATATCTAGCCATACTGTCATTCCGAGCTTCATAATTTTCACTGACCTGTCCTACTACTAATTGAGAATCACTGTAGGCTTAAAGCCGATCTACTTCTAATTCTTTGGCGACCTTCAGTCCTGCAATTAGAGCTTCATATTCTGCTCCATTATTTATTGCGGGGAACTCGAAGCGCAGTACATACTCCGCGACAATTCCATCTGGATTGATCAAGATCAGGCCCGCGCCTGCGCCTGACATGTTAGAGGAACCATCCACGTAGAGGGCCCAAGAACCATCAGGGAGATCGGCTCTTTCTTCGGGGGAGTTCGGTCGGAGCCCTGGATTATCGGCTTCATCTTGTCCAAGTTCGGCCTCCTCTGGGATAGTGCATTCCATCACGAAGTCTACTAATATCTGAGCTTTGATCACTGACCGAGGTCGATAGTTGATGTCGAACTCTGTGAGCTTGACTGCCCATTTTGCGATTCTCCCAGAGGCATCCGCTCGATGCAGAATCATCTTGATCGGTCGGTCGGTGAGCAGTGTTATGGTGTGTCCTTGAAAGTAAGGTCGGAGCCTTCGAGCTGCAATCAACAAGGTATAAGTTAGTTTCTCTAACTTAGTATACCTGGTTTCGGCATCTCTCAATACTCGGCTTATGTAGTAGATCGGCCATTGAATTTTCGCTTCTTCCTTAATCAGAACTGCAGCGAGGGCCACAGGGAAAACTGTCAAGTATAGGAACAATTCCTCTCCAGGCTCGGGCTTTGCCAATAATGGTGATGAGCCAAGGTAGTTCTGCAACTCTTCGAACACCTACTGACATCCAACGGTCCAACAGAAGTTCTTGGGCTGCTTAAGGGTTCGAAAGAAAGGTAGGCATCGCTCGACCGATCTCGAGATGAAGCGATTTAGAACCGCTACTTTTTCGGTGAGGCGCTGAACCTCCTTTATTGACCTCGGGGCGGTCATCTCCTGGATGGCGTGAATCTTTTTCAGATTTTCCTCGATCCCGTGCTCCAATACCATGAAGCCCAGAAATTTTTCTGAGGTTACTCCAAAAGCGCATTTGGTTGGGTTCAGCTTCATCTTGTATTTTTGAAGGACGCTAAAGGTCTCCTCAAGGTCAGCGACGTGGTTCACCAAAGATCTGCTCTTTACTAGCATGTCGTCCACGTAGACCTCCATGTTATGGCCGATCTGCTCTTTGAAAATCTTATTCACTAGCCGCTGATATGTCGCCCCTGCATTTTTGAGGCCAAAAGACATGACCCTGTAACAATAAAGGCCACAGTTAGTTATAAAAGCGGTTTTTTCTTCGTCCTCTAGCGCCATCTTGATCTGATTGTAGCCGGAGAACGCATCCATGAAGGTGAGAAGCTCGTGGCCCGAGGTTGCATCTACTAGTTGGTCGATTCTGGGCAGAGGGTAACTGTCCTTCGAGCAGGCTTTATTTAGTTTTTTGAAGTCTATACACATCCTCCATTTGCCGTTCGCCTTCTTAACCAAGACCACATTGGAAACCCAGCTCGGATAGTTGATCTCTCTGATGAATCCGGCTTTCAGGAGTCTATCAACCTCCTCGGCTATTTCCACCTGTCTCTCCGGCGCATGACTTCGAACTTTTTCTTTCGTCGGTCGGTGCTTGGGATCGATGGCCAGATGGTGTTGTATAACTTCAGCATCGATCCCTGGCATGTCCGTCGGAGTTCAAGCAAAAATGTCCGCATTCTTTTGCAGAAAATTGATAAGCTGCGTCCGCATCTCTTTCCCCAAGTTGGAGCCGATCTTCACCATGTGTTCCTCATTCCCATCATGCAAAGGAATTGAGACATGATCTTCCATTGGCCCGCCCCATTCTTCTGTCAAGTCATCACGGGTGTCCAACCCATCAACCGGACAGGGGTCAGGCTGATCACTTCTTTGCAGGGCTATATTATAGCAATGCCTTGCCAGGGCTTGATCTCCCTTGACTTCTCCGACCCCCTGGTTAGTAGGAAATTTCAATTTCATATGGTATTTTGACACTACAGCCCGGAGGGCATTGAGGCCAGGTCGGTCGAGAATTGCGTTGTAAGCTGACGGCGCCCTCACCACCAGAAAATCCACCAGAGCCCTAGATTGTTTTGGATATCGACCTGCAACTATAGTCAAGGTTATTACCCCCTCCATCGGGATAGCATCACCGGTAAACCCTACTAAAGGGGAGCTAATCGGCCCCAAACAACCGTCAGGGATGGACATTTTTGAGAAGGCATTGTAAAATAAAATATCAGCCGAGCTTTCACTATCAACAAGAATGCGGCGTACATCATAATCAGCAATATTTAAAGAAACTACAACCGCATCATTATGGGGGAACTGGATCTCTCGGGCGTCTTCTTCAGTAAAGGTTATCGGTCCTTTAGTTCTTTGTCGCTTGGACGGTCCGATCGATCCGCTGGCCGCTCCCTTCCGAGGCTCTCCAGAAATGGTGCAGACGATCCCGATTGGAGGCCGATTTTTAGGTTGTTCTTCCCTCCTCGACGGCTCTGGTCGTGGCAGGGCCCTCGGCCGATTCTCCCTACCTTCAGGCCGGCATCGGATGAATCTGTCGACCACTGTTACCAGAGGAGGAGGGGCCTGTGAAATCGGAGGTGAGGCCAGAGCTTGAGATCTAGCCGCGGAGGCCATGGATCGCCTGGTGGATGCTTTGCGGGGAGGCATCGGGTGAAGATCTAGTAGAAGAAGGAGAAGAGGATGTCGGAGAAGATGACCGAAATCAGTCCCGTTGAACACTCCTTCAAGAATAAGGATACTGCAAAGACACACACGTCCTTCCTCTAGCGCCAATTCTGTTGGTGCAAAATTCTGTCGAAGTCGGAGAAGCTGGAACTGGGATGACCGCGGCCGCCGTCGGAACCTACAAAGAAAGTCTAAATCGGAGTTGGGGGTGCTCCGGCAAGACCCTCCGATGCTCAAGTCAGTACTCTACTTCAACAGAAATGGAGTGCTCGAGTGAAAATTTTGGCAGAGTTTTGAGATAGAGTTACCAGCCTCTAGAAGAACGTATCTGGAGGTCTTTATTTATAGACGGAGGGGGTAACCGACCGACAGCGATGTCTGTAACCATCTGGTAGTGGACCGCTCAGAGCCGCGTGGAGTTTGTTACGGAGAGTAGTGGCGTCAGGGGTCGTTCAGGGCCATGTGGAGCTTGTTGCGGAGAGTGGAGTGGTGTCCGTTGTCGGGACTTGCCAAGGAGTGGTGGAGCTGCATGGAATCCATTGCAGAGAGTGGAGCAAGATGGCGGCTCTTGTCGTGGCTTGTCAGAGAGTGATGGAACCGCGTGGAATCCGTTGCAGCGAGTGGAGTAAGGTAGTGGCCCTTGTTGTGGCTTGCCAGAGAGTTTGGATCCGTCGGTTGAAGCTCGGCTGGGATGCCTGATGGAGCAAAATGGCTCTTTACATCGTCGTTCTAGGAGAGGCTCGGATGTTTCGAGGTCGCTGATGAATCTACTATTGTCGAACGCTTCGGGTGCTGACCTTTCAGGCGGGAGTCACCTGCTGTAGGAGCTCGGATGGAGATTTTTTTGTTGATGAAGTTCGGAGAAGTCCGATCGCTAGAAAAGTCCGTCTGGAATTTATCTAATGTGGAAGCTCATCCGAAGATCGTCCGCCGGGGAAGTTCGATTTTATGGGGAGCCTGGTAGGAGATCAGCCGGTGATGGACTTCGGATAGCACTGGAGAGGCTTGACAGACATCAGAGGCGATCGGCTATCGCAGGGACCCAGTTGCTGGAGCTCGTCCGTCATAGAAGCTCGTCTGGAATCCATCCGCGGGAGAAGTTCGGACGGGCTTCGGTTCTCGTGAGAGGTCGAAAGGGGGCCGTTTATTGTAGGAGCTCGGATGAGGACCAGTTGTCGTGGAAGCTCGAAATAGTGTCCCACTGTAGAAGTTCATCCAGAACCCACTCGCTACGGAGTAGCTCGGCTGGAGTCTACCTGTAACAGAAGTTCGGAAGAAATTTGCTTACAGGAGATATCTAGGGTAGACATCCCGCTGTAGGAGTTCAGAGTAGACCGTTCGTAGCAGAAGTTCGGCTCTCGCGGGAGCTCAATTAGGATCCAGGAGGCGATCGATCGTCGTAGAAACTTGGACAGAGTCTGGTTACTGTAGAAATCTCACTGTTGGGGAAGCTCGAATGCTGATGAAGTTCGAAAGAAGTTCGGGGGTAGTCGGTTGCTGTAGAAGATCGGCTAACAGTGGGGCCCTGAGGGCTTTTGGGGTGGCCCAGTGGATGAATGCAGAAGTTCATTGTCAAAGAAGTCCGGATGGTTGAGGGGGTTCGGAGAGATGCCACACATAAGGTTGGGTGCAGGAAGAGCCCTGGAGGGATCGATCTTTTATAAACTTCGACCGGGGGGTACTTTATACCCAACAGCTAGAAAAGACTCAAAATGGGATGCTTAATGTATATATTTCAATAGATAGAGTCATAGTATACAAAAGTTTTGATTGATGGCTTGGTTATGTTTCAAAGAATGATGATCAAGATCTCAAGTCTTGGCAGAATAAAGGCTATCCACGGCATCCTGACTATCCTATCCCATTTTCGTGAGAAAATGGGACTAAGATAGGGGCGAAACTTTGAAACCCATTTATGAGGAGAAATTTAAAGAAAGAGAAAAAGAAAGAAAGAAAGAAAGAAAGAAGGAAAAAAAGAAAGGAAAGAAAGAAGAAAATGGAAAGAAAGGATGGAACACAGAAGAAAAAAAAATCAATGTGAGAAGGAAGAAAGGAAAGAAAAAAATAAAAGAATAAAAGGAAGAGAGAAGATAAAGAAAAAAAAGAGGAAAAAAGGGAGAAAGAATAAAAAATAAGATAAGAATATGGAAGAAAAGCAAAGAAAACGAAACAAATAAAAAATAAAGAAAATATAAAAAAAAAGAAGGGAGAAAAATGAAAGGTTTCTATTGTAACATTTGATTAGGTCATGGCGGAAGCAGGTTTTATCATCAGAATTGAGGATTGCCTTTAGCACCTAGTGCAAAGTTTTTTTTTGATTTGGTATGGATCGAGAACTATTCGATGAATTTTTAGAATAATAGAATCATCTTAGTAGGAGACTCAGAGACTATAATGTCTTGGTTTGATAGTCATGATTCTTCTCAGCATCTAGCACTTGGAAATATTACGACTCTTTGTGCTATATTACCTAACTTCTATTGTCGGCACATTATGTGGGAAGTAAACCATGTAGCTGATTTTTTGGTTAATTATACAAGTGTAAAGTGCTAAAAAATAGTATGGAATGATAGTTTTCCCACTTACCTTATTTTTTTAATGAAAGTCAATGCTGAGACGACAACAATAAGAATGATACCAATCTAAAATAATCCAATGGGTGATTTATATGCTACAACAGCATACCTTTTGGGGCTAAATCTTTAGCTTAATAGAATTAGATGGAACCATCTACATTAGTTTTTCATGAAACTGTGGGATTGAAACCTGCTAAAATAATAGCAAAAGAGATGAAAGAAAACTATGATCCAATACCCTTATTCTCGGCCCAATCTTAGTATGCACATAGGCTTGACCATGGCTAAAAAAAAGTTGCTTGACATTCGGGCTGAAACTAGGCTCGAGCTGGTCCGAATTTGGGTCAAGCTTCGGACTAAGTCCTAAACAGTTCAGATCAAACTTAGATCTAATTATAGGGTCTGTCTATTTTTCGGACTAGCTCGAGTATACCTTTGGCTCGGCTCTTTGGCCCAGTTTAGATCTAACCCGAGCCCAAATTCAAGCCCAAACAATAGCCCAAATATTCGATGCAAGCCCTATCCTTTGCCAAGTGGGTTTAGTTGTTTAGGATGAATCATAAGTTAGCCCAATCCCTAGCCAATTAGCCAGTTAGCTTATTGGTTTTAACTTTAAGCCAATCTCATCCCCTCATCGTCTTGAAGAGTCTTACTCCGTCCGAATATCTGATTGATGATAGATTAGAATCCCTCTTTAGTCTTCCTATCTTCCAGTCTTCCCCAATCACCGATGCTAGTATTCTTTGATTCCTCATCCTCTGGAGTCATGGAAGTTCTTTCCACCTCAATCGCTGGTTGGCCACTCCAAGGTCCATCATGTTCCCTCATCATTGGTCCTCCTCGTCCATCATCATCAATTATCGGTCATCATTCACCATTCATCATTCATTAACCCTAAGGCCTCAAACAGATATGACTCCTACCAACTCCTCCTTCTTTCGAGCTTTTCTTATCACCAATGTTCCTCGATTCCTCATCTTTTCGAGATTTGGGACTCAGGATTTTGAAGTTCTCTCCGTCTCCACCATCAGTTGACCGCTCTAAGATCCATCGGTATTCTCTCGTCACCGGTTGTCCTCATCTGTCATCATCAATCGTCGATCATCATTCGTTAATCATCATTCATTAGCCCTAACAGGTACTTTCTAGCCTATTTTTTTCTCGCTCGCTCTCTATTTTTTTCAGGTTAGGGAGTATTGGGCTCGAAGATTAATACATGAGGTTGCTCACTGCTCAGAAAAGGTGATAGTGATTTTGAGTTTCTCAATTTCCACCTTATGAATTCTAAAATGCCAAAAATGGTGTGAAGTCACAATCTAGGGTCATCTAGCTAAAGTCATCAGAAAGTTCTATGACAGGAACCACGCCTGCCCTAAGTTTTAATGTTTATTCTTTGTAGAGCATGTGTATTATTCAATCTACCATTGACTAATAAGAATTCAATGTATATTGTTCTGATTGGTGTATAGCCTGATTTATCTATTTACCTTCCCAAAGTTGGACCTTTTTTGCCGAAAGTCATTGTTGGGTTGCTGGGATTGATGCCTGCGTTCCATGGAATCATCATTGTTCTCTTTTGAACATTGGAACATTGTCTTCAGAAAGTATTTGCACAATCTAAACTTCAAATTTCTATAATATTTTTTAGTTGCGTATAGAATCAAAATTCATTGCTGCTTGATCTTTCTGAGATTCGATAATCATTTGTCTTCAGAGCATATCTAGTTAATTTTCTGTAGTAGAAATTTTCAAGACAAGTCTATATATAATTAGATAAACAATGTATTTTCCCCATAAAGTGGATGAGTAGTGGCAACCAAAAGATGAGGGGATAGAGAAAGAAATAAAATACAACAATAAAAATTCTCTCACACAAAGTGAATAGAAACACCATCTCCCCATTAGAATAAAGAAACATCCTTCACTAATCATGAACATATTAATGGCCATATGCTTCTGATTTTCACTACATCTTGGTGACTTCTTGAGGCCAAAGTTTATAGCCAACATAACTGAGTTCTCTAAATTAGCTCTGGAAAAAGCTTGGCTAAGCTTCACCAAAGACAAGCTTGGGTAACAGCGTATGACTCATGACAGCTAGGTCCGAGTAACATTAGATATCATATCAATTAACTTTCTCTTTATTTCAAATTGTGCTTCTTTACCTTCAAATTTAATTATTTTGGATTTTTTCTGATTGTAAGTAATATCAAAATATCGTACAGTGCCAACTAGTTGTACATATGGTTGCAACAATTTGATGTATAAGTAGGGAAAATGTTTTAAAGTGTAGTACATGCAAATAAATAGAAAGGAACATTATTGCCAATTAACATACATGCTTTTACAAGTATTGATTATATGAATATTGAGTTTTTTAGTAATTTATGTTCTTATTTGGTAGCTTATTTTTACTAATATCTTATTCTAAAATGGATGAAAATGGGATCATAAAATATATAAATGATGAGGATCACAAAAATGAAGATACTACTAAAGCCTTTAAAAGTGACAAAGGTTCTAGAAAAAGCTAGATATGAAATAACTTCGTGAAGAAAAAAAATTTAATGGATCAAATAGCTATATGCAAATATTATAAAAAGATATTAAGTGATAAAAGTAAAAGAGAAATAAATCATCTAAAATAATATCTTGAAAATATTTATAAAAAATATTAAAAAATTTGATTAATTTAAATATTTATAGTAGTAAGTTCAAAAGATCTTGTGAAATCTTTTAAATTCAACTAAGAAGAGAACAAAAAATTTCTTACAAAATTTATCATATGTGTGAAATTTTTATTTTATATTATTGAGCATCCTGTTTTTTCAAGTTTTATGAGATTTATTCAATCGTTATTTAATGTTATTGGTCATAAGATAATAAGAAGTGATTGTATAACTTTGTATCAAGCAGAAAAAAAAATTGTATAAGCATTAAGAAATTAAGTTCTCGGATTAGTTTCATTAGTAATATTTGCATATCAAATTAAAAAATCGATTATATTTTTCTCACGGCATATTATACTGATTTTGAATTTATTCTGTATAAGAAGATAATTAGTTTCAAGACAATAACATACTCTTATATAAGTTTTGTAATTAAAGATGCTATTGAAAAGTACCTTCTTGAATGAGAATTGAATTCTAAAATATATACTATTATTTTAAATAATTATTTCATAAAAAATACTATAATAAAAAGGATTCCAGATCATTTTTATTATGAAATATTATTTAATAAACGTATAGTCATACAATCCAAATGGCCTTTGGCCGTCCCTTACCAGCGTACGACTCTCCTCCAGTGCTTTCGCGACCTTATTCTCTCCCAAGGATGAAGGTCAAGCACGAGATAAGGTTCCCCTATTCCAATTGATTTTTTTTTTTTTTTTTGAAAAGCTATGGTGAAATTGGCAAGCCTTGCCGACTTCCCATTGAACCGGGTCTAATTAGATCGGTTCTCACAGATCGAGCTGTAAAGTTGGGATATGGGTATAATATTATATAACTATCTTTATAATTTTTTTATCTATATCAAGTTCAAGTTTTCATTTTTAAATTTCTTCGCCTTCCAATTATTTAGTTTATTCTAAATATAGTTTATCACGGTAATGGATGAATGGAGATGGAAGAAAGAGGTTTGCTAGATTTGGAAAATATTTTATTTAGATATTTGATCATACTTTATTTTTATTAACTTTTAGATGGATTCATTGGATAATTTTAGAATTTCTTCTTTATATATTTTAATTTAACGCCATATGATCTTTTGAAAGAAGTATGCTATCATGGTTAAAGGTAATCTTTTGATCAATAAAAGAACAAATCTTGGATGCAAGCTATATATATATATATACAAGGCGTTCATTAATCATTAACTAGTATATATAAGCTCATACAATCATTCACATGTCAGCGGATTAGTAGATAGGCAATCTGATGTAGAAAATTCTATATGGATCAGATACTCATGATTTTTTTTTTTTCCATGCATGAATTTGAGTTGATGTCCTCACCAGTAGAAGCAAGAACTGAAAGTTATAGAAATAGAATCGTATTTTTGTACTAGTACCATTACAAGTCTATCTATATTCACCGCTGGATTTGGTTATTGTTGTCAAAGGCAAGACACCCAGAAACAATTTTCCCAAACCTGTTATTAGTAGTTAGTTAGGCAGGGTTCAATTTAGTTGTGGCGGGACCCTCTAAACAAAGTGTAACAAAATCTCGTATTCTTTCTCAAGTAACCCAATATTCGTACTATATGGATAATTTCTTCTTCATTTTTTGTAGGTCCGTGCCAACCCAATATTCGGCCCAAATAAGTAATTTGGGTTGGTCCAATTAGATTTTGGCTGGGCTTGGATGCAAGCCGGCTCAGGCCTGAATTTTTAAACAATGTTAGAGCCCAAGCCCAAAAAATATTTTGGACTGGACTCGGATCGGGGTGTGCTTCGACCTAGCCTGGTGCAGTTCTATTGGTATTCCATGACATTCTTTGTCCTATAACACACTCCTCTAGGCCTGAGCTATTTCTTTAGCTTGGAAATAGACTGAGAGGAAAAATAGGATCTTAGTATATAACATGAAGTCAAAAGCAAATATAATTCACCTTATCAACTCTTTTTTTCCGGAATCCAACTCGTATTGGTAGCCTGAAATGCCGAAATTGATCTTAATTTCCAACCCTGCACATTCTCCAACCAAATGGATTAGGAAAAAGAAAAATCTAACAGAAATAGCCCCTGGGGGTGTTGTTGGAAGGCTATTGGTGCTGAACCAAGTAACTAAAGATATGATGCCCAATATACTCCGTTTTAAAGTGCAGATCAACCTATTCTTAAGTTGTGGCTCACTGAAAACTTGTCCTCACAAGTATGAGAGTAAAACAATGAAAACAATCGAATCTCCTTGATGAGCATAATATGACAATTAAAGTACTTTACAAATCAATGAAAAAGCCTCTTGAATGCACCTTTCAATTGGAGAAGAGCAATGAAAGCACTTTGGGGCAGTGGTTGGAGTTGGAGTAAATACTCCATGCAATGAATGGTTCAATCTCTTTGGAAGTAGTTTCTTTTGGATTCTTGATGTATTTTCCCTCTTTTTGGAAGCCTTTATAAGCTCAACTAATATTGAAAAATCAATACTAGCCATTGAGGACCATTAAAGAGTGGTTGAAGAGTATAAATATAACTTTTCAGACTAAAAAACTAGTCGTAATAGCCTATGAGGACAAAAAATAAAAAGCAAGCTTGTGTTTCCATCCTGCAGCATGCCAAGTGTGCCAACATCCTATTTTAAAGGAAAAAGTCTCAAGGGTCACCCCTTGAGCTCTAGAGGTCAGTCTTCATGTCTGGATTGTTGATTTTTATATTTTTAACTTTCGAACATCATGAAATCATCTTCTATCCATCCAAAGTCATCTTTTTATACTTTTTAAGCTCTTAAAAGCTATCATCCTTTTTTCCAACTTGAAAAATTTGAATCTTTGGCCTTCTTTATGCATCTTTCTTCAATCTAACTTCATAAACTTTAAAACTATTAATATCCCTCTAAATATTTTGTAATCATCAAAATCAATACTTGGATTAACAATATTGGCTCACTCCATACAGGAATAAATAAGCTGCTCGAAAAAAGTCTTCCATTTCCATCAAATGACTCGTCCTCGCTTGGCTCTTCCATCGTCTAGGCACCGGATCTTTATGTTCAAAAAAGTTTTACTTATTGAGCTTTCTAGCTACTACTACTAGCAGGATAGAATTTGAAACTTAACTTGATCCACTAAGCTCAAGAGATTTTATGGCTCGCCAAGATTTTCCTTCGTAACTAGGTGGAGATTTTGTTCCACTTTATGTGGGAGCATCCTTTTTCTTTGACTTCCTACTGGAACTACATGCAAGACTTCCTCTTTTTTTAAGACAAAAAAAAATTCTTCTTGACCGTCTGGTCTCATTTGTCGATTAAGGAAAGATGAGATTTTGCACATAACTGCTCCCATTTTCTTTGGTAGGCTCAACCATGAACATGAAGGGAGAATATTAGGGGCTTGAGCAATGCTTGAATTTCTGGATTAGAATACACTCTTCTAGACATTTATATCTTATAATTAAGTCTTTTCTTGCTTAATTTTCCTATTAACACTTATTCAAGGACCAAACATGAAGAAGAGACAGGATTTGCTTGATCTTAATACAGATCAAATTAATTACTTTTTGTTTTGAAAATTACCACAATAGAAGTCTACTATATTTGTATCATGTCTCTTATTCTATATAGTTATTGTTCACTAATTTTTGTATGTGTTTAGATTCCTTATGTTATTATTTATTTTTATGCTTTATAATTTGTTTATATTTATTAATTATTCAACTTTTCAAACTAGTTATTTATTTTCATGCTTTGTAATTTGTTTATATTTGCTAATATTTAACTTTTCAAACTAACTATATTAAGGGTCATGATATGGTCCATAAGGCCATCTTTTAATCCACCTCTCATCCATCATTTTATCCAAATTTCAATTAAATTGTACTAAAGATGCTCTGCTCAACTAAACAATTAATAGGAATAAATTTCAAAATTTTCTCACTCTATCCTTTTCTAGGGATGGCAACGGGTAGGGTACCCATAAATTTTGCCCTATTCATATCTGAACTCGATTAACTTCTTAGCTATTCGAATCCATTCCAAATCCGATTACAAAATCAATCTAAATTTTCAAACCCATCCCGCGATAATATCAGGATATCCACCGGATACCCATCCCACTGTTAATTTTTCAAAACCCACTTCTTGTAGTCTTCATGTGATAATATAGAGAGATAAAAAAAAACAACTGAAAAAAAATCCAGATTCCACAGTTCCCCATCCCCCCCCCCTCCTCCAAAAAAAAATGGAAAAACAATGCTTTCCTTGAATGTTTCCCATGATTTATAATTGATGATCCAAATTAAATGGCCATGAAAGAGGTGTAAAATATAGATGAATCATTTCAAACAAAAATCTCTATAAATTAAATTTTTGTAGCCAAAAAAAATCTTTCAAACAAAAATCCCTAAACCCTACAAAACATCATGCTTCTACCAAGATTAAGCTCTCAAAACCTCAAGTCTTAAAAGAACCTATGATCGATCTTTTTTATGTGCTTTCCCTTTCCACGGAACTCAAAAATAGGGAATGCAATGACAAGAAAAAGAAGCAAAAGAAAAAATAATCATGAGAAAAGAAAATGAAAACAATCTATCTATGTGGGAAAAGGTTTTACTTTTAATTTTGTTTCCATGGTTCCTTTATTTTCATGAAATGCCTATGTAATATCCTCACCCAATTTCACTCAGCCTGTTTCGAATAGGATCCAACAAGGCCCTTTGCACAGATTTTGAAGTATAAAAAAAAAAAAGAAGAAACAACAGGAAGAAGACTCCCGACGGGAGTTCTCTTCTCCAATGAAAGGGAGTTTGAACCAAACTCTATGGCTCCTCTATAAGAGGAGACCCTCATTCACTCCCTTCCGTGAGCATCCACCAGCAAGAAGACATCAAGATCCCTCTCTCTCTCATCGATTTTTTTCTCAACTTTCCTTTATTGATTTCAAATGAATCTCTTTATGCCAATGGAATCTGGGCCAAATACTGCTAGATAAAGAGGTAAGATCCTCTAATCTAGAAGTTAATTTATTTTGCCATCTTCCTCAGCCTTTAAATTCTAATTTTCGACCGACAATTGTCAGATTTTTTTTGAGAAAAATCGTCCTCTGTTTCGGGTTGTTTCCACCTCTCTTTCTTTTTGATTTTTCGATACCGATGGTCACCGCCGACCGTCGATCTGGATTTTTTGAGCTGTGCCATCACAACCCCAATAGCCACTAGCCACCCCCATGCTAGATAGGGCTTTTGATCCAAAGAACGAAAAGGGGGACCACGATCCCCTGTTCTATTTAAACGAAGGAAGAAGAAGAAGGAAGAAAGAGAAAAAAAAAGAAAGATCTCTCTCTCCTGTCCTCTCTCTTTCCTCTCTTTCTCTCTCTAGTTTCTCTATCCATTTGTTTCTCTAAATTTTTTTCTCTAGATTATTTCTCTTTCTTTGGATTTTTTAGAATTATGAGAAGAGTGATGATGAGTTTGAATGATTCTAGTGAAAACATCCTGAACCATGATTGTCGGACAGTATGACAGCATCTTGATTAGACTATGAACCGCTAGATTTGATCATCCATGATTTTATTTTGAATCATCTGTATACTGATTTAATCATAATTTGATTAGATTATTTTGATTAGACCAATTAAGATGTTGTACTATGTCATCTAATCAATTCAAATTGTACCTTATGAATTCTCTCTCCTCTGATTTTTTTCTCTCTACTTGGTTTATGAACTTAATGAAGGAACTTGACCCTATCATTTTAAAAATTTGATTTAGTACGATAGCCAAACTTTGGACCATCTATGTCTTAATTGAATTTTGATCAGATAAAATTAGATGATCGGACCAATCTGGACTATAAGATGTGGGTATCCATCAATTCTATCTTTTTTAATTATTTATGTCCTTTTTAATTATTAAAATTGATCCTATATAGGGTTGTGGATGTTTGATCATGGGATATCACGATATAATCAGTGAACAAAAGATTTTAGAAGAAAATTTTTAAAATTTTATAGATTTATTGAAATATGTATGAGGTAAGTAATGCTTTATTTTTGTTAGATTTATCGATAATTTTGAATATATTTTTTTGACATGATTTGTGAAACGATGCATGAATTAGATGAATGATATTTTGTTATGAAAAATATCTTATTTTGATATGTTATGATGAAGCATGATTGAACATACTGATTTTGTTATGTATTATATTGATTGATTTTGATACCACATGATTATATATTTTTTTATCGAATTAGAATAAAAAATATGATTTATAAAGAATTTTGATATAAGAATGATATGAACTGACAATCTAACTATGTAAAGGACCTCGTCAATGGGAGCAAATACGTTGGCAATGGATTTATCCTGAGGATTTATCTCCAGTGAGACCAGCAACATGTCGTCAGTGAGACCAGTGATAAACCACCAGCGAGAGCAGCAGTTTCGAAGGACTTTGCTGTCCGATGATTCGTAGCTTACCGCAAGATGATATGGGATATTCTGACCCTACCACAAAAAAAAATATGGTCATAGCTCATGATTGATGAAAAGAACTTAAGAATGAAAGAAATTGAAATCTAAAAAAAAATTTAAATTTTGAAAAAAAATTGAATTTGCCATGAACTATATTGTATAATTGAAATTAATTTCGAATTGATGAACTCTATATACTATTTTTTATAAATAATTATTAATTTTATTATCTAATTTAATTTAAGTAAAGTGATCATTGCTTACTGGGCTGTCTAGCTCATTATCTCCTATTTTACTATTTTTACAGATGGTGAAAAATTAAGATGATATAAGATATGAATGGAAGAGTCATTAGAAGCAGAACCTCCATACTTTTATTTTAGATTGAAAGTCTTATTGAATTTGATGTAAGACCTATTGAGCATTATTGAATTTATAGAGATATTAAAGTTAAAATTTAGATTGTTATATTTTTTATTTAAATTATTGACTAATTATTTTACTATTGTATTATAATAGCATGATAAGATGCCTTGCATGCTTGTGGAGAGAGTTTCCTATAAGTATGCGGTGGTTACTATGATCTTTGGCTCACAATCTCAAGTCAGGAGCGTGATAATTAAAGTAATATCAGAATATTAGTGGATGAACTATGGCATATAAAATCAAATATAGGATTAGTGTAAGTGGGTAGACATTAGAGACATTGTGGTGCAGATCTATGATGATTGTAGTATGGGGTATCTTTATGATTTATGGTTACATATTGTAATTATGTATGAAAGGATCACAAGACATTATAACATATAGAGTTTAGAATATGATGAACAATCTATGGATTATGTTATGATTTACTGGATTTGATCTAAAGTAATTGCATGAGAATTGATCATGAAAATTTATTATGTATTATAATTATTAATTTGATCATTAGTCGTTCAAGTAAATTGTAAGCTCAAATTTGACATGAGAGAATACTGTGATATTGCTCTTAATTTTGAAATTAATTATTTAATGATAAGATGAAGATTTATTCATAAAGTGTTACTTCAAGTTGGTCTAAGAAGACCTTTCATGATATTTGATTATAATATTCTTTGAAGTTTATATCAGAATGTTGATCATGTATGAAATTTGCATATAGAAATAAACATATAATTGTGGATATTGTAAAGAAGTCTATTTGTCATTGAAAAAATTAATTCTGAGATTGTAGATATTTATTTGGTAGAGTCTTTTATTAGTATCTTTGGATCTAAATGATAGATCTTACTTTTGTCTATTGAAGATTATATGATACATATGAAACTTTAATTCAAGAATTACATATCTAAGTGGATCAAGATATCTTCTACCATTATTATCATTATTGTTGAGATTGCAAGTGAAATCCTTGATTTCTGTATTTAGATCAAGATAAAAGATTATATTTATAGCTATTCGAGATTTTGGGATAACTATGAAATTATAATTTAAAATTTTGGATTGAGGAACTGATCTGGAGTTCTTTGATATTCTTATTGAGATCCTTAACAAAATCTGGCATTATATAGAAGTTTGATTTTAAGAGACTTGCATGATTGATATAGAAAAATTTTAATAGATGTTAAAGATCTCGATAGAGAAAAAAAAAATTTAAAAGAGATGATTGAGTCGGTTCTATTTATATGTTTCAATTTAAGTTCTAACTTGGTAGAGTATCAAAAGATTTTTCTTATTGATCTTATTTATAAGATTTTTATTTGAAATTATCTTATTGAATTGATAAGAGAATTAAGATTTAATTCATATTGAATTATAGTAAACTTATATGATAGTTTTGGGATGTCAATTGACTTAAAGATTGATATAGATAAATGTGCTCATTGTGTATTAGGGATGGGACTTGAAAGTTTCTTTTAACCTACTTGAAAGTTAAATTTTGAATCTTCTCAATACGAAGTAATAGTTTATTGAAAGTTATTACATCCTATGAACTTTTGATAGTTTAAATCAGAGTGCATAGCGGAGGCATGATAATCTGGATTATTTGAGCTAGTAAATAATATTGATCTTTTAAATTAAGAATTTATAATAGAAGATATGATTTGATATCCCTAATAGAGAAAGTTCGTCACTAATGGAAAGGATGATATTTTGATTCTGAATAATTTGGTATCACTATGTGATTTTCACAAGTCGGTCTCTTCTTTACTATGCTAAAAAAATTTTCAGCATCTTGAATATTGAATGAGTGGACCATTGATTTTTGATCTTAGATTTGAAATATTTGAAGCTTATACTTTTCTATCTATTTAAAAAAAATTTGATTGTTTATCGATCCTTGATTTTGATTTTAGATTTTTATACTCAAATATTTATCTACGGAGAGTATAGTAAAATTTATTTATAATTTTATGATAAATTGATCAAATCATGAGCAGTTAAGAATTTTGGATGAAAAATTTGATATCTTTATCTAGAATTGAGAGACTAATTTCGATGATCAGAAATAGTAGTTTTGATTCTAATCAATATTGGTGATATTGATCTTTTCCCTATAAAATATTTAATGATGAAGTTGTATTGAAAATTAAAATATTAAAAGTTTAAGGATGAGATTAAAATGGTGAATTTCTAACTTTTGAAAGTATGAATGAGAAAAAATATTTTTAAATTTTGATTGATTGGGATGTCACCATATGATTCATATAAGCATATTATCCTATCTTATGATGGGTTGATTAATTAAGAGCAGTTGATATTTTGATGAGCAAAAAAAATTAAAATTCTTATTCAAGAATTAAGATATTGATTTTTTTCTATTTACAAGAGATGAGTTTGATTTTGATGATCTATAAGAAGAATCAAGTCATGAGGTATTGAACCTTATTCTTATAGGAAATGAGATCATGATTATAAAACTTTAAAGTTTGAAAATCTTTGATAGAAAATTTCAGGATAAAATTTTATCTTAGGGAGGAAGAATGCAATATCCTAACCCAATTTCACTCAGCCCATTTTAAATTGGACCCAATAAGGCTTTTTACATAGATTTTGAAGCATCAAAAAAAAAAAGAAGAAACAATAGGAAGAAGACTCCTAACGGGAGTCCTTTTCTCTGATGAAAAGGAGTTTGAACCAAACTCTAGGGCTCCTCTATAAAATGAGACCCTCATTCCCTCGCTTTCATGAGCATCCACCGCCAGAAAGATGCTAGGATCCCTCTCTCCCTTGTCGATTTTTCTCTCATTTTTTCCTTTATTGATTTTGAATGAATCTCTTTATGCCGATAGAATCTGGGCCAAATACCACTGGATAAAGAGATAAAATCCTCTAATCTAGAAGTTAATTTATTTTGCCATATTTCTCAGCCTTTAAATTTTAATTTTCGATCAGCAATTGTCGAATTTCTTTTGAGAAAAATCATCCCTTGTTTCGGGTTGTTTCCGCCCCTCTTTCTTTTTGATTTTCGGTGCCGATGGTCACTGCCGACCGTCGGTCTGGATTTCTTGGGCTGCACCATCACAGCCCCAACAATCACTGACCACCCCCATACCGAATGGAGCTTTCGATCCAAAGAATGAAAAGGGGGACCACAGTCCCCTATTCTGTTTAAACCAAGGAAGAAGAAGAAGGAAGAAAGAGAAAAAAAAAGAAGAAAAAAAAGAAAGACTCTCTCTCCTTCCTCTCTTTCTCTCTCTAATTTCTCTATCCACTTTCTCTCTCTAGATTATTTTTTTCTCCTAAGATTTTTTAGAATTATGAGAAGAATAATGATGAGTTTGAATGATTCTAGTGAAAGCATCCTGATCCATGATCATCGGACAGTATGCCAGTATCTTGATCAGATTATGAACCACTAGATTTGATCATCCATGATTTTATTTTGAATCATCTATATACTGATTTAACCATAACTTGATTAGATTATTTTGATTGGACCAATCGAGATGTTGGACTATGTCACCTAATTAATTCGAATTGTATCTTATAAATTTTTTCTCCTCTAATTTTTTCTCTCTACTTGATTTATGAACTCAATGAAAGAACTCGATCCTATCATTTTGAAAATCTGATTTGGTACAATAGTCAAACTTTGGACCATCTATGTCCTAATTAAATTTTGACCAGATGAAATTAGATGAATGGATCAATCTGGACTATAGGATGTGGGTATCCATTAATTCTATCTTTCTTAATTATTTATGTTCTTTTTAATTATTGAAATTGATCCTATATAGAGTTGTGGATGTTTGATCATGGGATATCGAGATATGATCTATGAATAAAAGATTTTGAAAAAAAAAATTAAAATTATGTAGATTTATTGGAATGCATATAAGATAAGTAATGCTTTATTTTTTCTAGATTTATTGATAATTTATAATATATTTTTCTGATATGATTTGTGAAATGATGCATAAATTGGATGAATGGTATTTTATTATAAAAAATATCTTATTTTGATATATTATGATGAAGCATGATTGAACATATTGATTTCATTATGTATTATATTGATTGATTTTGATACCACATGATTATATATTTTCTTATCGAATTAGAATAAGAAGCATGATTTATAAAAAAATTTGATATAAGAACAATATGAACTGACAACCTGACTATATAAAGAATCCTGCCAATGGGGGCAAATACGTTAGCAATTAATTTATCCTGAGAATTTATGTTGTCAGTGAGACCAGCGACATGTCGTCAGCGAGACCAGCGACAAACCGTCAGCGAGACCAGTACTTCCGAAGAACTTTACTGTCAGATGATTCCATAGCTTACCGCAAGATGATATGCGGTGTTATGATTCTGTCACAGAAAAAAATATGGTCATAGCTTATGTTTGATGAAAAGAACTTAAGAATGAAAGAAATTGAAATATTGAAAAAAATTCGAATTTTGAAAAAGAATTGAATTTTTCATGAACTATATTACATAATTAAAATTGATTTCGAATTGATGAACTCTATATATTATTTTCTATAAATAATTATTTATTTTATTATCTGATTTAGTCTAGCTAAAGTGATCATTGCTTACTGGGCTGTCTAGCTCATTACCTCCTATTTTACTATTTTTACAAATAGTAAGAAATTAAGATGATACAAAATATGAATGGGAGAGTGATTAGAAGCAGAACCTCTATACTTTTATTTTAGATTGAAAGTCTTATTGAATTTGATGTAAGGCCTATTGAATATTGTTAAATTTATTGAGATATTAAAAGTGAAATTTGGATTGTTATATTTTTAATTTAAATTATTGACTAATTATTCTGCTGTTGTATTATGATAGCATGATAAGATGCCTTGCATGCTTGTGGGGAGAGTTTTCTATGAGTATGCAGCGGTTGCCATGACTTTCGGCTCATAATTTCGAGTCAGGAACGTGACAGCCTATGTCTTCAAGAATCTTGATCGAGTGGGATGGGAATCGTATTCCACGATTTCACTATTTTTTCCATCCTCCATAGGAGTCTTGATCGGATGGGAGACTATGGCTTGAAGAGAGTTTGGAGTAGTAGAAAAGAGATGAATCGGGTTAGAGTAATAGTATACATATATATATCCGGATTCGGATAGTGGATATCCGAGAGGTGAATCTCAAATCCATTCAGATTTTAATGTTGAATCCCAAACCCATCTCAAACCCTATGGGATATGCTAAATAGATTCTTTTAGGATTTGGGATGGATCGGATATCTGGAAATATCTGCCCAATTATCACCCCTGGATTTGGCTAGGCATTTTCATGTTTAAGCCATTCTGCATGCAATTAGCTCGTTAGCAGTCGGCCTAAGTGAGCTAGAAAAATACATGTAAATCGGATTTTCAAATGGGTGATAACTCAAAACCAAATTTAACCTATACATCTAACAAGATTTGGACAGTATGAATCTAATCAGGTTAAGATAGACTCTAGTCATGGTTAATCTAAAATAACTGCAAATTCATGATATAATGTTGTATGCTCCACTTTGTTTTTGAACTATTTCAAAACTATCTAGTTTCACTTTCCCAATCTTTTCTTTTTGGCCATACAGTGTTCTCTTTTACCTCTCACGTGTAACAAGCTCTAACTTTCATAAATTTATATTCCTTTTGCTATTATTCAATGACATTAGTTTGCACACATAGTGTGAGAAGCATGATTTACATAATTCAAATCCCTCGATATATTTTTTAAAAAAGAGAAAACTATGAATGCAATGACAAAGATATATATAGGATGATGAGATACTGGAGAAAACTGAAAAAAAAAAAAAAAGTTTGAAGCACCAGATATTTTATTAGCCATCTCTCTATATGCTGTGTAATCATTATTATTTATTTTGTGTAATATATATGCATACACACATACATTAAGCTACAACAAAAGGTTGTAATGCTTCAATGAAAAGACCAGTGATATTATTAGTCCATGTCTCGGTCATTGGATTTTTTCCGTACAACCATGATTTATTTTATACATTATCATTACATCATTACATTGAGCTATCATGAATATGGCAAGTGTTTCTATAATCATTTATTTTAACAAAATGAGCAACAAGAAAATGGCAAACAAGCAACACTATTCTGGCAATATTGGATGCAAAATGTGAAAGTTCAATATGTTCGATTGTTTTAGAAAGCAATCAAGATGGCATGATTAAGGTTAGGAAACTATCCAAGTCTATTCTTTTTCATTGTTGTTGACCCATAAAATAAGCAGATAAGATGGGGTTATGGTTCAACTTAACTCATTTACAGTCTTATCAGAGATAAAATGGAAATGGGGTTGAGGGAGGCAGGGAGGCTTTTCTTGGCTCGACTGCATGCATGGGTGGCTACATTGAATTAGAATTCAGTTACAAGCCATTCGGTTCACATGATAGTGGTTAATGGTTTATTGTTATTTAGTTCAACTATTAATCTGATAGCATCTGTCTAAAAACCCTACTCTTTTCTAAAATCTAAAGATGACAATTAGTTGGATATAGGTGAGGTTGGCCAATATCCATATCTATCATACAATTAAAAATTTTATATCCATACCCATTATGTATCTGTCTTAGATTGGATCAGATAGTTGTGGATCCGATAAGATAAGAAACCCATCGTATAAATATTATAAAATAATCATAATTTTGAAATGAGAGATTTATATTAAGGTTATATTGGATTGATATCATTATCTATATTCAACTTGATCTACTTCTGGTATTTTATTCAGAACCTATATCCATCCTAAGTTTTAATCACATCGGATAAAATTCATCCCATTGGATAGAATAAAACCTGCCTTATTTGGGTTGGATATCCAATGGATCATCCCATTGGATAGAATAAAACCCGCCTTATTTGGGTTGGATATCCAATGGATCAGTTATAATTGTTAGAGATGTACAAAAAGAGGGCCAAATCATAACATAGATTCGAACTGATCTTTTCGATTAGGTTTACATCGATTTTTTTTTTAATTTAATTTGGTTTCAATTTGAGAAAATCTAAAATCAAATAATTTTTATACACGATTGTTTTGCTTTAGTTTTTGTTAGGATCGATAAAATATGATCCGACTCATCAATTCGATCTGTGTTCAACACGTCATAAATAGGTTTGGATTTAGCCTAAATAGATTTAAGTTATAAACAGATTGATCCATTTAATCTATTTAATATCTAAATCGAATTTAAATTTTAGATATTTGAACTGTTTAATCCATTTAATATTCAGATCAGATTGAGCCAAATAACATGTTTAACCCATCTAATATATTTAATCAATTTAAGATCTATTTAAAATCTTCTTAATCTAGACTCATTTATCATAATCTATTTAATTCATTTAACTTATTTAATTTATTTAATAAATAAAATAAATATATTGAATTAGATTATTTATTTAATAAATAGATTATATTTAATTTTAAAATTTTAATTTATTTACTAAATAAATTTAATTTAAATTGATAATTTTTTTATATAATCCGCACCCAATCCGTCGATTCGATCCAATTGCCACCCTTAGTTTTTGTTATAGAAAATCGGCTTAAATCGTTTTGGTTTCGACTTTCGCTTGACGCCAACCCGATCCGACGGTGCACGCCCCTCGCAATTGCCATCCCGGCAAAAACCCCGCCTCCCCTTCGCTCCGCTTCCTGTCTCCTCTCACTCTCGCCTCCCTTGCCCTCTCTCTCACGGGAAGCGCGAGGAGTCTCAAGCCCTAATGGAAGACGACGAGGGAATCCACGAGGAGGACCTCGACCATCTATCGCCTCTCGATGCACCCGGGGACCTCTCCCAAGGTTTTCTCCTTCTAAAACTCCCTTCGATCCTTATTCCTTTCGCAATCTCTCCTTTCCCCCCTTCCATAATGAATTTGACCCCCCATGATCCGTATGTGTTTTTATGAACTGTATGTTCAATTTGAATTATTTTTTCTAACAAAAAAATTGCTTTTTTTTTTTGGTGTTTATCAGAAGATGAAGAGAGTCGGGAAGAAGAAAACAAGAAAGTGGGAGGAGATTTGGGGTTTAGTTTTCCAACTGTAGCTTCATACAGACCAAAACTTACAGAAATCTTAAAGAACTTGCACTCCCCGGAGGTAAAAATTTATTCTGAAGCCTCGAAGGAGTTTATTGATTTGTTAAGAGGGGTTTCTGGTTGTGAGATTTTACGTGAGTATGTGGAATTATCGCCCAAATGCTCCGAGCTTGCAGATGCTTGGAGACTTCACCAAGGGAAGCCTGGGATGTCCCATATATTGTCACTGGTGTCAGTGATTCTTGAGCACCGGGATGGGAAGTCACCATCCGGTGGGATCAGCAGAAGTCTTGACAGCTTTGCCCGTTTGATAATTGAGTCAAAGTTGGATGATATTTATACTGAACTGAGTAGCCAAGAGCCACGGCGTGAGAGTGCTGCACTATCCCTTTTGTCTTCGATTGTTAAGCGTGGGATGGGCTTAGCTTCTGAGGTTGCTAAAATTTTTGACTTTAAGCTTCCAGTGCTTTCCAAGCTCTCAGGTGTTCAGAAGAAGGGAGGAAAAGGGGCGAGGCATGGCAAAAATCGTTCCACAAGGCGGGCATTTGTTAGGTTTGCTATTTCATTCTTGGAGGTTGGGAATCCTAGACTGTTGAGGTGGATCATCCAGCAAAGGGAAATGTACTCTGGGGTGCTTCGCGGGCTTGGAAATGATGACACCGAGACCGTTGTTTATGCTCTATCCACACTCCGAGATAAAGTTTTGAGTGAACACTCTCTCATTCCTCCGGGACTCCGCAGTGTTCTCTTTGGAAGTGTCACCCTCGAGCAGTTGAGCTATATTTCAGGAAATTCTATGGCAGGCCCTGGTGCAGATATTGCACATGAGGTTTTAATTTTGGTATGTACTGACCCCAGCAATGGGTTGATGCCTGGTTTGAACTTAAAGGGCAATGAGAAGCGGCTATTGGAGCTCATGAAGAAGTTGAAGGCTACAGAAGTTGGTTATCACAGGGAGTTACTGTTGGCTATTGTGAATAAAAGGCCATATCTATGCTCAGCATACATGGATGATTTCCCATACAATTTGGAACCCCGCCCATCTTCTTTGTGGTTAGTTCTTTTTACTGAACTTACACTTCTTTTATTAGTACCATTCTTTTATCTCTTCAATATTTCTTTTGCAGGTTTGCTGCCATTTCTCTTGCAGCTGACATGATTTCTTCAATAAATGCTAATACTGCTGTCATGTGTCTTGCTTCCCATTCCAATGATCTATTAACTGTGAATGATAATGAGCTGCAGAATGTCTTGAAGTGCATAATTCCCCGTGCATGTACTCGGTCAGTGATAAATAAGGGCTTGCTTCATTCTGACATTCTTGTGCAGCATGGTTCTTTAAGGCTTATTTTGGAATCTCTCAAGTCACTAGGAAATCTTATCAAGGCAATTGAAGACATGGAAGAGAGCATGCATGTGAGAAAAAGAATAGATGCTTCTAGGGAAGTGATTGCTAACTTTCATGGTCTTCCAGGTTTCAGTTGCTTTGTAGAACTTCATGGATGTTTGGGAGATGAAAGTTGCTCTCTTATGGATGAACCAGGGGTCAAAAAGTGGGTGTTTGTAAAGCAGTACATTCAGGATGAGGTCAGAGCAGTTCTGCCTGATCCTCAAGTTCTATTGAAATTACTCTCTTCACTAAGTCACAGACATTCCAAAATTCCAAGGAAGAATCTGAAGAGATCTGCAGATTTGCCTGTAGTTGGTGTGAAGAAATTGAAATCCAATACACCTGATGAGAATATTGATATAGTTATAGGTGGGATTGATGCTGAGCCTACCAATGATACCCTTGATGAGCAGAAAGAAGATAGCAAGCAAAATATGGATGTAAAGAAGGATCATACAACAATAATAGCTGAACTCTGGGGCTTGAATGAGCAGGCAAAAATCACAGATGAACCAGGGAATGCAGAAATTTTTTTTCACTCAAAACTACTTGACGCTCTCAAGTTGTATCTGGTAACTACTTTGATTTGGTTATTTGCTAATTTTGATTTTTCATCTAATAACCCTATTCTGTGTAATATACGTGCCTTATTTGAGTATTTGAGTTCTTAGAAGTTTGTGGCTGTTATCTCTTTTCTTAAGCGTAGTAAATTACTTGCCACCTGTTACTTTTTGTGTTCTGGAAGTGTTTATTTATCCTTTTTCCAGGTGTCTGATCCATTATAAATTCCCATCTTTGGTAGTTATTTTAGACTTGGTTTGGCATGGTTGACTATCCAATTACCATAACTATTGTAAAAAATGATAGGCAACTTGGATTAGAAGATGCTGAGGAAGAGGAGTTGGACTTGTTATCAAAAAATTCATTATTGCTTTGTTTGGAAGACTTACATCATCATGATATATAAATATTTAGGTTCCTCTAAACTAATTGGTTGTTTATGTGAAAGTAGTATATTTTTGTTTGTCATAAATGTAGATAGTTGGATTGTGAGAAGCTGTGCTACTTGGATGCTCCAATTTTCAGGAATCTGGATATGTTGACTGTTTGGACACTTGATGTGGCATAGCTTGACTCTCCACTTAAGAAATTGCAGCTTACACTAGGAAAAAGTTTCGGCACCGGGCATGCATTTTTGGAGTTTCATATAGGAACTTAATTTCATATAGGAAATAAAAGTAGCACTTTTATTTGAATGTATCTTAAGAATAATTTAAAATAACTTAACCAAGGTACTTCTAAGGAGCAAGTTACCATATTCTTTGATAATGTGAGGATTAAGACTTATTGTTGATATTTATGTGAGGAGTGACTTAAAAGAACAAGGTAACTTACCATAAATGTGAAGATTAAGCCAAGCCCCTGTTTCGAATCCCGCAGCGGCCGTAGTGGGTTTTGGACTGTTCGATTGCCATGGCGACCACCTAGCGGGTCTTTAGCGGCCTCCTGGCCACCTTTCCCTTCCTCCTCTCCCCTCCTTTTCCCTCTCTCTCTCTCTATATCTCTCTCTCTTTTCTCAGTCTCTCATGGAGGACCATGACCTGGAGTCTCGATGGTCCTTCGGTGACCTCGGTGGGCCACCAATTGCCTTCCCTTTTCCCTCCCTCCCTTCCTCTCTCTCTTCCTCTCTTTTGTTCCTAATCTAACGACCGAACCACACCGGTTAGTTGCCAGTACGGTTCAGCATGTCCCGAACTGCTTGGTTTGGGCTAGTTCAGCGAACCATGATATAAATAGAAAGTATGAAGCTTCTTTCTCTAGATAATATCAAGAGCAGCTCTGGGAATGACTGGTGCTCATGTTTAACATTCCATTTTATGGGCTTAGCCAGAATTAGTTAAGGTTGGCCCTAGCTTAAGCCTAAATTAATTTTTCATGGTGGATGCTACTATGAGGCTGAACCTAGTTCTTGAGGCTTGAGGCTTGTCCAAGAAAGTTAGTCTTAATTTTATAAGTGTAAGAATATGGGGAATGGGAGGGTAGTGGTTGAAGCCTAGTAAGAGATTAAAAATTAGGGAGAAGGAGATCCTTTCAACAACCACAACAGGTCAGTATTCTAATTTGAGAATGTACTGCTTCTAGTGATGGATGTAGCGGGCAACCATGATGGTGGCAGAACTTAGCTGTTGAAAAATGGGGATGAGAATGGTAGGAGAGGGTCTGAGTGTTTCCAGCCTCTATGTCTTTACATGGCATAGGAACTCTTTGGGTGTTTATGTGTTCATGCATGCATGCATGTGCTTGTGCATGCATATGCATGTCTACGCATGTGATATGTGTGTGAAGAAAGTGATAGTGGATGTGTGGATAGGACAATAGGTGGTCACAATGATGAGAAGTGCAAGGGTGGGCGTGTGAGCACAACAACTGGCAGCTCTAAGGATAGTAGGCAGTAGTACAACTACAGTTATTGGCAGCTTATGATTGTTAAGAAGTCATAGAAGGAGGAACCACACCATGTATATTTTGGTAATGTGTATAGTTTTAAGGAAAGACAAAATCAGATTTATCCTTTTTCATAAATATATATTCAAGTCCATGATTGTCTATCTCAATAACACTAGAGAGAGATTATAAAAAGGTAAATATACTGCACAAGAGAGTATGCTTTCCAATAATTAAATTTCAGGCTTCTGAGACTGACTTGGGTCAGGCAAGGATTGACCAGCCACCGACCTTTTCAGGCCTTGAGTTTAGGTCTGGCTCAAGTCAACTCAAACCTGAATTGCTTTGGTCCAAACACGTCCTAGAGGATGCTTGATCTGATAGGCCTCAAAATGATAGAAGTTGATTTCCATCCCTGGTCAAGAAAAATACATGGGTGAAGGAAAGGAGCTTAATTAAATATATGAATCATCCAATGTAAAAATGAGGCATCACTTACTCAATAGGGGTTTATCTTCCTGGTAAGCTTCCAAATTTTCTGAGCTAATATGGATGGAACCAGTTTCGACATGATGTAGCAAGTAGTTGTTTTTGTAAGTCTGAAATTTGGATCTTCTGGCTTGAATATATGTATACATACTCTCTTTTATACAAGAAATCTAGGTACAGTGCAAGTTGCATCCTTGAATAAAACTCTCTTAAATTTGCATCTTGATAATTAATGCAAGACTATGGTGGAATTGACATGTACATCCAAACTTCCATCTTCATGAGAAAGGCATTATAATGTTATATGTTAGTATAAGGCTGCATTCATCTAGATGAGAGAGGCACTATAATTCATAAGTGATCCAGATTCATACATGACTTATTCGGACATGTTGTTTTGCAGTGTACAATGCCCATTGCTTTTGAGGGATCGTTCGACTTCTTCAAAATTCTACCCATTAATCCTTTAAGTCTGTCCACTGATCAGCAACAATCATTATTGTCTTTATTAGTTGAGTTCGTTGGACAATCTCCAGGAAGCAATGGTTCAGCAAGAACCCCAGATTTGATGTACAAACACTTGCAGCCATTGATTGATGTGTTGATATATTCACAGGACAAAACAGTAAAAGGTCAAGCTTATATATTGGCACAGGCAGCTATGATAAGCACTGGTGCTTTTGATCAAAACTTCTTGGAGATTGATGCATGGTTATTCTTCTTACCTGGTTACAACATAAGAAAGTATTCTGTCGAAAGTCAAGGAGCTGAAATGTTTCATGACTTATCTGCTGTTGTCATATCATTTCTTTGTGATTCTGTTTCAACAGTTGGAAATAACTTGTACAAGTATTTGGATCATATGCAAAAGCTTATCTCTAGATTAGATGACTCTAAAGGTATATGGTGCTTCACAACCAATATATTTCTAGATATCATCATGCAAATATAGTAATGTCTTGTAAACAAGCAGACACGCTGTGGTTTTATTTACTTTCACATTTGCTTTCTGGTACATCCTGTAATATTTAGACATCTGTATGAGTCCACAGAAATGGATAAGTGAATATTAATGAGGGAATCAAAAGCAAAGCCCAACCACAACTGGTTATTTCAGCTAATCATGACATACAAACCCAAGAAATCCTAGGCTAAGTTGCTACATGACTGTCAGTTGATTTAGAGTCCACAATAAGGTCGAGAAGTTGATGCTGATGGTGCTGGCAATGCTGACAAGTCCTTGTGGGTACAAACTCCATAGTTTCAAGGAATCTAATATCATTATCTCAAATAGTAGTAAATTTTACGGTAGTTCTCTGTTGATATACTATGATCTGCACAGGTATTCTGCATCACATTATACATTCTGAAAAAGTCTTTTTTATTTAATCTAAATTTGTCTATTCATATTTTGATGGTTCATGGGTTGTGCTAAATAACTGAAATACATGTTGAACTTATTTTTAAAGAATAGATTTGCCAAGTAATTAAAAAGGAGATTGTTTCAAAAAATGGTTTCCTATGTTGTGTTTATGAGGCACAAACACATGGAAGATGCATGTCAGTAGAAGACCGAAAGCAAGGGAGAGTAAGATGAATGGAGTATAATTAAATCATATCATGCATGAAACATACTTCAAGGAAAGTCTCACACAACTAACAAGAGTTATATTGTACAAAAGTGTATTTAGAATATCAGTATCTAGGAAGAGTTTGGAAGCTTGAAAAATTTGAAAAGCATGGGAAATTGCAAAATTTCTTTCTCCACTAAGGTCTGTATATTTCCTTTTTGGCAGAAGGTTCTCTGTTCCATATTTCTATTGCATACAATAATAAATTAATTAGTAGATGTGACAAAGAGATGCCTTTTTCTTTCTGTTAATTCCTAAGAGATGCTTTTTGAAGGAATTATATATCTATAGTTTAGATGCCCTCATGATAGCATCAGGTTAACTGGGATTACTATGTTGTGCTTTCGCATTTATGTAGGTTTGCTTATAAAATCATTGCATGACTAGAAATGCGGCAGTTAACTTATGAGACTAGTTATTTCCACTTATCCTGGTGTATATGATGGGAATTCCTTTTTCCATTGTTTATTGAGCTAGACATTCAGTGAATCCCATGTGATTTGCATGTGAGAAGTAACAAGAGCTGCTATCACTTTCATCTTAATAGTCCTTGGGAAGGAAATGATGCTGGAACTGCAGGAGATCAGAAGCTTGTGTTGTACAAAATGAATTGCAATTACAGAATGACTTAAATAACCAAATCATGGGCCATTGCTAGCAGCCCAGTAATAATAATTTAAAAACAATAACATGTCTCATTTTTTTATGGAAAGTCAAGCCCACTTTGGCAATCTGATTGATTTGACATGTGCACTTGCGTATGCTTGATTTTTTTCTTTAAATGCTGACTCCAGAATTGTCATTCTAATGTTTAAATCTTGGTTTCTAGGTCCTACAACTTTGGTATAACTATAGATAAATCTTGCTGTTGGCAATACCTAGAAAGGATGAGTAATACACCTATAGCTGTGGAATGTTAGTTACTACGGCGTAATTTGTTTGCTTGCATGTTGTCATTTTTTGTTTTGCTGCATTGTATTTGTTTGTCTTTCCTCTGTTTTTTCCTTTCCTTTTCCTTCTTTCCTTCATTCTTTCTTTCTGCCTTTCTTTTTTTTTTTAGTAGGAAGACTGTGGCTGTGTAAAGGGCTTGGTTAAGAGGATCAGCATAATGTATGCCTTTTTTTCTTTTGTCCCTGAATGCATTTTTCAAAGGGCTTTAATTCATTAGTGGACATGTTCTCCATTATTTTTCACATGTCAATCAAATTTATGTGGAAATATTTTCTACTGCAACATATGGTGGTGTTATAATCCAATGCCCCCTGTGATCATGCCGGTTCTGATGCTCAGAACTCTGCGATAGAAGGGAAAGTATATTGGATTATAGGAGTGTTCTTCCACCTGAGCAAGCCTGTTGTGATTGCAATATGTTGTAAGCTGTACTATTTCCAATTTAATTTTGTTACCAATATTGCTTTCTCTTCAGATAATCTTAGGTTTGACTCATATATATATATTTACCTAGGCTGGTTCTTGTTTGTGTGTTCAGTATGCAATGAATTGCACCTTTCTGTTTAACTACAATATTTTAATTGAACGTATCATTTTGCTATAGATGATTCTCCTGGGTTCAGTCCTCTCGTTGTTTGTATCCTACAGAAATGCCTCAGGCTGTTAGAGTCAGATTCTGGAACCTTTAGAGTGTATGAGAGATCTATGATTGCTTTATATGTGTGCAATACACTAAGCTTACTTTTGCAGTCTCAGGTATGAATTTTTCTGTTAATCCTTTCTTATTATCCATCTCTGTGATAAACATGACATTATGCACTAATTTATGTTTGGCAGGTAGACATGAAAACTTTACCTGGTCTGATAAATTTGGTTTTAACTGAAAAGTTTATTGATCATATATCAGTAGCTAATGATTCTAAGAGTTCCCTCTGCGAATGGAGGCCAATGAAGAATCTGTTATGTTTTGCAAGGAGTATCCTTCATCAACAGAGTTGTAGTTTCTTTTCAGTCTCAGAAGGTGCTCCTGAAGGGCATGGTAACTCTTTCTTCTTAGTACTTGCTAAAATAAAGGAGTTTTTACATCAGGGAAATGCTGGTGGTCTAGCTGGAATGGCCGTTGCCTTCTCATCATCAATTTTATGTGCTTCTCCTGAGGATATATTGAAAAACTTCCCTTTCCTTCTTACCATTGTCCGACAGCATTTTAGATCTCATATCCCATTCTTATCATTGGTACTTTTCTCCGAACAGAAGTTTCTTGCTAAGGTGTCTAATCTGTGGCCAGATATGTTCATTTCTGGTCTGGAAATGATTGAGGGTTCAGATAGGAATGACTGCGGAGCGGATAATGGACATTCA
This sequence comes from Elaeis guineensis, assembly GCF_000442705.2. Classification (NCBI taxonomy): domain Eukaryota; kingdom Viridiplantae; phylum Streptophyta; class Magnoliopsida; order Arecales; family Arecaceae; genus Elaeis; species Elaeis guineensis. The sequence goes on along the minus strand of NC_026001.2, from coordinate 89,953,918 downwards.
ATTCATAGCAATGAATGTGTCTCATCAGTGACTCGAAAACATTTAGATTCCAAGGAATCAGCTGCTTCTGCATTTTGTTTATTTTTGAGGCATGCTCCTTTTTATGCATTATTTTCTGCATTCTTGAGCTTTGAGAGTTGGCAAAAGCATTCGACCAGAATGCTAGATTTACTTAGAGCTAAAATAGCTGAAGGCACATTTGATGACTTAATCACTTATTTGAGATATGCACTATTCTGGAGTTATCAGATACTGTCATCCTATAAAGCTAAGCCATCTGACAATCTTGGAGAACTTTGTGCAATCTGTTTCCCTCTCATCGATTATATATTTGACCGTATTGTGGTATTGGCCTCTGATCCTGCTAAATTTCAAACTGAAAAAACATCTTGTATTACAAAATATGTTCAAGATGTCGTTGACCTGATTTTCCATCACCCTGTTGTGAGTCTGTTTGTGTCACAACCTTTGTGCTGCAGCCGGGAACGTGCAGATGAAAACTTAGGGGACGGTGAGGAAGCCTTTTTGAATTCCTTAAAGCAGAACTTTCATCCAATGAACAATCTTATGCTGCAATTTTTGATTAAGGTTTTTGAGTTTTTGCTAGCTCTGGAATATCAGAATGGTTATGCATCTAAAGTCCATGATCCTTTTACTGAATCAGTTTTAGAGGATCCCAAGCTTCTGGTTCAGAAGGTAGTGTTGTTATTTAGGGAAAAATTCGATCTCTGTGTTGAGAAAAGAGATCTAGAGCCCCTTATGCCAATTTACAACATCTTTCATGCTTTCATGCATTTTATATCTCCTTTTGAACTGCTCGAACTCGTATTCTGGATGTTTTCTAAACTAGAAAATGAGGTTTCTGGCTGTACATCAGTATTGAAATCTGCTGCTATTCTCTGTTTGTATATTGCCAATGGCTCATTGAGTACGCTATGCAATCTTTTACAACAGCCAAAGCTGCAATCAGAATCTCATCTGTTTTGGGAAAAGAAGGTTAAGAGTTTCAACACTGCAATTGTTCAAAGAGTTTTCTATAAGATTCTTGATTTTGCCATAAGCTTCAATGTAGAAAGTGCAGATATTTTTTTATTCAGTGTTGTTAATGCTGTCTATATTCAGAGAGTTGCAAAACCTCACCCTACTCTGCTTCCATTGTATATGTTGTTGCCTAGGATGATCATCAACAGTCCTGTGAAATTTCTACTACACTGCTTGTATCCAACAAGTAAGATCAAAGCAAAAACTTTGTTTCGGCTTATTGAAGTGAGCCCTATGCATATGAGGCTTTTTGGGAAGATATTCCTGGGTATTTTAGGAAAAGACTTAACTGTTCTGGATGTTTTAAATGTGGATGGTGCATCTGCATCTTGGGTTAAAGTGACTGATATGGACTGTAACAATATCCTTTCAGAGGATGACTTTGTGCTTCTGTTGCCAGCTGCTTTATCATACTTGTTGTCTAGCTTATGTAAATATAATAAGCAGGATATCAAACTTTTTAGATCTATACCAACATTTTACTTCAGAATTCTAATAGATGGGTTCTCGAATTGGAAGAGCTATGTCTCTGGAAGAAATTTTCAGGAAGAATATGATGAATTTTCACTGACGTCAATGGAGGATTTTCATAATCTTTTCAACAGCTCTCTTCTTGGGAAAGCAATCACTATGTTGCATTACTTTTTCATCATAAATGGAAATTCAGTTGGAAAGAAACAGCGGTTGAAAATATTTGATGATATTTATTCCCACTCATCTGATCTACTTGATTGTGATTTCAAAGCATTCAGTACCTGCTCTTACAAGGAGTCCTTAAAGATGATTAATGAAATTTCTGCAAAGATAGCATTGACAAGGTTATTGTTATTTCCTCCAGAAAGTTTAATGCAGATTTCAGGAATTGAAATAGGACTTGGTAAGATGACTGTTGAATGGGAATCTGAGAGAATGAATTCTGCAAAACTAAGGTTTATGAGCATTCTGGTCAGGACATTGGACCGGATTGTCAGGGGCTTTCCTCAAAATATGGAAAGCACTGCAACATATTGCAGTGCTGACAGTTGTCGTGTTTTTAGATTTTTAGAACATTCCATTTTGAGGAACATTATTCAGCTGTCAGTAAAGATTGAAACCTATCTTATCCAGTTGCCATCTATTCCTTTTCTGAAGTTATTTATTAGATCTTGCCTCCTCAATCGATTTGAGGATCATGTTACTTTAAAAGCAATTCGCTGCATTCTTGCTGCACTATCAGAAGGAAACTTTTCCTCTACTGAAATTCTCGATCTCTTGCTTGGACACTCTCAGTTTGTATCAACAATTCTCTGCACTGATGCCACTCTTGATTCATCTGCTTTTGCACCCAGTGGAACATTTCCTAGTATTTTGAAATCAGTTGACATTGTTTGTATTGATCAAAACACACAAAAGGGCAGGGTCACCTGCGATAGGTTGTCCAAGCTGAAAAATGATAACTGTTCTCGAGAAAAGAGAAGGTTGGAACTAATTAAGTTGCTCAGAGTATTGTATCATTTTAGAAATAGAGAAAACAATACTGGGCTTGTAAAAGTTGATGGCATGGATTCAAGGGAATTGATTTTCTTGCTCTTATCTGCCTATGGTGCAACTCTGAGTGAAACTGATCTAGAGATACTCCATCTCATGCATGAGATTGAATCACTTGAAGGATCAGAGTATGATACAATTGCCGAAATGGATTATATGTGGGGTACTTCTGCCTTGAAGTTTAAAAAAGAACTCACAGCAGATAAATTAGCATCATTGAACAAGATAGTTGATTGTGGAACAACTGAAGAACAGCGCAGAATGCTGTTCAGAGAGAACATTCCTGTTGATACAAATCTATGCATGAAGACAGTTCTACACTTTTGCTATGATAGATCTTCACAGGCTGCTCCCGTGTCACTGAAAAAACTTCTCGATGACAACTTTGTTAATACCACAGAGGTGATCTTTCCCATCTTTTAACCTTCTGTTTATCTTATTCTGATTGAGAAAATTATGCTTTCTGTAAGATCTGCTTCTTGCTTTCTTATTCTGTTAATTTGCAGTTATTTCATGTGATGCTTTTATGATTTTTGAAGCAGAGACCATCTTCAAACAGTCACCTACTTCAACAATATGATCCTGCTTTTATACTGAGGTTCTCCATTCATTGCCTATTGATGGGTTACATTGAAGCCATAGAATTTTCCCGACTAGGCTTGCTTGCGATAACATTTGTTAGCATATCTTCACCTGATGATGGTTTGCGAAAATTAGGTTATGAGTCCCTTGGAAACTTCAAGATGGCTTTGCAGGTAATATTCTTTCATGAAAACATGGGTAAAGGCACTATCAAAATAATTCAAGATTACTATCCATATCTTTGTTTTCCTTTTTGCGCTGGACTTAAGTTCTTGCTAACATGATTCGTCAAGTATTTGGAGGTGCTGCCATTATTCTGTTTCCACTCAATACTTAGATGCTAATCATTTTCAATTGTTATTATCTATGCTTTTTATCCAAATGTTATGTGAACTCTTGCAAGATCAGCAAATTCCTGATGCTTTACTACTTGTCACAAGCTATGATAAAGATACATGTATATGCATGCAATCTGTTAAACCTGATGTAGGGAACAGAGGAAATGGTTTTATGATTTCAGGTTCCAGTGAGAACAGCACTATAGGAGGAAAGAAAATTTGGCTGATTTTTGGGATTTATAATGAGAAGATCAATAAGAATTATTCTTCAATAAATCTCTTATAAGAGTGGATTTTAAGTTTCTTAAGCTTAAATTAACTTGTGAACCCAAAAACTTTTCTTCTGCTTGCTTGCTGTGTACTGTTTTTCTGGATCTGGTTGCGGAGGGATATGATCATGGCTTTGATTGCTGGTGCTTTCTAGAGTAGTAGAATTCCATGGAAGGTCTAGATCAAGACTATGGACTATATGGTAAAAGATTAAAGCAAGGTTTTACGTCCTGTAGGGATGGGGCATGTCCCGGTCGTCCCGTCTTGTTCCTACGAGAAAACGGAATCGGGACATGGTCGGGATTTCGAAACCTATCTATACAGAAAAGGAGGAAAGAAAGAAGGGAAGATGAAAAAGGAAAAAATGAAAGGAAAGAAGAAGAAGAAAAATGAAGAAAGAAGGGAAGGGAGAAAAAAAGGAAAGGAAGGAAAGAAGGAAGAAAGCAAAGAGAAAAAAAGAAAGGGACGACAAAAAGAACGAAAAAAAGGAAAAAAAGAAAGGTAGAAGAAAAAGAAAGAAAAGAAGAAAAAGAAAAAAAGAAAGAAATAAAGGAAAAAGGAAGTGGAGAGAGATGGAGGATATCTATCGGGATGTATGACCGAGATGGCTATTGGGACGGGACGGGATAACGGGATGTCCCGTTCCATGGAGATACCAGGACATTTCTGTCTTGTGGGATTTAAAATCTTGGATTAAAGACTGTTTACTGTTTAAATGGAATAAAGTTGGCCTTTTAGATTTAGAGAAAAAACAAGATAACTGTTCATATAAGAGCCAGTTTGGTTTGATAACAAATTTTTGCAAAACAGGTCATGTTTTTCCCCTTAAACTCTGTTTTTGACTTTACTAGACCTTTACAACCCTGCCTTTGGCACTACTATAAGAACATGTTATGCGTGCATCAACATGTGCCATGTGTTATTACTTACCAATAAGTATGTGTCGGCTATTATGGGATGTGCTAGATGTGTGCTTTAATTTGTGGATGCGGGCATAATGGTCAAGTGAAGTATGGAACAAATAATTTTTGCAGAAGTTTGAAATCAAAGCCATTCTGTATTGAAGAAAAGAAACTTTTGGAGGACGATGATATGCTGCTTGAATTGACCATGATGGTCAGACATGAATAAGGACCTAGAATCTAAGTCACATGTAGAAAGATACATTCTACCTGTGTTTTATATATGCACGGAGGTCCTGTTTGGTGATTAGGTGAGCTAAGTTGCACTTTGCCTTCAACGACTTCTTGGAAAACAAATAGCAAAACTTGTTGGAACTCGGGTTTGTTCTTGCAAAACAAATGCCTGTAGGGAACTCAATTTGCTAAATGCGCAATAGTATACCGTTACCTGAAAAGTGTAAATTGGGCATAGTAGGATACAAGTATAAAGAGCATGGTAGAAAGAAGTTCACTAGGATAAATTAGGACCAGCACCTAGATTAGATGGAGGGTTAGTGGTTTGGTGTAGATGGTTCAGAAGATGGGTTAAGGAAAAGAAAGAAGGCTTGGATGAAATTGGTGAGCGGCCAAAAAGGTAGTTTATTTCACATTCTCATTTGGTGGGTTTGGCTTTCGATCAGAAGAAATGGTGAAATAGGATCCATAAGTTGGCCTTGGATGCATAGTATAAGGCCTTCAATTTAATCTTTATGTTTCTTTTGTCAAGCAATTTTACACATATAAAACATCCAAGTGAATAAAGCCGCAAATCAGCTGTTCATATTGTACGATAAACATCTCTTAGTTCAAAGTTATCATGAACGGGGTACCGACTTACAGGGATTTCATTTTGGGTAGCAAGCTGCTTTAGAATTTGTTCTCATGTTCTGGAGAATCAGATCTTGATCGATGAAGCTGACCTATATAAATGGGTGGAGAACTGGTGATTAAGGTATACAATATCGATGTAAAAATAAATAACTCTGGAATTAATTTCATTGACCTGATATTTAGGATTCTTTGGTAAATATCTTTATGCCTTAGTACTAAACTACTAATGCATTTTCATTTTGTGATGACACATACCTTTTGATGAATGTCTTAGCTATATTTTGCTCTCTCTCTCTCTCTCTCTCTCTTTCTGTCTGTCTATCTCTCTCTCTCTCTCTTTGCACCATTTTTCTGGGCTTTGTGATGCCTAGCATCCTGACATATAATTTGGATGGACTGCAAAATGGTTCAGATGGGAGGCTTTTATTCACTCGGATGCTTTTAATTTCTGCACAATCTTGACTTGTTTTATGTGGCACAGAATTATCGAAAAAGCAAGGATGCATTGCAGCTTCAACTGCTTCTAACATATTTGCAAAATGGGATAACAGAACCATGGCAGCAAATCCCCTCCATGACTGCTATTTTCACTGCGGAAGCATCTTTCACACTATTGGATTCATCGCAGAATCATTTCTTTACAATTAGCAAACTTTTGATGCACTCTTCTAAAGTGAACCTGATGGTATTTTTATTTTTATACACTGATGTTGTTTTCACTTCTTATGTAAGATTTTGGCTAATGTTTTGTGTTAATGACATAGTTGATGCGACTACTATATGACTAACTTCAGACCACTTATGTGGTGCCTTTGTTTGCATGCAGAGTGTTCCATTATTCCATACTTTGTTTGAAAGTAGTTCCATCCATTTCAAAATGGACCGTTTGTGGATTCTTCGACTAATATATGCAGGGCTGAATTTAAACAGTGATGCTAAAATATATATGAGAAACAAATTTCTAGAGCTGTTGCTGAGCTTTTATGCCTCTTCACTCTCAGATCCTGAGTCAAAAATGCTAATTCTTCAGGTAATTCGGAATTTGTTTTATTAAAAGTGATATTTTGTGGTCATGCTAAAATATTATGATAGCTGTATTTAGTAGTATGTATTGAAAGTTAGGAAGCTTCTTCAATTGGATGAATGAGACGGTGCATATGATATGGAGACAGTTAAGATAGAAATCTTTTGCAACTAAGGCTTGTCATGCTTTACAAAAGAAGAAATCTAGAACTTGGAATTTAATCTTCTAATTCATTGGCAGAGTTGCTAATTGGCCTGTGTAGAGAAAATCAATTTTTTAAAGGGTCAGCTTGCCCAAAACTATGGAAAGTCAGGCCTCCGGCTTGGCCCATTGGTAACCTTAATCTTTAGGCAACCGAACACTGCATGCTGTAAAGGCTATGAAAACTCATCAGAGGGTCACCATGCATAACCTAGGCTCAACCCAAACAGATATATTCTGTTAACTTTGAACTGATCTGTTTGCAAATTGGCTTAATGTAGTTTTAATCTATATGATGTAGTGGGTAATATCAGATAAGGTAGAAGGCTAATTTGGTAGCATATGTATAGTGCTAAAATGATTAGTCATGCGATGCAAATGACATGACTCTAGAGTCTCAACCTGCTCGAGTGTATAGCTGGCAAGGTAGAAAGTGCTGGCTGGTGACATCTGGCACATGTTATTCTGGGCCAGTACTGGCATCAAGCATATATCAGCACACTGCTTGTTAATTTTTTTTGGCATTTTTATTGAAAAGGGTTTCAAGTCCTTTTTTGTAGTTTTCTTATTTCAATACGGTGTTGCCTGTTCGCGGCATCACTGCTGGCACTGGCACTTAAATCTTTGTTATCTGCTAAAATGTTATTTGATGATCCATACTTGAAAAGGCCTAGCATTGATGTGCTCAATCCTATATTGACTCGATTAAGATAAACCAAACCTACATACTACTTAATTTGGTACAAGGTGAAACCAGAAACTAGCATAAAATGATTTAACGCCAAAAAAGATGCGACCATAATGCAAAACAAAATATTGTAATGAAACTAAAAATATATTATGAAGCTTTGTACCAAAAAATAATTATAAAGCTAAAAAAGAAAAAGAAGTGCTCAAAAGCATTATATACTATAATTGTCATAAACAGATTATCAAAGATAACGATTCAGCCTGCACTCGTTTTAAAAAGGAAGAGACACCTACCCTTAAATTTCTGAAGAAGAAGTCTGTAATATTGGCATATGGAGCACTATAAAAAGCCAATGATCTTGAAAGACCTTTGTTGCAAAAGTATGGATGATGCTGATACTGATATTGTAAGGTGCAATTATGGAATAAGAAATTTTGTCATCACAGGAAGAAAGAAGAAACAAAGATTTTATTGAAAAATATGGATCGATGATCTTATGTCGCAAGAACAAGAAAGAGAAGCAAAAGTGAACTGATTTCTTTTTTCCTCTTAAATGCATCTAAGAGAAGATAATGAAAAAAAATCAGTATGTTTTCTGCTTTTTCTGTTTCTAACTGAAGATTAGAAGCAATTTTCTTGACATTGTCTTTCTGTATGGCATAAGCATGTTGCTTTACCTTCCGCTTTGAAAAGCTATTGGTAAATGGCTTATTTCTATGAAAGTAGTAATTGTGGTGCAGTAGATTAGTGACTTAATGATATGGGGTTTTGGTGAGACCATGGTTTAAAATACTGGTACTAGACCTAATGGTAATTTTGAACTCAAATTAAACAATATCGGTATGGCATTGGTGTGGTTAAGGGACAAGAAGGTCAGCATCAGCAAGAATAAAAAAGAATTGGCATGTACTATCTCTTGACGTGTCCTGATTTTTTGTCTGTCACTCTGTTGGCACCTGGTCCAACCAATATAGTGATTATCAGGGGTCGCTGAACTAACCCGTATTGGGCAGTTTGACCCATGCCGAACCGTATCGATGCTGACCTAGGATGGTTCAGCCATTTGGGTCAGTTCAGCCATTCAATTATAAATCCCCAGCTCTTTTGATAGTTCGCATCTTCGCTCCTCTCTCACCCCCTTTTTGAGAGCTGGTCACCAGTATCAATCGACCTTCCACTGCTTGCTCACCCCTCTCGTCCCAGCCATCATGGTATGCCTCTCTCTCTCTCTCGCGCGAGCTGCTAGGTTGGGGTTAGGGTTTTGTTGTCCAATCTCGGATTTGGTCCTCTCTGACCACTACAAGATGGGATGAGCACCTCCTCTAGATCTGGCTCTCTCCTGTCTTAGGTGAGCCCCCCCCCCCCCCCCCCTTCTTCCCCTCTCTTTCTCCCTTCTTGTCCTGACACTTCAAAATGCTCACCTTCTCTCCAAGAAAGAAACCTCGCCTCCCCTTTCCCTCGCTCCCTTCAACCTCCCTCATAGAGAGCTAGGCTAGGGTAATGGCTTCTTATTCTTTGTTCCCAAATCATTCTACCATCTTTTTCCATCCTAACTCCATCATTTGATGACCTGATCTCCGATTGAAGAGCACCAGCAACTCCAACCTCTTCTTGAGCAAGCCTGGGGACTTTCCCCATGCCTTCAGGTGTCTCTCCGGCCACCATGGATCCATGCCTTTAGATGGGCCCCCTCTTTTTCCCCCTTCCCCTTCCCCTCCCCCTCCCCCTCCCTCTTCCTCTCCCCCTCCCTCTTCTTCTTCCTCTCTGGTCCTCTCCCTCTCCCTCATGATTTGAGTACACTGTGGTTGGTACAATACGGACTGATACCATGCTGTACTGGTTGTGGCATGCTTGTTGGTATCAGCTCTTCCAACCTTGGTCGCCACATAGTTGTTTGGTCATATTTTGTTGTCCCACACATGCTACCAATACTGGCAAGCTATCAGAATGGTACAGTACCAGATTTACCATCCTTTTTTATTGGCGTTGTAGAACCATTGGTGAGACATGGCAAGACTTTCATTAAATGATTAGCATTTATGGTTATAACCTTTTTCCAATCATGCAATTATACTTGAATCCACCTGTCTAGAGTACAAGTTAACATTTCTGACCTGAAACTGATCCTTTCTAAAATTTGCTTGACCCAACCTGTCATGCCACTAACTATAAATTTGAGAGATGGACATGGCAACCGCCATATACTCAGACGATAATTGCATGGTTTTGAGAGACAAGATGCATTTGTCTTGCAAAGAGAGACAAGATACATTTTATGATGTTAAATGTAGTTTGTGTTTCTGTGAAGTCTCAGGTGTCTATGGAGAAAGTTATTCAAACATTTTAACTTTGCAGTTTATCAGTGAAAAAGGAAAATCTACCACAAGAAAGGGGGGAAATCTCTACCTATTTTCTTTACTGTTTTCCTATGAATATAACTAACTCAGCATAAATTGCAGATAGCTGTTTTTGTTTTTGTGGAATGAATTTATCATGTATTTTTTTAAAAGCTTTCTACAATGTATAATGTTAGGTGATTAATGAAACCAGAATTAATGATTATTTATTTATATCTTGAGTGGAATTTGTTTTCTTGTTTACTTCTCAATGATTTTTTTCCTTTAGTTCCTTGGAACTTGAAGTCACCAATTGATCTATTAGAAAAAATTATTGATGACGTTTAACTTATGATGCAGATAATGAAGAAATCTGTTAAACTGCCCATGCTAGTTCATTATTTAGTGAAGGAATGTGGTTTACTTCCCTGGTTATCAACTGTTTTGTTGTTCTATTGCGAGGGACTAGGTGGAGATCACAAAGAATCTTCTTTAAGAGCTGTGGAGTTGGTTTTAGAGGTAAATTTACTTTCATGTGGACAATCTTTTTAAATGAAACTAAATCGACAAACAATTTTTTAAGGAATTTTGGATTGCATTTCTTTATTGCACCTTCATTTTGGCACATGCTTGAATTGTTCCAGTTCCTTGCATAGTCATTTATTAAATTGATAGTTGTAAAGTAGAATCGTAGAAAACTATATCATGAGTAGTTTCATGGATGTTAGTCTTAAGTTTTGTGATGGATCATCTTACACTAAGGGTCAAAAGCAAGGAATGCTGTACTACCCTGAATTGCTCGGTTTGGGGTGTACCAAGTTGTATTAGGGGCAGAATGGCATAGTTCCACCCTTTTTCGAGAAATTGGTGAGGGAGGGTAAGAGGGAAAAGAAAAGAGGGGAAGAGAGAGAGGGAGAGAGAGAGAGAGGCTTTTGAGCTCCCATCTCCTTTGGCGCATGAGAACTTCTCTCCCTCTCTTTATCTCTTGCTCCCTTCCTCCATGTCCCTCTCCCTCCATCTCTATTTTCCTCTCTTCTCTCTTTCCTCTTCCCTTGCCGGCTCCGTCGTGTTGGTACGGACTTGGAAGGGAACAGCATGGTACCAAACCATACTGTACTATCGGGTAATTGGTATAGGTCCCGATACCAGTACAACAAATCTTGTTCAAAAGTGTATGAGTAAAGAATGAACACTATATGTTGCTGAACCTCAACATGCATTGTCAGGAGAAGACATGGAATATTGTTACTGACATAATAATACTATACAAAGCTTCATAGATGCTAAAGTAACAACTCAAATAGATTTTAGTTTTTCTTTTGGAGAGGCCCTAAATTAGTCTAATAATTAAGTCTGGGCATAGCCCATAGCTACAAGCCAAGCTTTGCTTTGTACCTCTCAATAGAACCATCATGTTTATATTTAGTTGTGTACATGTAATGACATCCAATTGTTCATTGCTCTTTAGGAAAAGATATTGATACCATGCTCTATTTTTGTGCATTGCTTCCATCCTCATCTATCATCGCTTCTTTCAAGTTAGGATGCTAGGGAACTTCTTGAAAATTCTTAGTTGCAGATATGGGAGAGATTGCAGGAGCAAGACTTTCAAATGGGATAGAATCAAATAGACAAATTTATAGCAGGGATGAGAGGTGTTGCGGCCAATCCCCCGTCGCTTGTCGCCGGTGAAGAGTGCTTGCAAGATAAAGTCCTCACAGATTGGAGTTGTGTCCGGCGGGGACCCTTCGATGCTTAAATCAGAGAGGGGGTTGGTGAACAGCAGATAAAGAGTGTTTAGGGCGGTAGAGTCTTAGCCCAGAATTGCCTTACCCGTGCTGTTTGTTTACCTCCCTTTTATAGATGATTTTGATGTAACTGTTGAGTACGTGGTCCCACTTTTTATGGCGCTAAATTATCGGACCATAATCGTGGAGTTAGTGGGCTGTTTTTTTCTATTAATGGCTATGATACGTAGTCGATAATTGTTCATAACGGTTAGGGTATGTTGAGCAGATAGGCCGCCTATATGTCGGTAATACTGATAAGTCGGTAGTAGATCCGAATGAGCATCGACTGGTAACTCTGATGTGTCGATGGTCTTCGATCGAGAGTTAACCAAATTATTAGTTGATGGTTGATAGTAGCCGACTGTCGGTCGGTTCACCGATCATGAGTCGGCGTAATGTGTTCATGCGGTCAATGTAGAGTCAGAGTCGGAGGTTGGTTGACTTGTCCCAACAGTTGCCCTCCATTCTCAAGTCCAAAGTGATCCAACGTTTACATTATCACGTGGTCTGTCACGTTAGACGAAGAAAGTTGTCACGTGTTGCCTCGAGCCCCGACTTGGCTGCTAGTCTTTTTCGAGTACGAGAGTTCTCCGACTGTTTTGTCATTTTGGTAGCTGCAAAATCATTATTGGACTGTCATTTTGACAGGATAATTCGGTATCGGACGTCATTTCAGGAAGATAATTCGACGTTGGACGATACTATTCTGACTAGTAGATCTTGGCCACGTGTTCGAACATCATTGGGTTGGAGCTATTCACGTGGATGACGGTGATATAGCACGATCAGGAGCAGGTGCGTCGAACTGTCCGACCAATGGTTGGTTCGGATGTTGCCACGTGTCATTATTTGATGAGATTTCGATTTGACCAATTTCATTTGGACCGTTGATGGATCCTATATATAGGATCGCTTTTAGCCAAACTTTTACTTTGCATTTTGTCACCATCTTCTGCTGTGGAAGCTTTGCCGGAAGGTCGCCCCAGTACTAGAGCTCCAGGGTTTTCTCTCAGCCCCTTCTTAGCTTCAGATCAAATTTTCTTGTCCTTCTTCTTGGGTCCGTCTCCTTTTTGGTTTTCTCTAGTTTTCCTTCTTTATGGCTAGGGCTTTTTTTTCTCGAGATAGTCGATCGGAAAATTCGACTGACGAATCTCTATCGGGTCCGAAAGTGGAAGCTTCTTCCCTATCCGGACCTGATGTTGAATGGTTTCGGGAGCAGTATTAGCTCTTCGCTTCTGGCTTCGATGGTCGGGTAAACTCCCCTCCTTCGGGCCAGATTGCCTTCTATGTCGAAGACATTTGGGCCGGTCTTCGGTTTTCGATTCCGGAGTTTATTGGGATTCTGAAATCTTCTCGATTACTACGGCCTTTGCCCTGCTCAATTGGCGCCGAATTCTGTTCGGTTGATAATTAGTTTTGCTTTGTTGTGTCGGCTCATACCGACTGAGCCTCGTCCTTCTCTTTTTTATATTTTTTTTGTTCTTCGACCTCATCCTAAGGTCAAGGGTTGGTGGTTTTTCAATCCGAGAAAAAGTCTTTTTTTCATCACCGATCTTCCATCGTCCATTCATGGATGGAAGAACTAATTCTTTTTTGTTTCTTCTTCTCTTCCCTGGGGCTCTCTTCATGCTGGGATGATCCTAGGATCGGCCCCAACGAGAATAGTTGGGTGGAGGTCGACGATCGGAAAGATTTTCATCGACTAAAGGACATGGCAGTTCCGCGGCAGAGGGAGTTGATGACCGAACAAGCTCTCTACGATGCCGGTCTTAGTTCGGTCACCTCTTGAGGTATAGCATAGTTGATCACTTTCATTTTTTTTGTTTGTTTTTAAACTATATTGACTTTCTTGTTCTGATTGCAGCTATGCAGCCGAAGGCACGAGTATCGGCTGTCGATATTTGTCAGCATACTGCCAAGAAGAAGGCAGCATCCGAAGCTGGACCCTCCCGACCGTCGAAGAGGGGTCGGGCAGCTGCTTCATCTGTGCCGGTGAGGGAATCCGACGTACAGTCGGCGTCGGTTCCTGAGCCGGGCCGACAACGCTCCCTGAGGTGCCGTCCGTTGAAGCTGAGGCGGCAGAAGAAGACGGAGCTGCAGCAGTACCATTGGCAGCTCCACCAGTGGAAGTTCGGACCATGGTGGAAGTCGCGGTCAAGCTTGAACAATCAACGACTGCGTCGGTTGTTCTTCCAACGGAACCTTCTCGGGCGCAATCGAGCTTTGATTTTCCCACATTCTCAAGCGCGGGGCTGCCGACAGGAGATCGGGGGAAGGTGTCGGTGACTTCGGTAGATGATGGATCATCGGCAGGTCACTCAGTTTTTTTTGATATTAGAGTTTCTGAGGGTGAGTCGGCCTTGGCCAATCTGGTACTGGCCAAGCGGCTCATCCAAGCTGCTATTCTCCCGATTGATCGGGAGAACAGGAAGAATCGTACCGTAGCCGAAATATTTTCTTTCTTTTACCCGACGATACTCGGGGTAAGTTCTTCAACTTTTTTTTTTTGATCTGATCTGACTTATCTTCTGCTTTCAGTGGGCACACGATATGCATGACTTAGAGGTTGGCTATCGGAAGGTTGCAGAGTTCCGTCGGACCTGGATGGACAAGGTGGCGACCGCCAATGCTGAGAAGATGGCTACCCTTGAACAATTCCAGACGACGACCGAGCGGGAGGCGAAGCTTCAGGAGGAAGTCTCCCGTTTGACCCTCGATCTTCAATCTTCCAGAGCTGAACTTGAGTCGGCTCGTCAGAACATCTTCTCTTGAATTGCAGATCAAGAGCAAGAAGCACTCCATCCACCGACTTTGACGAGAAAGGGATGGCTGCATCGACGAATTCGAAGCCGAACGTGGAAGACATTGAGCCACCCTGGAAAGGTTGGCACTGGTCGATGATGAGTCGGCTTTCGCAAGAGTTGACGCAGAGTTGGCGAGAGCGGAAGCAGAGTCGGCAAGGGAAGCCTTGAACCAAGCCATAAAGAGCTTCAAGAACTCTGAAGAGTTTAAAGAAATCCTTGAAGGCGGGTTTGCTTTTTGTTACGTCGGGTACGAAGACGGTCGAGATACGGTCGGAAAGTTGTATCTGAATTTGAACTTGAGCAGCATCATCCCTCCTGTCCCGGAAGATGGAGCTGCCGAAGAAGCTGCACCGACTGAAGACGTTACACCGAACGTACCAGAAGATGTTCCAGTCGTCAATGCTGCATCGGAGCAAGGAGATAGAGACGACGCTGGTGATCGATGTAATATTTTCATTTTTTTTGTAATCAGAAATTTTTGTAATCGGATTTCGATCTAATTTTGTAATCTTCTTTTTAATGAATGAAAGAAAATTTTTTTAAGTATAGATTTTCTTTCCTTGTGTCTCTACAATGTCGTAGAATTATTATTTAACTATCGAATATCGATTGGTAAGCCGAACGTACTTATAGAATTCATTTGTTAGTCGAATATTAATAGACATACTTTACCTTTTAGGTATTTGGATAAATGGTGATAAGCCGAATATCCTTCGATCGATCATAGTCAGGTCAGTACGTCTGATTATTTGATAATCGGTGGTAAATCGAATATCCTTTGATCGATCGTAGTCAAGTCGGTATAATTTTAATTTGATTTTTGTCGTATTGGCATAGCATTCCGCTTAGTTAAGACTAAGTCGGCATGATAGTCATTCGACTAGGGTCGGCCTTTACAGTGGAAAGTCGAGATATGGTCGGTATTTTGGCTTTTACAGTGAAAGCTGAAATATAGCCGATATGTCGATTTTTACAGTGGAAAATCGAAATATAGTCGGTAGAAATTGACCATCCATTTATCGGTCTAAAATTATTTTGTAGTTGGCCGAAGCTTTTGTGATTGTGAAATTCAATATTTTATTCTGAATACTGTACATATAAACAGCTTTATTGATAATACATCTTTAGGTTTGTCAGCATTCCACGTTCGAGGAATAGCTGCTCCCTCAAGGGTTTCCAGTCGATATGCGTCCGGTCTAAGTGTTTCGGTTATTCTGTAAGATCCTTCCCAATTCGAAAATAACTTTTTCTAATCTAGAGATTTTGAAACTTCAGCTTTTCTTAGGATCAGATCTCCTGGACGGAACACTTTCGACTTAACTTTTGCATTATAATATCGGGCTACTCTTTGTCGATATGCTGTCATCCGAATTTGAGCTTGCTGATGGTAATCTGATCTCAAGTGGGATCATCACTTCTGTTCCATAAGTCAGATTGAATGGTAATTCTCCTGTTGGTATGCGAGGAGTCGTTCGGTATGTCCATAAGATCGGATATAATTCTTTCATCCAGAGGTCTTTAGCTTCATTCAGTCTGATTTTAAGTCCATGAAGAATTGTTCGGTTTGTTACCTCTACCTCTCTGTTGGATTATGGATGGCCGACTGATGTGAGTTTGTGCGTAATATGAAATTTCGCACAGAACTCTTTGAAGTTTGATTATCGAATTGCCGATCATTGTCAGTAATAATGGTGTGTGATAGATTGAATCTGTATATAATTGATTTTTGAATGAAGTCTTTCATCTTACTTTCAGTGATTGGTGCCAGAGGTTCAGCTTCCACCCACTTGGTAAAGTAATCGATGGCGATCATTATGAACTTTCTCTGACCAGATGTCGGGGGGAAGGACCAAGTATGTCAATTCTCCATTGTGCGAAGGACTATGGTGCAACAATTGATGTCAACTGACTGGTTGGTATTGTATATTTGCGTATTTCTGACATGGTTCACACTTTCAGACAAGTTCAGCTGCATCTTTCTTCATGGTGGACCAATAATATCCTTGTCGTAAGACCTTGTAAGCTAAAGATTTGTCCTCCAAGTGATTTTTACAAATCCTTTCATAAACTTCTCTGAGTGCATAGTCAACATCTGTCGGTCCCAAACATTTCAGCAAGAGAAGAGAGAACGACCTCTTGTATAATTGACCATTCATCAAAATGTATTGTGAGGTCGTCCATCTGAGTCGTTTGGCTTTTGAGGGATCCGTAGGGAGAGTTCCATCAGTCAAGTACTGGACAATCGGATCTATCCAGTTTGGTTCATCAGTGATTTGTAACACTTCTTCGACTTTATCAATACTCGATCGTTCAAGATATTCGACGAATGTCCGACCCAACGAGTTGAAAGAAGTGGTTGCGAGTCGCGAAAGTGCGTCGGCTCGAGCATTTTCTGCTCTTGGGATGTGAAAGATCTCAAAATATTTTAGGATAGACGCAAGATCTTTCACTTTCTGAAGATACTTCATCATAATAGGATCTCGGGCTTCAAATTCGTCCTTGATCTGTCCAACAATCAATTGTGAGTCGGTGAAGACCTTTAGACTATTGATATCAAGCTCCTTAGCAATTTTTAAGCCGACCAAGAGTGCTTCATATTCGGCTTGATTATTCGAAGCTTTAAAGTTGAATCGAAGAGCATATTCAGTAAAAATCCCTTTCAAATTGATGAGGATGAGATCGGCTCTGCTATCCTGCGCATTAGATGCTCCATCAATATATAGCACCCATGCCGACGTTAAGTCGGGTTCGGGAGTCGTGGCCTGTTTTATTTTGTTGTTAGCTTCATCCTCAGGATTATTATCAGATATTGTACACTCGACGACGAAGTCGGCCAAAATTTGCACCTTCATTGATGGACGTGATATTGTATATCAAATTTATCAAGCTTTATTGTCCACTTTGCCATTCGACCCGACGTATCAGGTCGGTGCAAGATTGCCTTCAACGACTGATCTGTCAAGACGACAATATGGTGTGCTTGGAAGTATGGATGAAGTCGCTGTGATGATATGATCAGTGTAGATCTTCTCCGCTCTTGAATATCTCACTTCAGCATTGTGAAGCACCTTGCTAGTGTAGTAGATTGATCGTTGAATTTGGTTTTCATTTTCTTGGACAAGCACCGAACTAACTGCTTCCGTCTATGTCGCCAAGTAGAGATACAAAGCTTCTCCGACTTTTGGTTTTGTAAGCAGTGGTGGAGATGTTAAATATCTTTTTAGGTTTTCGAAAGATTGTCGACACTCGTCCAATCATGTGAAGTCATTTGATTGTCTCAAGGTTTTGAAGAAAGACAAGCATCTTTCTCCCAATCTTGATATGAATCGGTTGAGTGCGACGATCCTTTCGTTGAGCTGCTGTATCTCTTTCTTGAAGCTTGGATGTTTCATGTTGATGATAGTCTTTATTTTCTCGAGATTGATCTCGATTTCTCGTTGGGACATAAGAAATTCGAGAAACTTCTCAGAAGTTACTCCGAATGCACGTTTAGTCGGATTCAACTTCATCTGGTGTCGTTGAAGTGTGCTGAAGGCTTCTTCCAGATCCCGAACATGATCAATAGTTCGAGAGCTTTTCACCAGCATGTCGTCCACATAAATCTCCATATTTCGCCTTATCTGTGCCTTGAAGATTTTGTTGACTAGCCGTTGGTAAGTGACTCCGGCATTTTTTAAACCAAAAGGCATTATTTTATAGCAGTAGATGCTTTTGTCGGTTACGAAGGCTGTGTGCTCTTCATCTTCGGGTGCTATCCGAATTTGATTTAGCCTGCAAAGGCATCCATGAAGCTTAAGAGTCGGTGCTCCGAAGTCGTATCAACTAATTGATCAATCTTCGGCAAAGAAAAACTGTCGTTCGGACAAGCTTCGTTTAGATTTGTCTAGTCGATGCAGATTCTTCATTTTCCATTGGTCTTTCTCACCATCACTACATTGACGAGCCAATCGGGATAGGTAGCTTCTCTGATGAAGCCAGTTGCAAAGAGCTTGTCGACCTCTTCGTCGATGATTTTCTGCCTTTCAGGAGCAAAAGGTCTTTTCTTTTGTCTCATCGGTTTAACCTTTGGGTCAATATTTAGTCGATGGGTTATTACTTTCGGAGGAATGTCTGGCATATCAGTAGCCGATCAAGCAAAAATATTGGCATTTGCTCTGAGTAGATTTATTAGTTATGCTGCTTCGGATCAGACAACTGCAATCCAATTTGGACCGTCTTCTCTGGATCTTTTTTTAATGAGATGAAAATCAGTTGTTCGGCTGGTTCATCCCTTTCTTCATTCTCTCTTTAGTCCAATTTATCAACGGATAAAGTCTTCGGATTGATTATTTTGTGTAGAAACTAGGAAGCAGCATCGGACAAGTTGTTGATTTCCACGTATCTCCGACTTCGTTTCTTGTCGGGAATCAGACTAGTAGATGATAAGTGGAGACTATTGCTCTCAGAGCATTTAGACCAGGTCGTTTGAGTATGGCATTATAAGTCGAGGAAACTCGGATAACCGTGAATATCACGAGAACAGTACTCTGTTGTAGTTCAGTTCTTGCGGTTAATGGGAGAGTGATTTCTCCTTCCACAGTGACTGCATCTCTTGCGAAACCGACCAATGACGTCGAGACTCTTCTAAGTCGATCAGTCGGTAGTTGCATTCGAGAGAAAGTCGAGTAAAACAAAACATCCGTCGAGCTTTCATTATCCACTAAAATTTTTTTTACATCATAATTTATTGTCGTTGCTGAAACAATGGCAGCATCATCATGGGGAGTTTGTATTCTCCGAACATCATCTTTCAAAAAAGTTATTACATTGTCGAGTCATCGTTTTTTCGCCGACTCTTCTTCGGAAGTTGCCCCCCAGTTTTTCTGTTGTCCGGAGATCATGTTGATTACTCCCGTCGTTGGTTGATTGTTGAGTCTCTTCAGCTTGCGACTGAGATTGCTGGTCGGTGGGAGGTTGGGTCGGACGATCACGTCAGAATTTTTTGAGGTAGCCTCATCTAATCAGGGCTTCTATCTCGTCCCTGAACTGGATACACTGTTCGGTATCGTGATCGTGATCATGATGGAACTGACAGTACTTCCTATCTCGGTTCCTCGATGGTGCTTTCATTGGTGGGGGGTGTCGTAAGTACTCTTCTTCGATCTCCATCAGGATCTGCGTACGGAGAGCAGAGAGAGGAGTGTAGGAGTCATACTTGCCATAGTTGTTCGGCTTCGGACTCCATCGTCGAGGTGAAGCTCATTTGTTGACAGTTGGCCTACTTGATTCGGTCGAAGCTTCACTTTTCTTTTGTTTCTTTTTTTGATCTTTTTCATCTGTTTGGCGTCGGTCAGAAGCAGCTTCATCCGCGTGAATGTACTTGTACGCGTACCCCAGAAGTTCAGCATAGGTTCGAGGGAGAGTTTTGTCTAGAGAGTAGGTGAATCTCGATCTCCTTAGATCTTTCTTCATGGTCGATATAGCCATATCTTCGTTGAGATTTCTGACCTCAAGTGTGGCCGTATTGAAGTGAGCCACAAAGTCTCTCAATGTCTCTGTCTCATCTTGCTTGATTGAAAAGAGACTATCGGATGTCCGTGACGGCATTCGGTTAGTGTTGAAGTGGACCACAAAAGAATGTTCAAGCTGCTTGAAAGAGTTAATGCTCTTCGATTGAAGTCCGAAATATCAGGCTCGAGCAGCTTTCTGAAGAGTCATCGGGAAGTCAATGCATAAGAGGGCGTTAGTTGTCCTCTGGATCATCATGAGAGCCTTATAGCTCTCCAGATGGTCGATCGGATCAGTATAGCCGTCGTATGACTCCATCTGCGATATCTTGAATCGAGAGGGAATTGGTTCATCCAAGATGCGTCGAGAGAGAAGTTGGGCAGTGTGGAAGTCGTAGTCATTGGATGACTTCCGACTTTCCACCTGAAGTCGGACAAGTTGACGATCAATTTTTCTGAACTTACGTTCGTAGTCATCGAACCACTGTTGTTGGGAAACTCTAGGGGTGGAACCCCCTGAAGAGCTCGAAGAAGGTGAAGCAAAAGGCGTCTGCAGTCGTTTTCCCTTCCTGATACTGCGTAGATGGGAAGAAAAGGGAGAACGCCGTGAATGGTGGGTGGCACGGTGAGTGTGTCGAGAATGCGGTTGTCCGTCTCGGTGGGAGTGTTGAGACAGTCGCTCCGGAGATGAGGAGGGTGAGCGCTGTGGAAGACAGTGGCTGTGCCTGGATGGCACTGATTGAGCCACCAGTTGCTTCACTGATGGCTGCTGCTGGGTTTGCTGCTGCTGGAGGCTTTGAACTGCCTCCGTCAAAATCTTCATTTGTTGTATAAGTACAGCAATCTGTGCGTTTGTGGTGACCACAGGACGCGAAGAACTGGGCTCTGCCACTGGAGGTGGAGGAACATCTTTCCGACGGGAAGACTGCCTCGCTGATTCAGTCGAATGTTGAGCTCTGGTTCTTGACATGGTTAACTGTAATTCTCTTCCTGGCGTGCCAATCTGTTGCGGCTAATCTCCTGTCGTCTGTCGCCGATGAAGAGCATCTGCAAGACAAAGTCTTCATAGATCGGAGTTGTGTTCGGTGGGGATCCTTCGATGTTTAAGTCAGAGAGGAGGTTGGTGAACAGCAGATAAAGAGTGTTTAGAGTGGCAGAATCTTAGCTCAGAATTGTCTTACCCATGCTATTCGTTTACCTCCCTTTTATAGATGATTTTGATGTAATCGTCGAATACGTGGTCCTATTTTTTATGGCGCTAAATTATCGGGCCATAATCGTAGAACTAGTGGGCTGTTTATTTCCATTAATGGTCGTGACACGTAGTCGATAACCGTTCATAACGGTTAAGGTATGTTGAGCAGATAGACTGACTATATGTCGGTAATACTGATAAGTCGGTAGTAGACCCGAATGAGCATTGGCTGGTAACTCTGATATGCCGATGGTTTTCGGTCGGGAGTTAACCAAATTGTTAGTTGATGGTTGATAGTAGCCGATTGTCAGTTGGTTTACCGATCGTGAGTCGGCGTAATGTGTTCATGCGGTCGATGTAGAGTTGGAGTCGGAAGTCGGTTGACTTGTCCCAACAAGAGGTACCAGTTATTTTTGGTTTTCAAAGAGCAATGGGTGGATCAATATCATGGGCAAGAGTAGATCTAAAATTGGTACCTATACCTCGGCCTCCAACTTAGGTTGGTCCATTGATCGAAAATTGTCTTTGGATGTCATATTCTTCTTCCTCTTGGTTTAAACAATGATACAAGGGGACTCCTTGACTTGAGGTATGCTAGATAGCTCATCTACAGGTAAAGGAAGTATAGGATGAGAAACTGTAGCTTCGTTATGATTTCATGAATATCTCCCATAGTGTGACTTTCTGAGAATAATAAGAAATATCTTCATAGATGATAACAATTAAAGAATGTAGATGCTGCCATTTGTGAGAGATAGGTTCATGACACTTGTACCCTTTTTGTGAACGTGAATATCCTAGAAAAATGCACTTGAAGAGTCTAGGGTGTAACTTTTCCTTGTATGAACTAATATTATGCATGAAACAAACACAATCAAAGACATGGAGCACTACCGGAAAGCTTAGTTCTTGAGGGAAGAACACTTGAATGGGACTATTATTACCTAACGAAGATGAAAGTGCCCTATTAATTAAATAACATGTAGTTAACATTGCATTACTCAAATAAGATTTTTGAATGTTTGGTTTTTCTTTTAGCAACTCTATTATGTTGAGATGTGCAAACACAAGATGTCTGCAAAGGAATTTCGTGGTCCTGAGGGTAAGATAAAAACTCATCTGTCATGTATTCTTCTTCATTATTGGTTCTTAAAATTTTATTGTTGATGTTGGACTAATTTAGATTTTCTTTATGAAATGTTTTAAACATAGAGAACATTGTCGTCTTTGTTTTTAGGAGGTAGCCATGTCATTTGCGAGTAATTATCAATAAAATAACCAATAACTAAATCCATCCAAAAATGAAGTATTAGAAGTCCAAACATCATTATGCACAAGAGTAAAAGAATTTTGATTATGCTTTAGTTCATGGAGGAGAGGGTTTATCCTTGGCATAACAGTAAGGTTGCTCTATTATGACTTGGCGGTCATAAGTTCAAAACACAGAACTAGACTCTTCACAGGTGGGGGTAAGGTTGCGTACATCTTACCCTCCATGGGCCCCACAATGGTGGGAGCCTTGTGTATTGGAGCCCTATTTTTATTAGCACATGGGGGAAATATAGCTTAACGGTGCTTAGTAAACTCACAAGACTTGTACAAGGTTCCTTATGGATTAATGTTCGTCGAACTGGTACCGGGTATTATACTGGTTAATGATCCGTATGGTATTGGTATGTACCATGCTGACCCAACCTATACTAGAATTAAGGGAGGGAGAGGGAGAGGGAGAGAGAGAGGGGGAGGGAGGTGGGAAAAGAGAGAGAGGAGAGAGGCAAGTGAAAAAGAGAGAATGGAGAGAGTGGAGAGGGTAAGAGAGAGACTGAGAGATGGATGCATATCGGGTCATCATTCTGATCATCGGTGGTGGAGGTGGTGATGAAACTCTAGTTGAGGCAAGAGAGAGCAGAGGGCTTCCTCAAATGGAGAGGGAGAGAGAGAGAAGCAAGAGAGGAGAGAGAGAGGGATGCATACTGGGTCGTCATTGTCATTGTTGGTGGTGGTGATGAAACTCTAGTCAAGATGAGTGTGGATTTTGAAAGCCCGAACCAAAAGCAAATTGATAAATCGTTCCGTCCCGATAACCAACTGGTTTAGTTTGATAAGCCCCAAATCTGGTGGTTCAGGACCATTCACGCACTTTGGTATGGGCCATTACAAATACTGTGATGCAAAGTAGGAAATGATAAATGTCCTGAATGACAATGCCACCTAAATAAAGACTCTTCATAGCTCAATAGGGTTAAAAGGTGAACTGCCATTAGGATCGAAAATATATAAGCCTTCCTCACGTGATCAACTGATCATTGTCTTTGTATGGAGATCTTGAATTTCAATTTAGGATAAAATAAAACAGCACAATTCAAAGACTTTGTGAATTCTCATAGATAACAAGTTGCACAGAAACTTAGGGACATATAAACTGATAATAGGACCTAAACTTGTCCAAAAATAGGAGATAAGGTATCACTAGCAAAGGTAACATGTTACAAAGTTAAGAGAAGAAAATAATTAAGAGCACCAGTCATATGTCCCTGAATCAATAGCAGGGTGAACAATGAGATGCATGATGAGCAAATGTATAATTAATTAACAATGTCTTCAGATGAAAACTTCTACAAATGAAACTGATTATATTTCTTAGAAAGAGACCATGTCACCTGAGAGAGAGAGCATCGATGAATCATAATTGGAAGATACATGCTTAGAATAGTAGAAGAAGATGCTTGATTTACCTGGCCTTCCAATCACATCCCAGTAGCATTTTGCACTGACTAGCGCGCCACTTGGTACAATCCACTGTGATATCACTATGCCTCCTAGATGACCACCACACCCATCTCAATCTCTTCCACCATGTTCTTGACCTGTATCTCAACCCAGTAGAGATGCAGATTTTTCAATTATGTGCTGAGTAGCAGATGAGATATATACTACTGAAGACTAGTGTAGATGCAGTTCTAAGAAGGAAGCTCGCTGTTAGTCACGAACTTACCCTTCAGATGCTCACAATGAGAACTAAACCTAGATAGAAATTTAGCAACTCCAAACTTCTGCTATCTTTGATTTTCAATATCATTTGTGAGAGGTGGATACACATTTAACTCATTGTCCTATCAATTGATTATGGTATTTACTTAATGACAAAGTTCCAATATTGCTGGAACGGGATGGCACGAATGGTACTGTTCTGCAGGTTTTCAGCACCAGTACACAGCCAGCCCCATACCATGTCACTACTTGGTAGTTGGTACTATATTGTTTTGGCAAAAGACTTGTACAAGGCTGGGAGCCTGGTACTGATATTTGAAACCTTGCTTAGCGATTTGTTTCCCTGCTTAGCGATTTGTTTTCCTGCTTAGCTTGTCATATTTCTTTTGCTGAGTCACAAAACATTTGATTGTTACTAATACTAGGGTTCACATTGTTCCATAGCAAGGGTATAACTTGTCAATTTTCTTTATATCATTTCTTGATTCTATCATTGCTTGATGGACGATTTTCAATGAGATTATCATGTTACCTTTTTGTTTTCAAGAAAGCTTCTAAGAATTCGGCCCTTTGTGAATAGTTCTTTAGTCTCAGATAGCTTGATTGATGTAATGGTAAATAGTTGGAAGTTTATTGGACAAAAATACTTAGGTCAAATAATCTTTGTCTCCTTCTATTCTCGTTTATTTGCTTTATTAATTTTCTTGTAACTTGATTTAATTTTATGTAAGCTCTGTTTTTATGTTGGCTTTAGGTAATTAATGATGTGGTGTCCTCGAGAACAATCACTGAGTGGCTGCAAGAGTGTGCCCTTGAGCAGCTGTCAGAATTTTCAACGCACTTATACGGAGTGTTTGTGGGTGCTTTCAAGTTGCTGAAAGAAAATGTTTCATTAATAAACTCTATGTTACATGTGATAGTTTCAACACTCCGGTTATCACAAAAAAGGAAGATATTCCAGCCACATTTTACCCTATCACTGGAGAGCTTATTTCGATTATACCAAGTCATCTATAGTGAATTCAATAACATGGAGTTTAATCTTACCATTGAACTTGCGATAGATACCATCCTTATGAGCACACCTGTTCCAGTTGTATCTCACATGGTAATTACCGCTACTTGATGTACCTAGCTACCTCTACTTCATATACCCTCTCTGAACTTTATGCTTTTACAGATTGGATGCTCTCAATTGGCTTCTTTTGTGTAATGTTTGTTTCAAAACAATTTAAATAATTTGTTAATGGACTAGTGGAATTTGGTATGCTTTGTCCAGACTAAGAAATGCTGATGACTCTTACCATTCTGCTAGAGTTTCTGAACTTACTTGACCCTTAATATGAATGGTATTATATGAATTGAATTCTTAGCAGGAATCTTCCATTTATGGTGGCACACCTAGTCTAGAATCTCCTTGGAATTTTATCCATGTACCCGCTTTCTAAGTGTTTTCTTCCTCTTTTGTTTTGTTTAAGAGACCTCGTTCCCCATATTTGCTTTCAGTAATTGAGTGCTTGGTAATAAGGTGCAGGTACAATTTTAGGGTTCACAAAGGCATGTAGCCTAGATTTGAAACTGGGAGCAATACAAACTCAAGAAATAAAGATACATTGGAGGAAGATTTAGTCAAGATAAAGCTTAATGATACATTGAAGTTATACTAAGAAAACTAAGATGCATTAAAGTAGGATTTAGTCAAGACAAAGATTAATGATGTTTGGTAAGATGGTAGTATCATAATCATAATCATCAAGCCTTTTCCCGTCTAGATCCTTATCTGCCGGGTAGGGCCATGTCTGATGATAGCTGGTAAGGAGTGGATCCTATTTATTAAAACCCTCGAGCTTCTAAAATTAGGCCTGTAATGAATCATTAGATGATAGTTGACTCTTATCATTTAGTCAACTAAAATGACCTCTTAAACCTTTTGTATCGTCAACTTTAATTTCCTGCTGGATGAAGGAATGACTGGATCTTCATCACTGCCAAGAAAGTATGACCCATTCCTTTGCATCTTCATACCATTGTCAGTAGAAGAATTTTCAAATGGTTCTTTCTTGATTTAGATATTACTCTCTTATGATTTCTTCTTTGGATTTTGGATTGCTGAAAGTTGAAATTATTCTTGCTGAGGGAGTTGATGGTGAGGTAACTCATTTGATCACATTTGGTTTTTTTTTTTTGGGGCGGGTTGCGGGGGGAGGGGAGTGGGGGGGGGGGGGGGGTGGTGAGGGACAAATAAGTCTTCAGACCCTCTTCATAAACCGGTAAGTTGCCCTTGGCTGGATCACAAGCTCATTGATTCTACTTGCATAATAGCAAACTTGATTTGGTGAAGGATTGATGATTTGATGTGAGGATATCACCTTGGCTTGATAAGCTCGATCTTGGGTCTCAAGATTAGTGATCAAAATTTCTTGGTGGATATCTAGGCTGAATCCAACACATTCCCTTGCAATCTTCTGGAGGTATAATATTCACAAGGTTGTTGTGAATGGTCAAATCTTTGAACTTGTTGCTGTAGTTATAGCCATTCAAGCAGCCCTGTGCTTGCTTAAGCTATCCTATAGCTCTAGTCTTTAACCTTGTTTAATCACAGAATCCTTTGAGCTAATACAACTTGGATTGCTGTTTGACTCCTAGTAAAACTAAAAATTGACCTATATTTTTAAATGAACAGGGACTTGTGATCAAATGAATTAGGAAAGAAAATAACAAAAAGCTATGATTGAATTTTCTAGGACGCTAGCAGTACTCAGATGCCTGAGCATTGGCGCCAAATCCTTTGATATCCATTATTTGGTTTTCTTATTAGACTTGGGCCTTCCTTGGTGCTAGCTTCTTTAAATACTAGGATAGATTGCAGGGATGGGGTGGGTATGATTGTGGGCGTCGTAAAGACGAGCTTGGTACTACTAGTGATCAAACCAGGGTGCATAAGTTTAAGGATCAGTATGCCAGAGTTTGCACTATTTTTGGATGGTTGTGGGAATAAATGGAGATGGTATGGTCATTCATGATGAAGACTGTAAGACTTCTTTGTCCTATTGTATTTTGTTTACAAGCATGCTAAAAATATAGAAGATAAAATAATCTTAATGGGAAATTGTGAACTGGATTTCTTTTTAAAAGAATGTTAGTTTTTGATACTACTGAATGATGAAAAATGAATTTGTTAAGCTAACCCTAGAGAGGTAAGTCCTGTATTTGTGGTTATACCATTGCATAATTTCACAAATTATTTCTTCTTCAGAGGAGATGATTGACGGCTTATAAAGATGCTGACATGTTTATTAGCATGAAACACCTCAAGAAGGGGCTGACTCTTTGGCATCTCAGCCATAAGAGTCTAGGAAAATTGGCTGATTTCTCAACATGGCAGGAAAAAAATCATCATTTTCTGTATAAGAGCGTGAATCTAGGTTCAGTTAAGTTGCAGTTAACTTTTGAAGGAATGCTAGATTCTACAAAAGGCGAACCGAGTTATTGTGTTTGCGCCAATTTCATGGGCAGGCATCATTGGAGGTAGTGGGTCAAGAAGGCTGCTTTTTTGAGGTTGAATGAAGGGTTTAAATCGCAATATCAATCTCTGTATACGGTCTAGTCCTAGGTCTGTATTGTTCCAGGATGCAACCATCCTGACTTTTGGAGCAGTTTGGCATCTAGGTATGAGTGCTAGAGTTACTCATTGGTGTAGGCTAACATGCTGACATGTGTTGAGGTAATGATACATAACACTAGCTTCTCGTATTTAATGCTGTATTTAGTCATCTTTGCTTTCGATCAAAGTGTCTCTAGCTATGGGTTGAGAACACAATCCTATTTGGTTGTGAGGGGGTTAAGAGAACTAGCAGCTTTATCTCTTTAAAATTTAATCCATGATGAAGGACTTCATATTTAAGATATTAACTGTTCTTATCTTTTGATAGAAAAACATACTTATCCTCTATTAGATAATTAGCTTATAAAGTATCAATCAGATTATACTTAGCTGTTATAATAAAATATTGAAATTGTAAAAAAAAAAAAGATTCCATATTTTTTCAAATTATTAGTCATCAAATAAATTTCAGTTAGCATGTAAATTTGAATCTAAAAAATATTTATTTCACTTACAGAAAATATGTGATAATGATTATTTATATTATTATGTAACATGTTTTGTAGCAAGGTAAAATTTCAATTATTAAAGTATCAGTAAAGAATTTACATTCACTGTACAAAAATTAACTTTAGAAAAATTATTTGTTATGTCTACTAATAATTACTGTTTCCATTATTATTAGTAAATGACATTTTCTAGGGAAAGTTCTTTTTTGAAAAAATTTAACGAAATAATAATTTTTTGTTGCGAAAGATTTTTTAGAAAGTTTCCTATCTAAAAATATTGGTATTATTAAAATATTAGGTTCTATTATTTTAAGAATGTTTTGTATTGTATGTGATGGTGGCAAGGCCTTTTGGATAAAAACAAAAGAGGACAACTCATTCTAGGATTTTGTAGTTAAATAGATATAAATATACTTTTTTGATAGAAATAAAATTATTATACTAGCAAGGTTGGCCATACCATTTAGCACTATATAATGCTGGTATTGAACTGGTATGTAGTCTTGTCTTATTCCAATATTTGGTATGCCTTGCTGTTTCGTACGATACCACATACCAATACTGTAATGGGATGGTACTGGTATGGGGTCTTGTACCAAGATGGCAAAACTTGTATTTAAGTTTCTTTATTGAAGTCACAATGAGAATAATTGGATTAGCTTATGTTGAAAGCTATTAACAAGATGGAACACCACTTAACTGGTAGCCCAATTTATCTGACCTAGAAATACAATGGTTGTAATATTTGGGGAGCGAGTGCCATGTGTCAATATCACAACACTGGCATATAAAACCTGCACGCACAAGTAATTTTTTAGCACTCATATCTCGATATAGTATTGAATGTTTTTTTATTGTTTTTATTTTTTTTAAACTCTTGTTGTCATAAATGAAATTTGAATGTTCAACTGTTTTAAGGTCTTTAAATGTGGTTTTTAATTCAATATTGAGTTTTACCCGTCTCTTTTCTTCTCTCTCTCTTTCATGCTTTAAGCCTAAGCCTCACCTGTGAATGAAGACAATAGAAAAGGGAGCAGCAGTAGGCCACGTTTTGCTCATTGTTTTTTCAAAACAAAGGGATCTAGTACAGGTATCAGCCTATCCTGAGTGGTTTCAGTGGGGGTGTGAGCGGGACATACCAATTCTCATGGAAACCAGTGTCTGCACCCATCCGAAGGACCTTCTTTATGCGGAACTGTATGGTACTGGTGGGATGGGTTGAATATCTCCTGATGAACAAATTCATCAGTGGTCCTTAGAGAAGGGAGTGTGCAGGGAAATGATACCTCACAAGCCAGCACCCTGCAGGCAGGCCATAGAAAAGACAATGGCATAAAATTGATTCCTTGGACCTGTCCTTGGTCTTGTTATAATGCATTTTCGATAATTAAGGTGTATCTAACCTACATTTTTCTTCATAGCCAAAAATGTGTATGTAAATAAGTGTATGATATTATATTCTGAATTGCTATTAGAATGTTATTTAGTATTTTATGTTCCTTGTCATTACATTCTTTCATGTAGCACAATGCATTTATATGCAGCCATACATGCACATGCTACAATTTTGAGTTTGCTGTCAATGTGGCCATCACAGGATAGGGCAAGATTATCAAAACTTCTTATGTGGACCATTTCATCTGCTTTGCGGTCATTCTCTGATCAGAGTTATCTGGGCAAGGAACCGGACCCTGATATGCTAATTTCATGTGAGGATCATGGAAAAGAATCTCAAATTTCAAAGCTGTTACGATGGGCAACAGCTTCAGTAATCCTAGGAAGCATTTCAAACAGAACTTCTGAAATGAAGACACATGTTTCTTTGGGATCAAGCTGCAAAACTCTGCAGTGTCTGCTGGAAGATGTAATCAAAGAAGAAGGTGAAACTGAACAAAATAATTCTGGTGCTAATGAGGCATTAGCCATTGAAATACTGTACCTCCAACAGCTCCTCGGAAGAAACTCTAGTGGTCTTTCCTCTGTCATACTAGCATTATGTTTGCTGCTACTCCCGAATGCGTGTAACATAGCAGGTACATGCTCTGGTTGTTCCTTACAGTTTCTATATTTTTTTTTTGCTTACCATCCTATATGATTAGACTTACAAAAAAGAATTACTGGATATTGGTTTAATTATTGTGATCATTACACCATAGGCATAATGGGACAGTGGACTTGAAGCTCTATTTTCGCATTAGGAGGCACCGTGGAAGCGGATGACCTTGCATACAATCTGAAGCCTTGACCATCCCTTTCCCTAATGATGCAAGGATTTTTTTAGTATCTCCCTAGGCTATGAGAACCTGCCTTGGTGAACCTACTAAATTCATCTATGTATCTAAGCTGTCACAATTATCTTCACTAGAAACATCACTACCATCATCATTATCATCTTATGCTTGTCTTGGCATATTTGTCAACTCAATCATTTGCTTCTATGTGATTTCTTTTTCCCTTTTCTTCCCATAATGTCCTTCACTTCAGCAAGAACCAATCAATATGGTAGTGGTACCACATCGACAACTATGCCCACCAAATGTTGCTTCAAATGAGACATCCTGCCACTCATCTTCTCTTTGTAGTGTATTTACCTCAACTTGGGTCATTGCCTACCATCCTACATTGCTACCACCCATTATTTACATTTGATGCTAGTGCCCTTTGGTATGGTGCTACCAGCCTGTAATAAAAAAAACCATAAATTTCAAGTCCTGCAAAGTACAAAATAATTGTCAAACCATGCAATAGTGGCATAAGTTTTAAACAAAAAAATTAGCAAACAAATGATTTTTATTAGTTTGGTACTTTCATCTTGTTAGGTCATCTGTTAACATTGACATGCATCTAGCATTCTTTAAGATGTCCTTTTTGTGCTTGGAAAAACCTAATTTATATAGTTAAAATTTCAATTAATGTGTTGTTCCAATTTAGATGTTCCATTATTTAGATCGATGGCCTTAATATGTGTTCCAATTCTATTATGTTTTATCAAATGTTAATGTTTATAATGTTAAAAGAATCTTAAATTGAGTGGAGATATTTGGGAGTTATGTGGGCCAAAATATGACTGTATTATGATATGGCAATCATATGATATACTTTTGTAATATCAGTAATAAGTTTTCCGTTTTCTTAGTTCTGAAATCAACAATACTGAATCTTGAAATTTGAACAGAAATTTTTTAGTTGGTATGCGAAATAGAATACACATATCACATTCTCATCACAAAAAATATAGAGCAAAGCACTATGCAATAATTGAGTATTTTCTTTTTTTCCTAACAAGGAAAGGAAGCTGGAAAATGAATTACATATTTTGGAGTGAACTTGGCTTAAATACTGCAGATTTTACATAAAGTAGGCGTAATGCAGAAGATTTCTAATTTATATGAAGGCTAATAATTTGATTGAAAGACAAATTGTTTGGTTTAGAAAAGTCCTCACCATGTTGGGTACAATTTTGTCTTGTTTTCGAGCTTTAATCTGCCTTCAGTTACTATTTATGTAGGCCCATACCTATTTAAGATGAATATGATGGGATCTTTAAATAATCATAAAATTGCTCTTATGTTATTTGTAAAAAGATTTGATGAGTTTGATAAGACTCTGTATGTGCTGCAGACAAGGAATATTTGGATGTGAATCATGGTCAAGTATCATTGCTCTGCTCGAAGATACGTTGCCCTTTCGAAGTTAATCCTGCTTGGAGATGGTACATAAGCTCGCTACTTATATTGCTCTATTTACAAGCAAGTTGATGTTCTGAGGAATGTTTAGTTGCAACTATCTAGAGTCTTGACAGCCTGCCAATTCGAATCTTATATAACTGCCCTATTTTCCATGTTTGTTTTGCTTTAGGTACAGAGTCACATGTGGCTCCTGCTTTGACAAGCAAGCCTTAATGCTCAAACTTGAACCATGACCAAAATATTAATAGGTTGAGTGGCAACTATTGAGGGCAATCAGGGGTGTTCATTAGCATTACACAAGTGATAGGAGTTACTGTAACTAGAGCTCCTATCAAGATCTATGCAATCTTAAATTACCTGTTATTTTCAGGGGCCATTGCATGTTGTAATTGTAAAAGTTTGGGCTAACACAAGGGCATGGGTCTGAGTCTTGGGTAAGCCACTCTGTGCAAAATAAAATATCCAAGCTTAGGTCTATCCCTGGTCCAGCCTTCTTAGGATTCACGATTGTCGAGAGAGAGGTTTGCCAAGCCAGTATAGGACTACATATTGGTATCTTATTGTATCAAATCGTATTAGTACATCAATATATATATATATATATATATATATATATATATATATATGTAAGTATATATATTTTATTTTTAAAGGTTTTAAGCTTTCTTTATTTAGTTTTGGGTGAACAATAGGTTTTTATAAGTTTGCTTTTGACGTTTAAATCTAATATACTTAAACTTTTTATGTTACATTCCTAAAGAATGGTGTGACTATAGAATACATGTTAAATTAACTTTGGTATCATATTGAAAATATAAAGTACTTGCATTAAAAATTTGAAATGCAGCATACATGCATCTTCAGTTCCAAGTTGAGTGTTGATGTCCCTTATGCACATCTTGGTCATGTTTTTTATCATGTCTTGGGATTGGACTCGGGACTTGGTGTTGTATCCATGTAGGATCTTGATAGCTTGTTTGTATTGGATGGTCATGTGGTACTACTATGTCAGGCATATTGGTGAAAATCCAACAAGTGACTAGCATATGATCCATAGTTTGAGTGAGGTTGGGAAGGATTAAGGTTTGCTGTCTCAGTATTGGGCTATGTACTGGTGCAAATCTGTTAGTGTCAGCATGGGTCTGGTTCGGAGTATTGAGTGTCACTACACCCTCCCATAGAGCATAGTGGTAACAGGCTAGTATGGAATGGTATGCCTTGAGTGGTACAGTATGCCAAACCTTGGGAAGGATGATACTTGAACATGGAGACTTAGAGGGCATGTATCTTTATGGCTCATAACCTGGCACAAGAGGATGTGATCCAATATAGGATGATGATTCTGAGTACAAGAAGATCTTGATATGTCCAACATTCCCACTTGATGCACCACCTCATCAATGAGATCGGTACCATATCCAACATCTCTAGGTCCCCTCTTCTTGTATGCTATGGTGTCCTCCCAAGCCCTAGGCCTGTTTCCCTATCCTACATTGCATACTCAAATTAAGACTCAATAGTGAATGGAGCAAGCGAAGGAAATTGTGTCACCCCCTTTTTGTCTACTGCCTCCACCCTTACATCAAACTCATCATTACTCAAAAGTGTCATTGTTATCGTTGCTTGTATTACGAGATGGCAATCTATGATCAATGGACTTGGTAGTCCCAGGAGTCGCTGTGAAGCGGCTCCTTATCCATTCTCTCCAATATATTTGCTTTCTTTCCTTTCTTTTGCTTTGCCTAAGTGGATTTTTGGGGCACTGGCTTCTTACCCTTGCTTAACCGACCTTGTTGACTCTTCTGGTTGGTTTGAATAGGCAGACTACCTTAACTGATTTTGTCTTTTTGATTGGCTGTGTCCTTTGTTGGCCTTGCTGCTTTGGCTGGCCCTTGTGTTGTGTTGACCTTTTTCAAACATCCTTCTTCAATCTCTAATTGGAGATCTCCAACTCTAAACCAGGTTGTGAACCTGACTGTCTTCTCCCTGAATTTTGTACAGCCGCCGCCGCTGGACATCGGTTGGTCGTGGCATGTGTTAATTCACCCAGTCCTCTACATTCAACCTGGTTTACTAGGCTATGAGATTGCATAGCCTAGGGGGTGATCTTGGCTTATCAAGCTCTGGCTGATCTTGCTGGCTTTCAAGCCAACCTATCATAAGATCCTCCTTGTCATTTACAAAGTCATTATAGAGAGGGTCGATACTTCAGATCAACTTCTTACCAAAGCATTTCAATCTCAACCATGGGTTGTGGTGCTACAAACCAATGATTTAGTCTCATCCCATCCATGGTTTCTCTGGTCACCATGGATCAATGCAAAGGTCAACCAATTGTGCTTGCACCTATTGATTAAGATCTGGTACATATCGTAAAATCATGCCAAAATAATAAATTTTTTACAGGATCTCTTATATTTTTCAATTTCCACCCATTGGTGAGATATTATAGAAAAGATAAAGGAAGAGGGGAATACCTAGATTGGACCTCTTGCTCACTCTTCCACACTCTTCTCCTCCCAATTATTAAGGCACCAAGCCAATACAGGGCCCTTATTTGGCTGAACTGCTTGAAACCAAGTGGTTCAGCCTGGTAAAGACCGGCTCGCACTTGTTCAGACCAAAATACCATACAAAGACAATGAATTGTGATTCATTGTTGGTATGTTATAATAACAACTGAACTGGTTGGTTCATTGCAACATCCTATACCATGGCTAGGACCATAATTAATTTATGGCCCTTTTTTGTCAACGAAATCAGCCTATATAACCTTACATTACCATCTGTGTAGTCAGTGTGCCCCTCCAATCAACTTCTTGTCATATAGTTGATGATTGAGCTAGTGATAATCAATGTTGATAGTATATAAATTGATCTTTCAACATTCATTTCTATTACAATGCTCAACTCCTACAGATTGAATGATTAAGCATAAATAAATTCCTAAGTAGAATTAAGCTAATACAAAGGAAAAATGATATAATTTATTATATTCAGTACAAAAGTTAATAAAACATCAGAAATTTTATGATGATATTCAGCATGAAAGTTAAATAAAATACATATCGTTAAACTGACATAATATCAGAAAATTTTTGTCATTTGACGATAAGATAATTTTGTGATGTTTGCAGCTTTGTATCCATTGATGATGATTAAGTAGTATCAAAGAGTCTTATTTTAATATGATAAATTTTAATCTGCTACTTCACATCAATGATTTATAACATTATTGTTGTATATAACTTTTTAATTGCATCCATGAAATTCCAATTTAAGTCTTAGATTACGGAAAAAAATGTCTCATTTCGGTCAGTATATTTATTTGCTCTTTATTGGATAATGCGATTTTGAAAATAATTGATTTTTATAGGAATACTTATGTAAATTGTTTTTAATATATTTTATACTCTTTGGCTGATATGCTAACATCTATAACAGATGCGGGGGACTGTTTGTATGCCTGAACTGTTTATCTGTGGACTATTTGTTACATTTCATAGGGAAGGGAAAGAGGGAGTTTAAAGTTCAGGCTTTTTGTTTTGGGTGGGTTGTGGTGATGGTTTGGTGGTGGTGGTGGGGGGGGGGTGGGGGGGGGTGGTGGGTGGGTTTTGTTTGAGGATAAGAAAAGCCACCTCTCAGGTGGATTAGATTATCCTTAAAAACTGGGATTTGAAGCTTGGTAGGATCTGACGATCCCTCTCTGTTCTTCTAAATTCTTGACTTCAATTCTGATCCAGCACAATCTACTTCCAGCCAACGAATTCAAGCATCTGAATGGCCCTGCAATGAGTAAATCTTCCAATATCTCAATGGCTTAAAAGATTGAGATAAAAAAAATATTATTGTTCTTATCATGTTGACAAAGCTAAATCAGTTGGTAGAACCTGGTGATGATCCAGCATGCACGGTCGGTCTTATGTTTAAACTGCTTGGTTAGATAACTGGGAAAGTGATTTAGACTCCTGCAGTTAGTGGATGTTGACCAAAGTTTCTTATGGCTCTCAAGGTAGTTTTTATAGCTTTGTTAACATGTGACTTCACTCTTCAATTCACAGGTCATTTTATCAACCATGGAAGGACCTCTCCTTGGAGCAATCTGAGATGGAGCAGATGGAAGAAGAGCAGGCCTGTCAGAACCTTCTACTTTTGTTTTCAAATGCTCTTGGAGGGAGGCCATCTTATTTACCAGTTCTCTCACATAAAGATGTCGAACAGTGTGGCTTGTTTGAGTGGGAGAGGGAAACATTTATTGGAAGCAGAACTTAGCAGCAGGTTGAAAACAAACAAACAGAAGGTTTTATCACCTTCAATTTTTGTAGCATTATCATTTTTGGATTTTGATTATATTCTCTGTATCATTTAATTGTATTGATACTATATTTTTTATGTAAATATTATGAACCACAACTCGCAGGTCTTTCGGCCTGTGACAATCCACTCTGGTTGCACCAAAGAAAAGAATCATTACCTGCGGTCCTCTGGGTGTCTACATTAGTGTGACAACTTGTTTGTTTAATAATTTTTACTTATTCTGAAAAATATAAATTTTTAAAAAGACTAGAGAGGATATTTCGTAGGATTACGCAGCATTCGTTTTCTAGGAATATTTATTAGACTCCAAATAAGAGATTATTCATCATTAGGATTTCAAGCAGGACTCTAAAAGTGAGATTAGGTCGTCAGCGATTCCTTTTCTTTTTTCTCAAAATTTTTCATGTGATCAACGAGGAAATCAATGAACGTCTGGATTTCCCTCTCCACGTAGTATGTGATGTCTGTGTAAGCAATTTGTAGCCTGCTGGATTTTCTCAACCGAGGCCCTCGCACCCCGCTTCTATATCTATTAAAGGGAAAAGGAAGAAATTTGTACCCTCCTAAATTTTTAAAAATAAAAAAAAAATATAAAAAAATTGATATATTTGAAAGTTATAGTAAAAAAATTATGCATAAATATAAAAAAAAGCTTAGGAACCACTGCCTTATCTTCAAAAGAGGCCAATTCATCATTGTTGTTGCGGACTTTTAGTTGGTGCACCCCGTGATCTTTAGTGATGCGGTGGTCGAGAGAGTCGAAGTGGAAGGGGAAGGCAGCGGTTGCGATAATTCTCTTTTTTCTCTCTCTCCTTCAAATCAAAGTCATTCTTCTCTACTCTTTACTCCTCTGTCGCCTTTTGACCACCGCCCTCATTATTATAGTCAGCGTCTTGATCCCTAGCCTTGCTGTTGATCTCTCCAAAAGAGGCCAATTCGTCATTGCTGTCGTCGAATTTGAGATGGCATAGCCCACGATCTCGATGATGCGTTGGTCAGGGAAGTCGAAGTCGAAGGGGGAGATGGTGGCAATGGTGGTTGTTGATATCGATCTTCAAGCTGGCATTGAAGTCGGTTTGATTGTAGTGAGTCGAGATGGATGACTGGTCTCATGTGGATGAAGAGTGACCCTACAAATAAAAATCTCTGACTGAAAATATTTTCGATAAAGATTCTCTGACGCTCAAATCAATAGGTGATTGAAGAACAAAGAGAGAATACTATAAAAAAATCTGACTATTAACGATGGCGATTACTATTAGCGATGATTAATCGCTGTCGCTAATAGTCATTTTGTATCGCTAATACTATTAGAGATGGGACGCTATCGTTAATTGACGGTCAGAACAATCCTAGTCACTAATTATCACTATTAGCGATGGTTTTTGTTAGCCATCACTAATAACAACTATTAGTGACGGTATTTGTGACGATCAAATTCCGTCGCTATTTATTTTTTTTATTTTTAAACTAAATTTTAAAAAAATAAAAAAAAATTAGCGACGATTGTTTTGTCGCTAATGCTGCCACTAATGCTGTCGGTAATAGTTAATTTTATTTTTTTTAAAAAATTCGTAACCATATTTTTTTAAACCTATTTTAATTAATCACAATCAATTATGGTTCTTAACACCCGTTATAATTAAAATCCAAAGATAATATGACAATCACAAATAAAAAATTAATTATATTATATTAAAAATATAAATTATATAATTTTACAAGTAATATTAAAAAAATATAATATATCAAAACAAAAGAAAATCAGGTCTGATCCTCTTCATCGTCCTCCTGCTCCTCTCCAGTAGTTGGTAGATGAGAGCCCGATGTTCCAGTATCCTGAAATGAAGAAAAATAAAATATTATTAATAAATTTCGATGCAGAGACGTGTCTTTCGATACTCCTTTGATTCTCGAACAGATTGTCTCTACACATTCTATTCGATGATACGGAGCTATAGACACCCCTGGTTCATCAATTGGATGGTTAGATTGAATTTTTAATCCCTAAATCTTCTTCCTAGAATTAAGTCTAAATATGTGAAGCTTCTAAATATGAAAACTTAAAATAAGTAAAAAGATTTACTAATAGAATTACCTGATGTAATGATTAGGACAACGAGCCTAACTAGTCGCACAGCTGCGGATTCTGGAGAATCTCCATGATCGTATCACGAATAGCATCCCAGAAGCTCTGAGGTCACTGGCTCAGAAGCCTCTGCATGACCTCCTCCATATGCGCATTGCTCCAAGTCTGGGATGTCGAGGTCTGTGAGGATGTCGAAGAGTATCGAGCCACTAGAGGATCGAAGCTGTGGCCGAATCCTATGACCCGGCTCCTACTCACCCCTCCGGTGATCCTGAGCCATCCCTCAAGGTCAAGGAGGGGCTGAGTAGATGGGTCATCGCCGTACCGTGCAACGAAGTACTCCACATAATCTGTCTACATAGTTCAGAAATACATTCGTTCTAATACACATATCAGATCCTGTAACAATTTAATAAATATAGTTTGAAATTCTTACTGCGATCTATCGTGATTTAGAATCTATGTAATCATTAGTCCTCTTAGACTGGTGTGTGCCCTCCCATAATTATAGCTGGTATGGCGGATGACCCAGCTATCTATCTACAATAAATAAATAATAAAATTAAATTAATTAAAGCATACATATTAGAGTTTTTACAGTTCTAGTGAAGAGTTTTGGTATAGATTTCTTACCAGTCTGTCGGTTACAACATGTGCGCCGATGAAGCTATCCGTATGCCTAATCAGATCCTACTAGGTGGTCTGATTCTGTCGGACCCTCTGCTACCTACTGAAATACTCGTCGCTGCTCCACTAGTCGTAGAGGGTCTCCCATACATCCGTCCGCATCCAGTGATCCCTGAAGGACCTCCAATCCGATGGTGACTGGGAACCAAAATGCTCGATGACGGACTGTCTAAGGTTGTGTAGCCCATCTTGGAACCTACGTGCGGCCACCTGCTTGAAGATTCAATGGTCAGCCTCCTCATCCTGAGTCTTGAATCGATAGTAACCCCGCAAGTAGCAGCAACTGTGTATTAATAAATAGAATACAAACCTATAGCGAATTTAAAAATTAAATATTTTTGACTTATCAGGAATATCTCCTAGGCTGCATCACGAGCCCCCGATGGCTAACTGAAGAACTCGTTCACTGGCCCCGACATCAATCATCGGATGATCTCGATAACCACACAAGGCATGGAGGTCTCTTTATATATGCTGCAAAATTAATTTTGAATAATAAATATTAGTCTTTAAAATATCTAACTTTTAAACAAATTCAGTAAAGATATAGTACTTACGAGTGGCTCTGAATATGGACGAGCTCTATATCCTCTGGCCGAGTTGGAGGTGCCGCAAGCTAGGTGGGTCCTCTACCACGCCACTGACTCTGAGAGCCGGATGTTGCTCTATGTGAGTGTGGGGTCATTGGTGACCGCATGTCGTCCGAATTTGAGAGTATCAAAATATCATAAAGAATATTATATTAAATAATAAAAAATAAAATAATATAAAAGAGAATATCTAAAGTATCAGAATTTACTGCATGGTATGGATGCCGCAGAACCATGCGAGCTGGGTGCATGAGAGTTCTCTCCTCTAGAGCTTTCTCTTCGGCTGTGATGGTTCCGGCCTTGAGAAGACATGGTCTATAATCTCTGAAAATAAAATAACTATGTATCATATTGGATTAATTGTGTGTTAAAATAAAATAACTATATATCATATTTATTTAATTGTATATCATGATAACTTAACTTTGTACCATATTCATAAAAGTAATGTGGTATTTTGTATGCTTGGAGTAGGGATACCTTAATTTTGTACCACATTGATAAAAGCAGACCAACGTATCATCATGTACTGCTGGATGAGAATCATTTTTCTACTGATACTTTGCAG
Source organism: Elaeis guineensis (assembly GCF_000442705.2). Classification (NCBI taxonomy): domain Eukaryota; kingdom Viridiplantae; phylum Streptophyta; class Magnoliopsida; order Arecales; family Arecaceae; genus Elaeis; species Elaeis guineensis. The sequence goes on along the minus strand of NC_026001.2, from coordinate 89,913,817 downwards.
ATGCTAACTAACAATCTTACATAACATCTGATTTCTCTGATAGAGGATCAACATCGGTTGGTGGGTCTAGGGATAGGTCTGCCGCAGATCAAGGACAACGTTAAAGAAGTTATATATGGATGGCAATGCAAGATTTAATTATACAATTATGAATGACAATGCATGATTTAAAATGATGTATTTTATTGGCCAATAATCTAATGGTCTGTAATTAAGTTTATTAAAACTGAAAAACTATTGTAATTGAAAAAGAAAAAGGCTCAGGTCTGTTATTGAAAAATAAGATATTGCAAGTTTCTCTGCACCTTTAACCATAAGATGGCTGCAAATGGTTGTCTGCGATGTAACAGACCATTCAAGCTTGCCCTGTAATTACAACAATAAGAATATAAATGCATCACTTCCATCGATCTCTCTTTGGACTCTTTAGGTGCATCTCGTACAGACAGTCATCATAGCCTCCCCGTGCCTCCGGCCATCTCCTCGAGCCCCCCACCCCTACCTGAGCCCAGTTCGAAAACTAGGAATAATTTTTTTTTAAAAATAAAATAAAAATTTAAAAATAATACTTAATTTAGAGAATGACAAAGTAAACAAGAGAAAGAGGAAAAGAAGAAGGCTCAGATCTGCCATTGAAAAATAAGACATTGCAAGTTCGACCTCTGCACCTTTAACCATAAGGTGGCTGTAAGTGGTTGTGTGCGATGTAACAGACCATCCAAGCTTGCCCTGTAACTACAATAACAAGAGTAAAAATGCATCACCTCCATCGATCTCTCTCTAAACTCTTTAGGCGCATCTCGCACAGGTAGTCATCATAGCCTCCCTGAGCCCCCGACCATCTCTCCGAACCCTCGACCGTCTCTCCGAGGCTCGAGCACATAGGGCACACCTCGGCCCCATGTTTGGAATGCTATCCGACACCTTCTCTCGATCCAAGCGCTTTGCATGTCGAGACCCAAGTTCCGTATTTCTAATTAATTAATTGATTAATTAATTAATTTTTTAATATCTAATTATACTTAATTAACATAATTTAAATAAAAAATAATTTTTGTTGACGGCATTAGCCATCGCTAATGCTTTCGCTAATACTCACAGCAGAAGGTGGGCTGTTGCGTAGGGACTAAGGTGCGGGATGGCACACAGGGACTGAGGCGCAAGGGGATGACTCAAGGACGAGACGCCGGCTTGGCGATGTGGCTGTGGAGATAAGAGCACGGGGATGGGGCCACGGGAAGGTGACATGGGTTGGGGCCTGGGGTCGGGCCTATGGGGTAGAGGTCGTAGGGTTGGGGCTGCGGGCTTGGGTAGTGGGGCAGGGGCCGTGGGGTTGAGCCGGTGGGGCCGGGGCCACAGGGTCGGGGCCAGTGGGGTTGGGGCGGCCGTGGGTGTGGCCGAAGCGCGGGCTCATGGCCGTGGGATGTCAGAGTGTAGGGAGGGGGAACTGCTGCGCGGGTCAGGGCCATGGGGTCGAGTCGGTGGGGCAGGGGCACCAGGGTTGGGGGTGGCGGGATAGGGGCCTTGGGGTTGGGCCAGCGGGGTCGGGGTGGTGAGGTTGGGGCCGGTGGGGTTGGGGCGGCCGTGGGCATGGCCAAAGAGCGGGCTCGGTGCCGCAGGATGCTGGAACATAGGAAGGGGGGAACTGTCAGGAAGGAGACATCGGGGAGGCGAGAAAATCATACAAGCTTGGGGTCTCGGGACACCGGAGTGCAAGGAGGAGGGAACTGTCGAGAAGGAGACACTGGGGTGGGGAAAACCATCGGGAAGGAGGAGGCACCGATGAGGGGAGAATCGCAGGAAGGGGAGGGGATGAGGCACAGGAGAGAAATTTTTTTTTCTCTCGCAAGCCGGAGGGGTGTATTTTAGGGACTATTAGCAGCGGTAAAGTTGCCCATCACTAATATCATCAGTAAAGGTATTAGCAACGATACTTCTGTTGCTAAAATTAAGTCACCGTCGCTAATATTTCTATCAAAAAAATATTTTTTATAATTTTTTAAATAATTTTTTTTCAAAATTTTTAGCGATGGCAAAGCTTACCTTCTCTAATACCATCGGTAAAGGTATTAGTAATGGCAACTATTTGTTGCTAAAAATTAACGGCCGTCACTAATACTTTTATCAAAAAAAATATTTTTTCATAATTTTTAAATAATTTTTTTAAAAATTATTAGCGATGATAAATTTTTTCATTTTAATAGCTGTTGGTAATTAATTAATTTAATTATAATTATAATTAATTTTTTTTAAATTTTAAATTTATTAGTGACTGCTTTTGCCGTCTGTAACAGTAGTTTTTCATCGCTAATAGTATTAGTGATGGCTAATTTTTTGGATCATTTTTTTAGTAGTTAAAGATTATTATTAGCGATGGCTTAGTTTTTCATCACTAATGTCATCGCAAATATTTTAAATTCTTGTAGTGGAGAAAGATATGAGAGGGGTTTTTTAGTATGGACTTAAGAACTTTTCTGAGGTCCCTCACCTTCCCCCTATTTATAGAGAGGCAGTAATGGTCTTTCCCATGGTAGGTGGTGGCTGTTACTGAAGGTGTGCATGAATTGCTCCGGCAGAGATCATGCCCCACATTTTGGATGCCGGATGGGCATGTTGTTACTTGATTATCATGCTGATCCCTTCCCTATGGTTATGGATATCGTATCTAGCTTATCGTGACTGTGGAGGATACGATTGCCTTTCAAAATTGGTAGTTTACCATCTTAGACAGCCGACCTTCACCTCATCCTTCATCAATCTCGAGGGTCATCAGCCAAAGAGACTAGGTTTGCAATGGCCGATCTCGAAGGCCCTCGGCCAGCACCAAGGTTAAGTTAGAATACATATCACTCACCCTCTACTCCCGATCCCGAGCTTACATAGAGCTTGGGTGATGAGAGTAAGAAGTCATCGTCAACCTGTTGTTCAAACTAGACCACCCATAATAAATGCATCTTGGTGGGTGAGCCAGCAAATTGGCATGGGGCACCATATGTCTTGATCCCATCTACCTTGGCAGATGGCTCCATCAATTTGGGCCATTACTGGCGGGGATTTATGGGAGGCCGATCTTCCCAAATTTTGGGCCATCACATGTCGAGCATCAACAGTAGATTGGTCAATTGTCACTTGATCGATGTAGTCTAAGCTCCTATAAATAGCTGCTCTCCTCCCTTTGCTCTTTCATTTTCACTTTTTACCATAGGGAGGTCCTATTTTGATGATTTTCGGCATCCTCCTTGTGATTGCCGTCGGCCATCCTAGTAGGGTTTTCATCAAGCCCAATCTTAGTGAGCTCGAGACTTCGAGGCCAATCGCTCTGAGCTATTCAATTAGTCCTTTCTTTCTTCGGCCTTTTACATCATAGGTTAGCTCCGACCTCCAACCTTTTGCTTCATTCTTTTATCTAATTTCTTCTCTTTCTTCTTCTTCTTCTTTTTTTTTTTGACACCCACTGTAGGGTGCATCAATTAGGGATAAGCCAACCTAGTGCCTCGACGGGGAGCTGGTCTATGGATTGCGACTCACCAAGCGATTAAGGGCCCTCACCTTAGGGCCAAAATCCTACCTCATATGGTTCTGAGGTGGGGGCGGGGTCAGCTTATGGCCCCTACAAAGTGGCATCCATCCTTGCCTGCGAGGACTTGGAGGTTGTATGCCTCTAGTATTAGGTTTTCTTTGAGTTTTGACTGGAGCTCGCCAGTCCTAATGACCGGATATCTGAATCCCCTTCTGATCGGATTGTCCTCTATGAAGAGTCCGTTAGGGCCGGCCTAAGGCTACCCCTCCACTCCTTCATTGTAGTGCTCCTTAAGATACCATGTTTGGTAGTGTGATAACTAACAATAAGAAAACAACCCACAAAAAGAATTTAGCATGATTAAAGCACCATAAAAAAAATTAAAAAAATAGAGAGATGAAGAAGCCTCTGATTGGGAGTCTTCTTCCTTCTATTTCTTTGGTGGAAATCAAGGTTGGGGAGGAGCAGGACTCCTCCCCTTGAGCTCTATTTAATTGGAAGAAGGGTTCTTGTCCTTCCCATCTGAGATTGAAGCCCCAACTTTGAGGAATCACATTGGATTTTGTGAGGTTTCACTTGATAGTGTCTGTCGGACTTATGGCCAAGCATCATCGAAAAATCAAGTATGAAGAGGTTACCTATCGTTGATTAACCCTCCTCCTTTTCTTTCATATCCTTTGAAGCATAGATTTCGGTCGGCAAATCATCAAATTTAGTTGGAAAGTGAGCATTTAGTTTTTTTGATTTTCTTCAGATTTTTTTCTTGTTTTGGTGCCATTCATCATCGTTGATCACTGGGAAGGGAAGCATCGATCGCGCCAGCAAGGCCCCAACCACTGTCGACCATGGCGATTGACGATGGAACCTCCATTGCTCTAAGAAAGAGGGATCAGTCGAATCCCCTTTTCTACCAAGAGAGAAAGAGGAAGAAGAAAGGAAAAGAAAAAAAAAAAAGAAAGCAAAAAGAAAAAAAAAGAGAAAAATGGAGGGAGAGAGAGCCTCTACTGCTCTCTCTCTTCCCTCTTCCTCTCTTTCTTCACTTTCTCTCTTTAGTTTCTCTTTCTACTTCTCTCTATAGAAAAATCTTTCTCTTTACAAGTTTTTCTCTCTAGATTGTGTTTCTCTTTTAGGATTTTCTAAATTTTAGGAAGATCTTTTAATAACTTTGATAGATCTTGGTAAAGGAATCTTGACTATTGATTGTCGGATAGCCTACTAGCCCCCATCTTGATTGACCCAAGCATCAATCGATTGCATCCTAGCATCCTAATTTGACTCTTGAATTACAATTGATAAATTAGATGCCCTAGATTGAATCGACTGGGATGTCGGTCGTTATTGCTTAGCTAATCCTATGAAGATTTTAAAATTTAAAATTTTTATTTTAAAAATATTCATAATTAAATTTTAATAAAAAAATATAATTTTGGAAGATTCTTCATGTAAGATTAAGATGGCTCTATGTCGGATAAAAAGATTACTTGGGATATTGTTAGAGAGACATCAAACCCATAGGATGGCAGTGCTCCTAGGTAGATTAGTGTTACTTCTCAGAAAAAAAGAGTTATTGATTCTATCAAGAACATCCAGATGGAGCAGCAAGAGCCAAACATAGCCCAAATAATGCAGACACTAATCAGCTTGCTATAATCGTAATAGCAATTATAGCAATAATTATTGCAACAATGACAAATGCACCAACAAACACCGCTACTTCAAGGATGTGGAGAGTACCAAGATCAGTGAAGCAATATTGTAGAATTTAAAAAATTATTTCCACCAACTTTCAAAAGGACTATTGAATCTTTGAAAGCTGATAATTGGATCATGGAGATAAAGAAGGTATTTATTATCCAAGAGTGTAGTGATGATAAAAAGATTTGTTATGCAGTTTATTTGTTATAACGTGAAGCGTTTAATTTATAGTAGAGGCTGAAACATAAATATGAACAAAATGAGAAGCAACTCGCTTGGGAGAGATTTCAAAAGTTATTTTATGACAAGTATTCTTCTCGAAGTGTAAAGACTTAGAAAAAATAAAAAATTTTTATCTGAAATAAAGAAATATGATAGTTACAGAATATGAAGCTAAATTTATGGAGCTTTCCAAGTTTGTTCTGAGGTTAGTCGAGGATGAGCATGATCGAGTGAATAAATTTGAGATAAACTTGAAGATAGAAATTAGAAAATAAATAGTACCATATGAATTAACTACTTATATAGATACGATGAATAAAATATTAATAATTAAAAAGAAAGTCAATGAAAAATATCCAAAAAGAAAAAAAAATCAAAAGAAGAGAAATAGTTCATATGATTCTCAAGAACATAATAACAAAAATATTGGGGCATGAATAACAGATTAGTGAGTGACAACTCTAGGCCAACTAATAGCATTAAATATTTTAGGTGTGGCAAAGCTTATGCTGATAGTGAATACTATTGGATCATTAGTACTTATTTAAATGTAGCAAGATAGATCACAAGATAGTGGAGTGCCTCCAAAGAATCGAGAATCAACCTACCTCAATAGCTGAATAAAATAAGGATGGAAATATAAAAATTTAGACTCAAGGAAGGTCTATGCTTTTGTGCAGCAAGATGTGGAGACTTTCGATGTAGTGGTAACAGACTTTGAGAGAGATTCTTAGAATTAATTGGATTTATCAATTAATTTTATTTGTAAGTGATGATTAATATAAAATAAATTATTAATGGATTTATGTATGATTTATGAATCTTATAAAAATATGCTTGGATATAGATTTTGAAGTAATATTTTTTAAACTATTGCTGTAATTGTTGGTTGATCTAAAATCATACATGCATGTTTTGATTTGATTATGAAATATGCGTTACTTTATGAAAAGAATTTTAATATAAATTAGATTTGGACTCTCAGTCTAACTATTTTTGAACCCTATCAATTAGAGGTTATGCATTGTCACTCTGACTATTACTGAGCTCATGATTTTATTTTCAGTCCGACTGTAAGGTATAAGTATAATATTCTGACTTGACCATAGGATATAAGTATGGTATTTTGGTTCGACTATAGAGTATAAGTATAGAATTTGGATCCCACTATAGAATTAATATGGTTATAGTTAAAGGCTGATAAGTTGAATAGAATTTATTTTGAATCAGATTATGGAATATGATAGATTTCAAAATTAGATAATTGATTATGCATATGAATATTTGACAAATATCGATATTATTAAATTTATATTTTGAAAAATAAATTTGATTATATTTATGCATTAATTAATAATAAATTATATTTTGACTATTGTATCCTATATTATCATATGAATTATCTAGTCAAGATATTCATTGCTTATTGGCTGTTAAGCTTATTATTTTTTATTTTTTTTAATTTTCAGATACTTTGTTGTGGATGTAGATATTACTTTGGGAGTGAGATTAGAAGTGAGATTTGATAGTATCAATATAATTTTGATTTGAATTTATTAGTATATTTTATAGGATTATTATTTGATATTCGATGGATGTAAGACTTTTAAATTTGTTTATCAATTAGATTTATTAATTAATTAAATTTTATTTTTTATTTATTTAAATTATCTCTACTGTGATGCATTTGATATTGTGATGAGATGCTTTATATACTTATAGGGAGTATGTTCTATAAATATATGATGTTTGTCATGACCTCTAGCTCGCGATCTTAGGGTGGGGGCATGATAGGTAGCATCGAACTCATGGTGGCTGATTGTAGCTTTTTTTGCCCATTGTTTCCTCACTCATTATTGTTTCCTTAGCATCAGGCCAACCATCTGCCTTTTTTGGGCATGTTTTACTTTCAAAAAGCATCCCATATAGGTCAGGTGGTGGAATGTATCACTTAGGATGAAACATCATCTCATCCGAGGTGCTCCTTCATCTGTTCACGAGTGGAAGGAGTACTTTTTTGTATTGATCGAATAGACATGGGAGCTAACACCTCATGGGGTCGGCCCTGGAGGTCATTAAATCGAGCTCTAAGGTTGTTCGATTTTGAAGAGAAAGCCTTGGAGCCCATACTTGGGTGTGTAGCTCCACCTTTATGGAATCTCCTTTCTGAGCAGCTGCTCTTCAATATTGACTTGTGCCCCATCGATCTTTATGGTAAGCTCCCATTGTAATTTGTTTTAGCTTTATCCTATCCATAGGGTCCTAATTTTTCTACCTCGGCCTTTTGTTTCAGATATGAAGCCTGAGGAGCTTGAGTCAGTTTGGTGCATGGCCTAGAATAGAAAGAAGGGTATAGTTGAACTCCCGACACCCAAGCGAGGCCAATTCGAGGCCTTCTGGCACAACCACCTCAGACTCTTCTCATGCCTTGGGTCGGAGTGTGGCATTGAGAAGGAGGACCTCTTCATCTGAGGTCCAGATCACTAGTCTTGTTCGAGTGGTCACACTAGGGGCATGCCCTTTAGCACAGATAACTTCTTCCACTCCTCGAGGTGAGGCGAGACATCAGGACTTGTCCCATTGCTCTCCCCACCATGTCGGTTCGTTAGCACTGGTCTCACAATTAACACTTGCTGAGGCAAGGCAGGGGTCCCAAGCTTGAGGTCGGGCCTTAAGAATTATTAGGTCATTGAGGAGCTACTTCAGGTGACAGTTCTTTTAGGCGACGTGGAACTCATGAAGGTCCAACACTTAGGGTTCCACATTGAGGATTCCTATGACTCAATCCTTCGGATAAGTCCATCTTGATCTTTGTTCCTCATTTGGGTCCATCACTTTGTGTCCTAACATGTCTCATTTTACCATATTCACCACCTCGAGTATATTGTCGAGGCATTGAAGGTGTCCAAGTTGGCCACGGATGAGGCAGAGGCAAGGGCTCAAGCATCCATGGCATTGAAGGCCACGGGGAAAGCTTGAAATAGCTTACTCGAGGCTAGCCAAGAGATGAATGTCCTAAAGGCCAAAATCAAGGTGGTTGAGGAGATAGCAGCCCGAGTCGAAGCTAGGGTGATGGAGGCCTTTCACACCACCAGGGTCTAATAGGTGGAAGAGCTGTAGCTAGCAAAGAAGAAGACGATCAAGCAATATTGTGCCTCAGTCGAACATCGAGAGGGCTTGGAGGTACTGCAACTCATATCTAGAGAGGATGGCAGACTACTAAGTTAGGGTCTAGAGCCTACCCTACCCTCAACCTCAACTATCTAGATGCCAATGAAGAGGCCCCAATGACCGAGGAGAAATGTGTGGAGGAGATCAAGGTTGCGAAGATCATCGAGGTCGCCACTCCGGTCCCAGTCATGGCTGCCACCAACAAGGAGCCTGCCTCAGTTCCAACCTCTATCACTTTTGGTGAGGAGGCCACCCCTACTACCGATGCCTAGGCCTTTAGAATCTTATTTTTCTTTCTTTTTGTAAACCCTGCTCGAGATTTGTCCAAGCATAGCAGATTTAGGGGTTGGATGACCTATCATTTTGCAATCAGATTTTAGTAATGAAAGACTGATTTACCTTTTTTTCTAATGTATTTAATGTAGTTGACATCCTTGCTCTTTTCTAGCCTATCCCTTTGGTTGGCTTGCATTCATCTCATATTCGGATGAGGAGTGCTTAATCTTTGGCTCGACTTATATCTCGTGCGAAGAGCTCCAGGGTCCCTTTCTGGGTTATCTGCTCGAATGGGCTAAGATTAACTTACACTTTACTCGTACTTGGATAAGAAGTGCTTCATCTTTGATTTGACTCGCATCTCATGCGAGGAGTTTTAAGGCCCCCCTTTGGATTATCTCCTTCAACAGACCAAAGTCGGCCTGTGCTCAACTCATACTCGAATGTGGAGTGCTTCATCTTCGATTTGACTTGCATCTCATGCAAGGAGCTCCAAGGTCCCTCTCTGGGTTATCCCCTCCAATGGACCAAGGTCAGCCTGCGCTCAGCTCGCACTTAGGTGAGGAGTGCTTCATCTTTAGCTTGACTTTGGTGGATTCATCTTGCTTCATCTTGTAGTATTGGGAAAGTATATGAAGTCAAAGAAGCTTTTATTTACTAAGGCCATGGATTACATTACTAATGATAAACTTGTAAGTTCTTTAAGTTCTATGTTCAGGGGATCGGAGTCCTGTCCAAGCACCAAAGTCAATAGGTTTCGAGTCGCAATACTTCATTGATCTGATAAGGACTTTTCTAGTTTGGTGACATCTTTCCTTGTTCTCTAGGTTGGGATATTTCCACTCTTCATAGGATGAGGTCTCCAGCTCAGAAGAGTTTTTCTTTAACTCTTGAGTTGTAGTAATTACCCACCCTCTACCAGTAAGCTATCATATGAAGTCAAGCATGTTCTCAAGTTTTTTCCAACAATTTTAGGTTTCTGCAGAGATTTCTTGAGTTGTTCTCTTCATTGAAGCTTTCGATCCAAAGTGAAAGGAGGCCGATCTCAAAGGGTATAACAGCTTTAATTCCAAAGGTGAGGTTGAATAGAGCCTCACCAATAGGTGCCCGCTGTATTGTCTAATAGGCTAACAACATATTATAGAACCCTTCCACCTACTGACCCTTGGCTTGGTGTAGCCTCATCTTCAATCTCTGCAACAAGGTTCGGTTAGTTACTTTGGCTTCTTCAGTTTGGAGTATCTACTTTTTGCATCATGAAGAATACTATTGGCATAATAGATTGGATTTTGCAACACCCTCTCTTATCGGATGAGCACCAAGCTAACTACCAGGTTAGAGATTGCAAGGTATAAGTACAGCATGTCTTCAAACTCAAACTAGTTGAGGAGAGAAGAAGAGCTGAGGTAGCGCTTCGCTTTATCAAATATGACTTGGCATTTCTTGGACCATTAGAAGCTCTTTATTTTCTTAAGGGATCTAAAAAATGGTGGGCATTTCTCCATTGACTTGGATATGAACTCATTAAGGATGACTATTCTCCCCATTAGGTGCTGCACCTTCTTGATCATCTTCGATAGAGCCATCACCCATAGTGCTTGGATCTTCTCAAATTATATCTCGAGCATTTGTTGTAACACAATGAAGCCGAAGAACTTACAAGAAGTGACTTTGAAGGAGCACTTACTCAGATTGAGCTTCATTTGAAACCACCAAAGCATCATGAAGGTTTTCTTAAGGTCATCCACATGGTGATCGGTAGCTTGGCTTTTGACTAACGTGTTGTCCCTATGTTTCTCCTAGTCTACTCTTTGAAAACTTTATTCACAAGCCTCTGATAAGTTGCTCTCGATTCTTCAAGCTGAATGGCATGACCCTGTAACAAAAAAAGACCTTGATCAATAGTGAAAGTGGTCTTCTCCTCATCCTCGATGCCATGCAAATCTAGTTGTATTATAAGAAGATGTCCATGAAGTATTAGACTTCTAGGTGATTAGCATGCGGATTTTTCTTCTTATGAAACTACGCAGCGAAAAGGTAAGATTAAATTAGATCTAATCCTACAATCATCTAAGGATCGTTTAACATATTATGAAATAAATATTTCAGATCTAAAAATTAAAATAGAGAAGAAAAAATGATTACCTTAATCGTTATCCTTTCTTCTTACTCGAATCGGATCCGACGGATGCCCGAAATTTCTGTCGTAGCCATACAAGCACCCAGCCTCTACTGCTATCCACATGGAGATGGTCTGATTGAAGCATCGAGATCATCGGAGTGCTAGCACCTTGCAGGCCTCATTCTTTGGCTTGGATCTAACCCTTTTACTAGAACTAGTTGAAGAAAAGGGCTTGTTGCGTGAACGCTTCGCATTGATTCGAAGGAACCTCTCTAGATCACCAAGAAGGAAAAGAAGAATACTTTTTCTTCTTTTCTTCTCTTCTTCTCTCTCTTTTTCCTTAGATCTGATCTAGAGGAGAAGATGGTATTGCATGGAGATGGAAGAAAGGAAGAAAGGGGTGGCATTGAGAAGGAAAGGTCGTAAGAAAAAACTCACGCCGTATGTCACGCACTAATTCTTTCATGCCTCACTTTTTTCTTTTGTTTTGTTGCGCAAATAAAGTCCTCCCATGCAACACCTAGGTAAAAATTGATCCTCTTCCTTATTTAAATCGAATTCAAATAGGAAGTAGAGTTAAAAGGGGAAAGAGAGATCGAGAGAGGAGGGGCGCCAACTATTGGCACTCCTCTCTTTCACACATGCGAAGATGCATGCCCTTTCTCTTTTTGGTGTGAAAGAGGAGAGAGAAGCCTAGTAAACCTGGGTTTAAATAGTCTATATTAATTGGGTTCAATTTGTGTTCAATCTGAATCTAATTTTAGTCCGATTTGAATCAAATTCAAAAAGACTGTCAATCTTGATCCAATCAGGATTGAAATCTAAGTCTTACTTGGATAATTAAACTTAATTAATCTTAAATTAAGTCAAATCTAATTAAATTAAATTTAATTTAAATTAACTAAGACTTGATATATAATTTAATCAGGCTCAATTACATTGTAACACTTGCAATTAAGTTCTTTTGCTAACAATTAGCAGTTACTAAATATGTAATCTTTACATAATTAGCAATTACTAAATTTATAACTCTTACAAATTGATTAAATCATCAATCTAATTGATAATTTGATTATGATCCAAGCTATTAATCAGGTCATGCTCCTTTTGTATGTGACCTCTCAGGTTCTACTCTGTTTGATAGTGAGACATAACATGATCTCCATCACAGTATCATCAAAACTTCTTTCGATGGACTGAAATAATTTCAACTCATCCCAACAAGAATCGTTGATTCAAAAATAATCTTAGTGAGTTCTCATAGTCCACTAGTGACGCTTAGCAGCATGTAGTGGCAATCTAGTAGAATGAAAAGATGTATTTTCAGGTATAGTTACCGTGTGATTGAGTTCTTTTATCGAGAGTTCTGACAGAATGCAGGTCATGAAAACTCATCAAATCTTAAGCATCCGTCATATACAAGACTTAATTAGCTTGAGTCCAATCATGAATCTCATGAAAATATATTTCTTTTATCATGCTGCTATAGCCATAGACTTTAGGATTCAGTCTCTTAAGTCGCATAGGACTACTCAACTACTAAGACTGATAGATCTCTTATAAGTGCACACCTACTCCTACAGCGAACCTACTATAGCCAACGAATACCGTAAGACCCTGAATGGCTAGGGACTATATTTATGTGTTGTCAAACTACAGCAACCCTACTGTGAACAGTTAAGGTACCACAGATCAAAGAATTACTCACATAACTACAGCATCACGATAGTTACTGATGAGTGAATAGATATCTAAATGATTTTTCATTCTTGGTCATGCTCAATATTGTTGTCTTCTAACAACTATGTGTACTCTCGCTTTAGTGTCCCAACAATGTAGACTCAAGAAGCGATCTGTGCATCAATTTTGTCGAATCAATCACCATCTCTATGATGATCATCGACTGAGAGCATAGGAATCAATCTATAATGACACATCTTAAATTCTCAATCCCTGAGAATATATATCATTGACCATTAACTCTTTGGATGATTCTAGGACACATTACTCTAGAATAAAAATAATTATCTATCTTATTAATTTTAATAAATCAAGTATAAAAATATATCCTGAAATTAATATAATATGTCAGTCAATAATTGACTTTTCAGATCATACATCTAACATGAAGACTAGAAGTTGGTGGCCCGAGGTAGCATCTACGAGCTGATCAATTCAAGGTAGCAGATAACTGTCCTTTGGGTATACTTTATTAAGATCGATGTAATCAATGCAGGCACACCATTTTTCATTGACTTTTGTGATAAGGATCACATTTGTTAGCCATTCGATGCAGCTGACTTTTTGGATGAAGCTGGCTTTTAGGAGTGTATCCTTGTCATCCTTGATCACCTACTATAGCTCTGAAGTAAAATCTTTTTTTTTTGACTGACTGATTGATGCCTTTGATCCATGTTTAGCGAATGCACTATGACATCAGGATTTATATCTGACATGTCCGAAGCCAACCAGGCAAAGACATCCATATTTGATTGGAGGAATGATATAAGGTGGTGCCAAGTTGCTTCATCTAGATGTGAACTGATTTGAACTATCCTGGTCAGGTTAGCTTCCTCCAATGGTATTGGGAGGAGGTCTTTAAATGGTTCCCCTTGCTGCTTTTTCAGCTCATTTCGCATGTCGAGTCCTTCTATAGGTTGGGATGCAATGGGAATTCTTTCTCATAGGATCACCATGTAGCACTATCATGCTAAATTTTGGTCTCCTTGTACTTCTCTGACTCCATTTCTGATTGGAAATCTAATCAATAGATGATAGGTTGACACCATGGCTTGGAGCGCATTCAGCCCCGATCATACATGGTAGGCCAATGGGACTTTTATGATTAAGAAGTTGAGCTGGATGGTTCAGTGTTGTGGTGCCCAACCTACTATCACCGGTAGGATAATGATCCCTTCCACGGAGGTGGCATCCTGAGAGAAGCCAATAAGGGGAGTGTCAAGCCTCCCTAACCAACCTCAAGATAACCCTATGTTTAAGAAGGTATCATAAAATAAGACATATGCTGAACTTTTATTATCAATCAAGATACGGCATACATCATAGTTGGTTATCATTAAAGATACTACAATCGCATTGTCATGTGGGGATTGCACCCTTGGAGGTTGGTGTTGGAGAAGATGATCACATCTTCCTTCTTTTATCTCTTCATAGCATTTTTCTCCCTACCTCGTCGTGGCTAATGGTCGGGCTACCAATCTACCTCTAGAGATGGTGTTAATAATGTCTGCCATAGATCTATTTTTTGGGTTTCCTTCAGGCTGCTACGGCTCTATCTAGGTATCATTCTGGTTCGGTTGTCCACCCATGTATTATCTGAGCTGTCCCCATTCGATGACTTTCTTGATCTCATCTTGAAGCTACAAGCATTCTTCAGTATCGTGGGTGTGATCGTGATGATATCGATAATATTTTTTTGGCTAGAGTTTGCATCCTTTTGGGTGGTGGCAGATCGTCCTAGCCTTACTATCCCTATGAGTATTTGGGCATGAGGTGCATTAAAAGGAGTATAGGTCTCAAATTTTCGAGGTGGAGTTTAAGATTGATGATTTTAGAGTGGCATTCTAGATTGGTTATTGTAAGGAGTCCATGATTGCCGCAACTTTTTCCCACTTCGACGGCCTTCACATCTTGATTCACCCCTCTTGTCCTCAAATACTTTCCTTCCTTTCTCAGGGTTTGTTATTCGGTGACTCTTTGAGTAGTGCCATGGCTTCCTTAGCGTTCGTGTATTTCTTCATCCAGGCCTGCATTTTGATGAAGTCCTTTGGATACCCCTTTTCTAAGAAGAAGAGGAACAAGTTTGTGTAAAACCCGCCCTGAAGCATGGACTTGGTGACCTACTGATCTACATCATAGACTTCCAAGGTGGCCATATCTAAATAGCTTATGTACATAGTCCCTAACGGATTTACTTTCCCTCTGCTTGATGTTGACAAGTGAATGAACCACGGTGTTGTCTCTGATTGCTGACAAAATGTGTTGTAAGGACCCAATTGAGCTATTTGAAAGAGTTAATCGAGCCTGCTAGAGGCTCGAGTATCAGTATTAGGCTACTTTTTAAAGAGTGGACAGGATAGCTCTATAAAGGATGCCATCAGTGGAACCATGGAGGAGCATGAGGATCATGTAGCTCTCTAGATGATCGATGGGATTGGTAGTTCTGTCATATGGTTTTAGTTATGACATCTTGAACCAAGGTGGGATCGGATCATCCATAACTTCTTAGTAAATGATGGTTTAGCATTGAAGTCGGACTCACCATTTTGGGGCTTAGTCCAATCTTGCAAAACTTCAATCCACTGATGCATCTCTTAAAGTCTCCAGTCTACCTCAGCATCCTGGATGGTGTGATGATCTGAGTGTTGAAGCGAGGAGCACCCCAGAGTCTAGTCTTTTCCCAATCTCGAGGTTGGGAAGCATCTCTGACAACTATGATTGGGGCTCCCAGTGCAGCTATGGTGGCCCGATTGCCCATGCTCTAGGCCATGAGGGGAAGATTGTTGATCTGGAGGCTGCATCAAGCTCTGCAGTGGTGTGCCGGGAGGTTGTTGAGTTAGAGCCTCCTGTTGCATTCCCTGCACTATAGTGGTCAAATCTAGTACTGTCAAAATAGGCTGGTTCGGCCCAGCACGACACGGCCCACAAGGATCTAAAATTTGATGGGTTGGGCTGGACTAGGTCCAGCCAAAAAATGGGACACAATATAGCTGGCCCAGCCCAGCCCTTTAAGGATCGTGGGCCGGGCCTGACCAGCCCACGGGCCTTGAACCTCAAATGACTAAAGAGTGAAGAGTGAAAAAAAGAAAGACAGAGAGCTTGAGAGGGAGAGAGCCTCGAGCGGTTGAGCCTAAAGAGTGGACAGAGATTGAGAGAGCCTGAGGGGAGGTCCGAGGTGGTGCGGATTTGACTTGAAGAGTGGAGAGATCGAGAGAGCCCAAGGAGGAAGAGCCACGATCGAATTTGACTTGGAGGTGGTGGCACCTCGAGCGATTGAGCTTGAAGAGTGGAGAGAGACTGAGAGAGCTCGAGAAGAAGGAAAAATTGAGGCCAGATTTGACTCGAAGGTGGCGAAATCGACGAGGAGAAGGAGAAGAGGGGGGTTCATCCAAAGATTGAATGGAGGGGCGTCCGTCGGCGGAAGGGAGGAGGGAGATTGTCCGGAGGTTAGATAGAGGGGCATCCATCGACCGAAGGGAGGAGGAGGCCGGTGTATCTTGATTCGTGATTGGACTCGGAGGTTGGAGGTGGCGACACTGACGATGAAGAGGAGGAGGCGAGGTCTGTAGAGTTGGGAGGCGAAATGGAGAGAAACCGGTGGAGTGGTTGTCCTGCTGGTCTACGGCAGTGGTCGGTGATGTGGGACAGTGGGGCTCAGGAGTCAGGAATTAAAAAATGAATAATTTTTTTTTAAATTTTTTTTTAAAGTTTTTATGGCCCACTCGAACTAGCCCGGCCCAACCCATATTAGCTTTTGGGCTGATGTGGGGTGGGCCAAACATGCCTGATTGTTATTTGGACTATTCATATGGCAGCCCAGCTCACCCCATTTAAAGGATTGGGTCGGACTGGTCCTATAGGCCAAGCCCATTTTGACAGCCCTAGTCAAGGCTTGCACTTACTGAACAAGTATATTAAATTATTCTTGAGTCACTACCAATACCTATTGGGGTGGAGACGACACTTCAATTGGATCGGATGTAGCAGGCTCCAATAGGGCTCCATTGGAGCGGCGCAAAGTGTTTGATGCCCCTCTTAATGGTCACATAGTGGATGAAATGGATTTTTCTCCCAAATTGGGATGTAGCAATGATTCTCCTTCTATACCAATTTGTTGCTGCTGATTTTCGAGCTAGCATTGAGGTCGGTCTGGTTGTAGCGAGTTGAGATGGATGACCTGCTTTCCACAGGTGAAGAGCGGCCTTGCAAATGAAGTCTCTAGCTAGAAGTATTTTTGATGGAGATCCTCCGATGCTTAAGTCAGTAAGTTATTAAAAAATAGAGAGAGAAAGTATAAGAGAGGATTTTTTGATGTGGACTTGAGATTTACCCAAGGTTCCTTGCTTCCCTCCTATTTATAGAGGAGTAGCGGCCTTTCGTGTAAATGATGGTGGCCATCACTAAAAGGTGCATGCAAATCATGCTGGTGGAGATCATGCACCACACTTTAGATGCAAGGTGGATATGTTATTATCTGGCTGTTGTACTAATTTTTTCTTATATAGTTATGGATGCCTTATCTGGCTTACTGCAATTTGGGGGATATGATTGCCTTTTGGAATTGGCAGTTTGCCATTTTTGGCTATCGCCCTTCACCTCATCCATGGCTGATCTCAAGGGTCATGGGCCAAGGAGACCAAGTTGGCAACGGCCAATCTTGAAGGCCCTCAGCCAATATCAAGGTCATGGCAGAATCCATATCAATGGTGCATGTGAGCATTCCAATGATGGTGAGGATAAAGGGGGATATCCTGACGAGAGCAAAGGGGGATATGAGAAGATGAATGGGATGTCCATGTCTGAGAAGTTGATGGTGGGTTATGCTGCCCTTATTGGAGGTGATCCCATTCCCATTCACCACTATATTTGAATGCCTTCCCATCTATGTCTCTCATGCTCATGCCTCTTTATGATATAAAAATATACATTATCATGGTGATGCTTCTTTTTCAATTATGCAGTTTTCGTAATTATTTTTCTCAAAATTATTTTTATTATTAAGTAGATTTTGAAAAGGAATATATGGATGTAATCATGATTTTTTTATATTTTAGATTTAGATTTTTTTTTTTAGAAAATAGCATGCCAATCTAGGGTGGTAAATGGGCCAAGCTTGGGAGAACCATGATGAGCTCAAGCTTGATTGGGAGAATCATGCTGAGCTCAAGCTTGACTTCACATTGTAATCGAGCTAAGTTCAAAGCAACTCATTGTGCTTCAAGCTAAACTTGAATTATTTATGAATATTTTGTTTAACAGATATTAATAGTTTGATTTATATGTTTTTACTAATTATTTAGATTATATCTTAATTATAGTTGAAATAATTGAGTTAGTAATTAGGTCCTACCACTTATATGTTAGGGTACTTCACTGTCAATGAAAAGCTATTCCCCAAGGTTTTTTAGGTGCAGATGAGCTAATGCACCCCCTCATAATACATAATTTTAGAATTAGCATGCTAAATAAAGCTGCAAATGGGTCGGGTTGACCTGCGACATGATCAGAACTGGTCTTGTTAAATCCTATCTAAGGATCCATGGGGCTAGATCGGATTCCAAATTTAGACATGTTCCACATTTTGGGTCTGGTTTGAGTTATTGTTTTTTGATCCAATCCAACCCTATATGAACTCGAAATACCTATTAACTCAAGGTGAGGGTTGTTAAGCACTTAAGCCTATATTAGTGCTAAGAGGTCGAGAAGAGAAAATAGTTGAGGTTTCCAACTTTGTTTGACAAAGAGGTACTTGATTCAATGGATGATATTATTAAGGCAAAGCAGATTTAGTTAGGCTTAAGGGATAGTGATTTAGAAGGCAATTGGTAAAGCTGATGTCAAATGGCTAATGGTGATGCTGATTTAGATATGTTAATTTTCATTTTCTTAGTTAAGCTTTACAATATATGGACAGATGTCATTTACTAATGCATGGTGATCATGTACAAGGTTGATCTTTAAGTGATTCTCACACCACCACATTACTTTCCAAGCTCCTCATCGAAGAAATATAGAAGATGAAGGTAATACATGCAGCTGCTGATCATATAATTATGAATTTTGAGGACTTAATCAATATTAAGGCACATAGTTCCTGGAATACCATTTCATAGACTCCTTAACATTTTCACAGAAAATATTTCCTAGAATTATATAACTAGGACAGCATTCTATCTGAACATGCTAGAATAGGGAGTCCAGATAACTTTTGTGCAAGTCAAACATGGAAGTATAATAATTTTAATAAAAGGCATTTTAGAAGCTATTTTAGAATGTTTGGTAGTGTTCTGACCGTTCTTCCTACTAATGCATAGACTCATTATTAAATAAAAAAGCATGAATTAAAATTTGGAACTCATTTCCATATGTGTGACCTGGATTCGATCTGAACCCAAATCTTTAAGGTTGGGATTGTGTTATATATAGATTCAACCCAATCCGAATGACTCGTTAGGTCAAAAATTTTGATCGTCGATTCAACCCAATCTTCTATTAAGTGAGGTCTAGGCCAAACATTAGAAACCAAATAAGAAATTGGATTGGGTTGGGGCCACTTATCACTCGATAAGACCTAAGCCATTTGCACCCCTAATGCTAACAACCATGTGCAACTACAGTTAGTAGTAACACCATCTGCCGATATAGCAAGATCAATATTTAGTAATGCTTAGGTGCTGCAACATATATTTTGACATTGTTTATTCAAAGTCGCGTGTATATCATATTTATGAAGAAATGCATGCACATTAGTTGCCTTATTAAAATTATTGAATAAAGTAGTCCATCAAATATTCAAAGCAACTTTATTATTTTTCCCTTTTATCACTTTCTTAATTAGTTTTGTTTGTAATTGACTTTCAATACAATATTTCTTTTATTGTTTTTTGATTATTATTTAATTTGAGTAACTTTATTTGGTACCATCACTGTGTCGATATGTTATCGCCCAAAACCCGATCTGGTGGAGTCAGCGATCTGGCGGATGAAGGTAGGTCTTCTTAGCTTGACTTGAGATGGATTGCACTGTATGAGCTCCAACCTATGACTAAAAAGAGGAAACAAGGGGTTGTTGGAATGTCTTCAATGGGGATCCTTCGATGATTAAGTCAAAATTTTAAGAAGAGATACATAAATCTAAACAGAATGATAAGGCGAGAGTGAGTTGAAAAGTCTCTTACCTAGTATTTTTCTACTTGATTTATATAAAGAGAAGGGTGGCAAGCCATCGTGATTTAGATCGTATGATCTCTGGATAAGCTCTTATGCTCTTTCCTTATCTGCCACACATAGTGATATAACCTATCTTATCTGGTGCATTGAGATTGTTTCAAGCTGTAACTACCCACGCTAATCATTTAAAGATTTGTTCGGCTATTGACTCCATATGAAACATACCAACTTTCTATTAGTTGGTTGAGTTGGAGAGCACAATTTTAATGAGCAATGAATCTAGCTTTATCATTTACCCCTTCACTTTTGAAGTCAAGCAATTCTGCTCATCTTGGATGAAGCAAGTAGCCAAATCATCCAACAAGTGAGTTGGTTGAACCAAAATAGAGCAATCTGGTTGAGTCAAAAGATTCTAGAAGCCGCATTGATGACTAATGTGATTCTATGGCATCGGTTTCTCTTCTGAAGCATCTTTGATTTCAATAGGGATCATCGATTTTATCTCACCTTTCTAATGTGCGGACAAGGATCAATCCATCAGAGCTGAGGATGCCAAATGCAGAGCAGATGCTTGGCAATTTTGATAGGCTGGATTTTTGATTGGGTGATTAGATTATAGTTGTTTAGAGATCTATATAAGGTTGGTTCCCCTAGACATACACCTTGATGTGGAGAGATTGGGCTTCTATATCAAGGTTGCTCTCTGCTTAGCGAGTGCTTCAGCTACTTCATTCTTCTTTTTTTTTAGTTTTCCTTGGGTCTATGCTTTTATAGGTTAGCTACCTTCCCTTGTGGCACCTTTTTTCTCCTTTTGTTCTTCCTCCTTTCCTTCATTCTTTTATCAGGTGGGCTATCATGTCTAGCATGGCCGAGAGTGTTCTCTCTTCAAGTTGGTAGACTTGCTCGACCTCCTCTTTGGGCTAGCCTTTTAATGGCTTCAGGGATGTCAAACCAAAACTCTCTTATGGTCCAGGCACCAAAGAATGCATCCCAGATTAGGATAACCTGGATTGGTTTTAGAGGAATTATTATATTCACAATGGCTTTTCACTTAGTTTCCCTAGACCTGAGGATAGAGCGAATGGCTGCTTTCCTGCTTAGGTTAGTCTTTATGATGAAACTTTAAAGGCTAGCTTGAGGCTCTCTTTGCATTATTTTGTAGTACTTTTCAATCACTTGTACCTACCTCTTGCCCAATTGATTCCTAATGCATGGTTGGCTCTTAAACTCTACTTGTTCTACATGGCATTAAACCAACCATGGAGCTGTTCCATGCATATTATATTATTAAGAAGTACAACTTCAAGCAGGATTCATGGTACCTCTCTGCTCTGAATGGGCGTCATCTTATTCAGGGTAGTCCTTTCTCGATGCATGATTAGAATGGCTGCTTTTCTTTGTACTATTCGAGTAGCCTTAAGCTTTGATACTTTTTGGAGGCATTCTAAAGAAAAGCTTGATCTAAGCTTCAAAAGTCATTGGTGCCGAGCAGCAGGTCTTGAAGACCTAATGTAGATCTTAAAAATACTCTCTCTTTCTCTCTCTCTCTCTCTCTATATATATATATATATATAATTCATTTAAACTGATTCTTTTCTATAGAAGACAAAATAATATTATTTTTACATCATATGTATGCATGCATGTATCATAGGATAGAGAGACATGCAAAGCTAATAAAGGTCTAATGAGATTAGTTGGGTCGGTCTCACCTCCCTCGACATATGTATGGATGTTGCTTTGTTAGCCATTATGTTTGGGTTTTTGATCTTTAGCTGTTTCATGAAAATATAATCACCAAAGCTTGAGAGCTGCTCTCGATCATAACATCCTCCAAGATCTAGCCGCAGCCAATAGTAGGTGGTCTAGCATGGATGGCTTTCGCCTTGACATGAAAAGCTGAGATAAAAGAAATGATCTTTAAGGAGTGGAGGCTTTCATCTTGCCCTATGCTAGGTATTTGAGCCTTGGTCTGATTCTCTTTTGCCTCAAAATAATCCACAACTAGCCATAGCCCAAGCCCTCCATTTAGAATCAACTATGGGCATATAGCCCACTCCCTGAGCTATGGCTTCTCTTCTTAACCTTTTCTAGAGAGAGAAGCTTTGAGAAAACCTTCCTTCCTCCTCTCTTCAAGCATCGAGGCTTCTTCGGCTGACGTCGGTTGGCCGTTGGACCCCTTTCTCTTCTCGCCTCTCTCTCACTCTCCCTCTCTTCCTTCCTCCTTTCTCTCTTCTCCTTCTCTATCTCTCTCTCCCCTCTCTCTCCCTCACCCCGATCTTCTCTCGATCCTCTTTTTCTCTCTCCTCTGACTATTCCTTTGAGTTGGCGAGGTCATCTTCGGTTGAGAGCCGGCTGTTCTTGAAAACCACCATCCTGACACGATGAGCCCCTCCCCCTCTACCTATTTCTGCTAGACTGCGGCCGTCGGCCTTCTTTTCTCTTCCCCTCTGATGGTTGGTGCCGGGCCCTTCTCTCTTCTCCTTCCTCTCTCTTCCTTCCTCTATTCCTCTCTCCCTCCCTCTGTCTTCTCTTTGGGTCCCATCTTCCTCCACTTTCCTCTCTTCTCTTTGAGTTCCAGTCCCCTTCGGCAGACTCTCCCTCCGATGGGCGTCGGATGGTTGTAGGCTGAGCCCCCCCCACTCTTTCACCTCCTTCCTCTTCCTACTGCGGCCAGACAGTGGCCATGCCCCTCGCATTCACCTTCCTCCTGCTCTCTTGTTCTCTCTCTCCTTTCTCCGCCAACCCTCTATTTCTCCTTCTTCACCGATCTTTCACAGTGGTGGATCATTTTTCGATGGAGTGCTGATCTACTCCCCTATCTTCTCTTTTCTTCTCTTCGTTGGTCATTCTTGGCGGCAAGTCAGGCCAAGCCAGCTTGTCTTCCTCTCCCCGGCAAGATCAGTTGTTGGTCCTATCCTTCTTTTCTCTACTAATTGTTCTCGAAATCCATTGGGAGCTAGCTATTCTCGAACACCCCCCCAGCGCATTGTGCTTTCACGAGGCATTGTCAGTCTTTTCTCATCGAAATCTATTGCGGATAAGGGCTCGGTCCATCACATGAGGTATTGTCCGCTTTGATCCATGGGCATCACGATTTTGTCCTTTAAAAAGTACCTCATGTGGGAAAAATTTTTTCTTCCTTATAAGTACGATTTTTTCTTGACTCACAACTGATATGGGACTATTGGTGCCCTCCACATTATTAGAACCACAACAGAGCTCCTCAGTCAAGGGAGACTCCGATATGTACAGTCCGAGGAGCCTCATAGTCAGCCAAGGTAGACCTCAGCCCTAAAGAACCGAGGCGAACCTCGATCCCTACCTGACGCGTCATTGTTGCGGATAAGGGCTCGGTCCGTCACATGAGGTATTGTCTGCTTTGGCCCATGGGCCTCACAATTTTGCCCTTTAAAAGGTGCCTCACGTGGGAAAGATTTTTCTTTCATCATAAGCATTAGTCTCCCTTGACTCACAATCGATGTGGGACTATTGGTGCCCTTCACATTATTAGAACCACAACAGAATCCATAACTGTCTTCTCTATCGCGGGGCATCTCCCTTCTCACCTCTAGTTGGGCCCCCTTTCCTCCCCCCTTCTCGCTTTCTCCGGCCTTGAGGATCTCTTTATCCTCGACTGGGATCTTCCTCGAAGTGGCCCCCATTCTCCACCCTTCTTCGAGCCTCCATCGGTCGAAATTCTTGATTTTGGATTGCTTCTCCTCTCTTTTGGCATCAAAATTAGAGAGCTCATTCTCTGACTATTCTTGAGTGATGGCTTTTCTCTCCATTCTGCGACTCTCCTGGTATCGGATTGTTCTCCTCTTCCGCATTGGGATCATGGTACTTGTCATATCTAGTTGTCATTTGTGGGCCTTTTTCTTCTTCTCATCACCAACATCTGCTCTTTCCCAGCGGTCCGCTTCCTCCCCGACTATTGGATTCCCTCTCTGAGCTGCTGGCATCATCGTCGGTGAAGGTGGAATGGCCATCTATGGCAATGTTGGATGGAGGTGTCGTCGAGTTGTTGTGAAGCCATTGGTCCCTCTTCCTCTCTTGGGACAAGTTTATTCAACAATCTCCTTCGGTGGCCAGCATTGCTTCTTTTCCATTGGTGGCAGGATGTGTTTCTCTCTTTTTGTAATTTAAATTTTAAATTTAAATTTTGGTGTTGATAATTTGTTGGATTTCTTTTCTATTCTGTAATGGGTTCCGTTTCTCTTCTTTATCTTTTTTTGTACTTTTTTTTTCATAATAAATTTAGATGGGTTTTCCCTCCCTTTGCATCAAAAAAAAAAAAAAAGATATTATTCCCATCTTTCCATGATTCTTAAGACTGTATTTGTTATATTTGACTCCAAATCTTATTTCCTTTTCCGTCTCCCGTGATATCAAGGAATTCTACACCGATTGAAACTCTATTTTTGAGAAGGTTTTCTTCCTTTATAAAGAGGCCCCTGGCATCCTTTCTTGGTGAACAGAGGTAAGAGCGCGCGGAGAAATTTCTAGGGCTTCTTGTGCGGGATTTTTTTTTGCTTTCTCGTGTGCGCAGGCTTTGTTCTCGGGTCGACCTCTCACCTGTGCCTCTTGTGCGCGGGATCTGTTCTCTGGCCTGTGTCTTCTCTTGTGCGCGTGCTCTGATCTCTGGCCGATCTCTCTTGCTTGTTCTTCGGTGCTGGCCTGTTCTCTGGCCGATCTCTCGGCTGTGCCTTGTGCGCGGGTTCTGTTCTCTGGCCGATCTCTCGGCTGTGCCTCGTGTGCAGGTATTTTCCGGCTTCTTTCTGTTGGCCTTCGGGTGGTGATCTACCTGTCTTCTTCTTCTCGGTTTCACAGATACTTTGTGCTGCTATGGCTGGTAAGGAAGTATCATCTTGATTTTTTGCCGAGGGTTGAGGAAGGTATCTTCATCAGGTATTATTTTTTATCTTGATCTATTGCCGAGGCTGAGATTGGTTGATCCTTTTGGATCTTGGTTGCCTTCTATTCGATATATTGTTGCCTTCTTGTGGGATTCGGAAAAAGATATTTTATACCTTATATTGTACCTATTTTTCGGGATGGATTTATAGTGGAATTGCTCCTCCTCCCCGTGGATGTAGGCCTTTTGTGTCGAACCACGTAAATCTTGATTCTTTGTCTTTGTTTATTTATGCCTGCAATGTGTTTGGTGAATTATCTCAAAGAAATTAGATATTAGATCACAAGCCCAGATCGATCCAATCTGGTGCGCGTTGCTCCAACAATTGGTATCAGAGCATCTGGATGGCTGGTGACAAGAAATCAAGTTTCTCAATGGCTAATGATCCGGTGTCTGTCTCACACTCCACCACCGTCAGGCATGAAGTGGTCGTCTTTGATGGCACGGGAGATTTTTCACTATGGAAGGTAAGGATGAAATATCTGTTAGTTAAAGAAGGTGTTGCAAAAGCCCTTAAGGGTATAGATTCAATTCCGGGAGATAATGAAGCAGTTAAAGAAGAGATTAACGAGAGAGCCCTAGGAACCTTATTTTCAGGTTTAAGTGATAAAGTCCTTCGTAATGTTGTGGAACTAGACACAGCCAAAAGTGTATGGGAAAAACTAGACAGTTTATACATGGCAAAATCTCTGACCAATAGATTATATTTGAGAGGAAAATTACACACATTTCGTATGACAGAAGGAACTTCACTTAAAGATCACTTGGATGAGTATAATAAGCTCCTGCTAGATTTAGTAAATGTTGGTGTCGATGTAGATGAAGAAGATAAGGCTTTGATTCTAATTTACTCTTTGCCTAAGTCATTTGAGTATATTACCACTACCATGCTTTATGGAAGAGAAACAATAAGTCTTGAAGAAGTAGAAGCTACTTTGTTATCCAATGAACTTAGATTAAAAGTACAGCTTCAGCATCAGGCTCAGACTTCAGCTCAAGGTCTTGTTGTTAGAGGTAGAGATGAACAGAAAAAGAGTGGACAAGGTAGGAGTAAGTCCAAAAATAGATCAAAGTCTAGGCCTAAAAGACCAGGTATTTGTCACTACTGCAAAAAGCCAGGTCACTGGAAATCTGAGTGTAGACTTCTACAATCTAAAAGGGAAAAGGAACAAAAGGATAAAGGAACAATCTCTGATACAGCATCAATTGCAGTTTCTTCAGGAAGTCATAGCAGTATATCAGATGATGCAGTATTCACAGCTGCCTACAGTGTTAGTCATACTGACACTTGGATAGTGGACTCTGGAGCATCTTTCCACATGACACCTCACAAGGAATGGTTCTCTTCCTTTAGATCTTGTGAAGGTGGTACTGTTCTTCTTGGAGATGATGGTATCTGTAAAATAGAAGGTATTGGAACAATTCAAATTAAATCAAATTCAAATACCATGGTGATATTGGATGATGTTAGATATGTTCCTAAATTAAAAAAGAACCTTCTCTCAATACATGCCTTTGACAGAGCAGGATATGAGGGCAGATGGGGTAGAGGATCTATTACTATCAATAAAGGGGTATTAACTTTATTAAAAGGTAAATTAAGTGGAATCCTTTATTACTTGGATGGCAGTACAGTTGTTGGTCAGGCATCAGCAGTACAATCTTCTCTTGAGCAGTTGACACACTTATGGCACCAGAGACTAGGACACATTTCAGACAGAAGTCTACAGGAGCTGAGCAGACGTGGTCTGCTGAGAGGTCAGAAGATTGGTGCACTTGGATTCTGTGAGCACTGCATATTTGGAAAACAACACAGAGTCAGCTTCACTACAGGCGTGCACAGGACAACTGGTATATTAGACTATATTCATTCTGACCTATGGGGACCTGTCCCAATTATATCCAAGGGTGGATCAAGATATATACTCACTTTTATTGATGATTACTCTCAAAAAGTCTGGATATACACCATTAAAAATAAGAGTGATGTATTTGAAACATTCAAATGGTGGAAGTCTATGGTCGAGAGGCAAACTGAAAGGAAGGTGAAAACTTTTTGGACTGATAATGGTTTAGAATTTTGTTCTACAGAATTTGATGACTTTTGCAAGACAGAAGGCATTCTCAGACATAGAACAACAGTGGGTACACCTCAACAGAATGGTGTGGCAGAACGCATGAACCGGATACTATTAGAGAGAGTCAGATCTATGCTATCTAGTTCAGGGTTAAGTAGAGATTTTTGGGTAGAGGCCGCTCACACAGCCTGCTATGTTATAAACCGATCTCCAGCATCAGCATTAAGTATGAAGACTCCCGAAGAGATGTGGACAGGAAGACCTGCAGACTATTCGAAACTCAGAATCTTAGGGTGCCCTGCTTATGCATATGTAAAAGATGGGAAGTTGAACCCTCGGGCTAAAAAGTGCATATTTATTGGATATGCATATGGGGTAAAGGGCTACAGATTATGGTGCACAGAACCTGGATCTCAAGGATTTCTAGTCAGCAGAGATGTGACATTCCATGAGACAGCCATTGATTCAAGGCAGCTACAGCCTAATTCTTCTCAAAGTGATCAGGATCAGGGTCAGCAGGATAGGAAGGTTGTAGACATTGATCAGACTGTTAAATCACAACAACAAAAGACAGATGCACAGATTCGGACTCAGGAGGAGGTGACATTACAAGATCAGGATCAGATTGAGAGTATTGCCACTCACAGACCAAAGCGTCAGATCAGAGCATCTCAAAGGTATGGTTTTGAGGATTCTGCTTGTGCTGAGTTAGTCTATTATGCTCTGAGTGTTGCAGACACCATTGATGATGAGCCGACCACATTTCAGGAGGCCATTAGTAGTTCACGAGCTGATGAATGGACCATGGCTATGGTTGAAGAACTTCAGTCTCTAGAAAAGAATCAGACTTGGGAGTTAATCAAATTACCAAAAGGTGAAAAGGCAATTGGCTGCAAATGGATCTTTAAAAGAAAAGAAGGAGCCACTCCCCAAGACTTAAAATATAAGGCCAGGTTGGTAGCAAAGGGATACAGTCAACGAGAGGGTATTGATTACAAGGAGGTATTTTCTCCTGTAGTCAAACACTCATCTATCCGGGTGTTACTTGCTTTTGTTGTTTCTCAAAATCTGGAGCTGGAACAACTAGATGTTAAGACAGCCTTTCTTCACGGTGATTTAGAGGAACAGATCTATATGCAACAACCACCTGGTTTTGAGGTTCCAAATAAAGAAGATCATGTATGCCTACTCAAGAGATCATTATATGGTCTCAAGCAGTCTCCAAGACAGTGGTACCGCAAATTTGACAGATTTATGATCGACCATGGATACAGTAGATCTCCATATGACAGTTGTGTGTATCACCAGCAGCTTTCAGATGGGTCCTTTTGTTATTTGTTATTATATGTGGATGATATGCTAATTGCAGCCAAAGATATGACAATCATCCAGAAACTGAAAGCCGAGCTCAGTACTGCATTTGATATGAAGGACCTTGGACCGGCAAAGAAGATACTTGGGATGGAAATTATTCGTGACAGACAGTCAGGTAGACTCTTCCTTACTCAGCATAGTTATATTAAAAAAGTCTTGGACAGATTTGGTATGTCTACAGTCAAGCCTGTCACTACCCCCTTTGCCAGTCATTTTAGACTTTCTGCCAGAGACTCTCCTCAGACTGAGGATGAGGAGAGATATATGTCTAGAGTGCCATATGCGAGCGCAGTTGGCAGCATCATGTACGCGATGGTCTGCACTCGACCTGATATTTCACAGGCAGTAAGCGTAGTGAGCAGATATATGGATAAACCTGGAAAGGCTCACTGGTCAGCTGTGAAATGGATACTTAGATATCTGAAAGGCACTTCTAAATTGGGATTGATATTTTCTACACAGAGTAATTGCATAGTTACAGGATTTTGTGATTCAGATTATGCTTGTGACTTGGACAGGAGAAGATCTTTGACAGGATATGTGTTTACTCTTTCTGGATGTGCAGTCAGTTGGAAGGCTACTTTGCAGTCTACAGTTGCTTTATCTACCACTGAAGCAGAATATATGGCATCGACAGAGGTAGCAAAGGAAGCTATTTGGTTAAAAGGGTTAGTACAGGATTTGGGTCTCAAACAGGATTGTTTAGACATTCATTGTGACAGTCAGAGTGCTTTGCACCTTGCCAGAGACCAGATGTATCATGAACGAACAAAACATGTAGATGTCAGATATCACTTCATCAGAGACCTAGTAGAGAAAGGTGATGTCAGACTTCAGAAAATATACACTGCCCATAATCCAGCTGACATGTTCACTAAACCAATCCCTGCAATTAAGTTCAGGAATTTCCTGAACTTGATTGGAATAAATATTTGGTAATGCCCTGCGGGGCTTGTGGTGAGGAGGAGGCTATAAATTTTTTTCATATGATATAAAGGTACAATATTTGTCGCAAGGAGGAGGATTGTTATATTTGGCTCCAAATCTTATTTCCTTTTCCATCTCCCGTGATATCAAGGAATTCTACACCAATTGAAACTCTATTTTTGAGAAGGTTTTCTTCCTTTATAAAGAGGCCCCTGGCATCCTTTCTTGGTGAACAGAGGTAAGAGCGCGCGGAGAAATTTCTAGGGCTTCTTGTGCGGGATTTTTCTTTGCTTTCTCGTGTGCGCAGGCTTTATTCTCGGGTCGACCTCTCACCTGTGAGTCGACCTCTCACCTGTGCCTCTTGTGCGCGGGATCTGTTCTCTGGCCTGTGTCTTCTCTTGTGCGCGTGCTCTGATCTCTGGCCGATCTCTCTTGCTTGTTCTTCGGTGCTGGCCTGTTCTCTGGCCGATCTCTCGGCTGTGCCTTGTGTGCGGGTTCTATTCTCTGGCCGATCTCTCGGCTGTGCCTCGTGTGCAGGTGTTTTCTGGCTTCTTTCTGTTGGCCTTCGGGTGGTGATCTACCTGTCTTCTTCTTCTCGGTTTCACAGATACTTTGTGCTGCTACGGCTGGTAAGGAGGTATCATCTTGATTTTTTGCCGAGGGTTGAGGAAGGTATCTTCATCAGGTATTGTTTTTTATCTTGATCTATTGCCGAGGCTGAGATTGGTTGATCCTTTTGGATCTTGGTTGCCTTCTATTCGATATATTGTTGCCTTCTTGTGGGATTCGGAAAAAGGTATTTTATACCTTATATTGTACCTATTTTTCGGGACGGATTTATAGTGGAATTGCTCCTCCTCCCCGTGGATGTAGGCCTTTTGTGCCGAACCACGTAAATCTTGATTCTTTGTCTTTGTTTATTTATGCCTGCAATGTGTTTGGTGAATTGTCTCAAAGAAATTAGATATTAGATTACAAGCCCAGATCGATCCAATCCGGTGCGCGTTGCTCCAACAGTATTGAAGACAGTCACGCCCCAGGCTACAGGGTTCTGTTGATCTGAGATCATGACCAACTACTATGATTTTAGTTCAACAAACTTGGTCCCAACCTCAAGTATCAACAATGATACCCTAGATTATACCCTTGACGATGAGTACATTGGTTGATTGTACCTTGTTATGAGTGAAAAATCCATCTATGGTGCTTTATCCATATCTAACACGGAAGTCCCTGTACGAGGCAATGCTTTAATTAAAGTGGTTCTTCTCATTATAGTTATTATTTATTTTGAATATAATAAAAATGTTGCTCAAAATTGTTTTGCATATGCATTGATTTTATCTAGTGTCTACACACGATCAAGGATTCTGATAGGCAATGAGATCGACTGGTTCTAGGTTTGACAATGCTAAGATTGTTTCCAATGGTTGATTTAGGATGAAGAAAGGTGGAGAGACTAAATTGTAGGAGCAGGTTCTGTGCATAATGAGAGACTTCTTGGTCCATTCCATCTACCAAGGATTAGCACAATCACACATCGTAATATATGGGAGGTTGGTCTACCTTGCTTTATTTTGACTATGGTTACCCATCCAGTAGGATGGAACATGGTAGATATGAAATCCAAGTGGATCTCAAAGTCCCACACTTGTCTGTCATTGTTGACCTTCTCAGGATTCTCTTGGATTCATACTGAACTCTGACCTGATCTTTTTAAGCAGATGAAGCAGGCCCTTGGTGTGAGGACTAGTTCGCATGGCTTGGCATTACAAACACATGGGGCTCGTATTTTAGACCAGAACCTAGATTCACCCTACATTAGTGTTTTTCTAGTATTGCAGCATTTGGGCTAACCTAGGTGGCCAATTGCTTCTAGAAACTTGAGGGTGGTTGACGAAGCCTAGGTTTCCTAGGTGGCTGCCCGGATTCAAATTTAATCCTAGCTAGCAGCCATAACATACCTGGCCTTTCCTAGGGTGGTGGCAAGGGACTTAGGGCTTTCATCCTAGACCAGTCCTCCTATTAAAAAAAGAACAGAGAGGGCATAAGATTTGATGCATCGAAGGGGATCAAATATATATATATATATATATATATATATATATATATATATATATATATATATATATATATATATATATATATATATATATATATATATATATATATATATATATATATATATATATATATGCGAGTGGCATGGCTAAAGGTATCTAAAGATACAAAAATCCTATGCTACCTATCAGAATAAGTGGAGATAAAGAGAAAGGCTATTGAGTGATTCTTAGAGGACCGACTAGATGTGAGTACTCTATGTAATGCCTTGAGATCCCTCTATCCTTTTTGTTTCACATCTTTGTATTTTTTGTCATCTTTGCAGGAATACAAAACTCTTATTATGCATGCAACCTGTAGATTAACGGAGAAAAAATGTTACCCTATTCATGCTATTCATATTCTTCCATCGTGTAACACCTCCATGTCTTTTACTCTTTCCCTACATCAACTTTGTTTCTTATCACATTGTTTATGTCCGATATTAGAAGGAATTACAAACAAATGTCACTTCACTTCAAAATGAAGTTTTACTTTGATTGATCCATTTCAAGACTAAATAGACATTGATTAGTACTCACGGAAAGCATCATTTTGATGCTTATCCGGTTGGAAATGGACACTATGCGAGAGAATCATCGCCTTCAAAAGTTATGGCCACGGTAAATCTTAGATGTGACAGATCTTGCTCCAAAATTTTATCTAAAGACTATTTCTTTGATCAAATTAGTTGGCAACGTATTCAATGATTGTCTTGAATTATCTACTATGATACTTTAATTATAATTATTTAATGATCTATTAAAGATTAATGATAGTCGGGTGTTTGGATGCCACCTCAGCCCGAGTCTTGCGGTGGCTCAGACCGGAAGTTGTCGGCTTTTCTGCCGACGGACCGATTCGTCCGGCCAGTGCTGGCTTTTTTGGTGACACTCCCCCACACGACACGTATCCTTCCGTTGGCCACGATTATCTCCGTGTTGCTGATCTGGAGAACAGCTATGGTCCCCTGTCATCTTATCCCACCCCTTATCCCCAGGGATAAAGGAGTGAACTGGGTGGTGACACGTGGACTCCCTCGCTCAAAAGCCATATCTCTATTGTCCTGTTGGCCACGTGGCAGAAGGCCTAGAACACATGGTATGGGACTCGCAATGAGTATCTTTTGTCACCAAAGAAACCTTAAATACCTTATTTTTGGTATGAAAACCTTAAATATTTTTTAACATATATCCAATCTTTTATTTTTCTAAATAAATATTATTTAACAATATTTAGATAAAAAAATAATTTATCTATATTTTTTTATATATAAAAAAATGACTTCGAAATTCATTATCTATGTTTTTTTGTATTATTATTTTTCTGGACAAGTTACTAAAATTTATCCATATTTTTCATAGTACCTTTTTTGTATTTTAGATTTGAACAAAGTGGATAGATGAGTTATTGAGCATCGAATAATAAAGATATTGAAAATGAAGACGAGACATTTTAAGAATAAAATTAAATACCTACTTTATTGATTGATGGAAAATTGATTTAGCTATCCCCTGTATAGATAAGATTTTTTCTTTCTTTTATAGATAAATGCTATCTCTGAAAAGTAACTTATGTATCTTGAAAAGTGTGGAACATGAATAAATTGGTCAATAAAAAAGTTGATTAACTTTTCCACGATAAAAATCATGATAGCGGTGGTAGGAATATGGATAGCGTATAAACTTGGATCTGATAGATAAAGGTCTCGTGATAGAGAAAGCAGGAGGGCGGCAGAGCACGAAATAAGGGCTAGGGAATGGTTTGAGGATAAAGAAGTCTTAATCAAGGTGAGAATTAGATGAGCAAGACAAAATCCAAGGAAGAGCCAAAGAAATTGAAAGATAGGAGAATAATGGATTAGGGAGAAAGTAATGCTGCATGGCTACTGGTCTGCTAACGTGGTGGAGGAGGTAGTCAATGATGGAATGATGGAAAGGTGCTTTGCAACCAAGGAAAGAAGCCACAGCCTTGGTAAGTGATTGTGAGTTCATCAATTTGCTGGGTCAGCCTCAGAATAAAATGTCCATTGGCCCACCATTGTGGAATAAGCTAGAGATGACTGTGATAATTGAAAAGTTGTGGATTAAATTTTTGATCAAATGCAGTACTTTTGGGTGTCACTGTCATGTTTAGTTTGGAACATTTGGGATGCAAATTTGTAAGATTAAAACCATCAATTAATTGAATAAGACTAAAATAAAAAAAAAGTCATCATCTTTATGAATGAGATAGACCTCGAAGCAAGTTATTTATACATGGATATTGAAACTGGTAAGGATCGATCTGACTCGGGTTAATAAGTTGGTCAGTGAGCTAAAGAGCTGGATGAGATAATCAAGAGATCTAGGTAGCTAGCCAAAGATCTCGGAGCTGTTGATTGTGATCGGATCTTTCTTTTAATATTCGAATCAACCCTCAAATACTATAAATAGAGGAAGTCCACTTATTGGAGGTTTTTGGTGGGGATCCTCTGATTCCTAAGTCAGATTACCTCAAAGAATAGTAAAGATTCGGAGTGGAAGGCAGAGAAAGAGTCAAAGTCAATGTGTCCTTAAGAAAAAGAGAGAGAGAGAGAGCTCAAAGAGTCCATACAACTTAGAATTACTAGAGTTTCAGCTTTCCTCCATTGTGTACTCAATCCGAACTTGACTAGGGACTCGAGACTTCCGACTTACCTGGAGGATCCGTGGGAGTGGTTTAATAGGCAAAGGCTGAAGCCTGTCATGATCGGAATCTTAGGACATACAAAGAGGCCATTGCAAATAATTGTTCGTATATCTAGAAAATATCACGAGATCCGTATCTCATGGTTATGAATGCCATTCTTCTATTATGGACCTACTATAATCAAATGGTGAAAGATTCCAGTATCTATTATACATCTTTCAGTGTGGCCACGTTGCATAAGCTGATTGGCTAAGGTGAGGGCTTCATGATAAGCTTGTAATTGGCTTCGATTGGTTAGCTATGCAATGTGGGCTATGGTCGGTTCCAAGATGTATCAGATATTATAAATAAGGCATGGATCTAATCATCTAGCAAAATTAAAACTTGACCTTTTTCGTTCAATCCTATTTATTTGACATCTAATTTAATTAAAACCATTCTACTTATTCATCTAAGGTTGTTGACTTAAAGCAATGCCCTACGGGACTTGCCCACACCCATGATTAAAGATAAGGGAAATGATTCAATAGCTAATTCCACTCGAATGTCACCTTATAGAGTTTCTAAAGAATTTTTAATAGCTTCTCATTTGAATTATTGTGGAGCAATTTAAATAACAAGTCGTTTTATGGAAAATGATTCATCTTCCTCAAAATATCTCAAAAACTTGTTCAACTCACGATCCCTCATAAACAACCTATCCACTATGTTTGGAGCAAAAAAAACTGGGAAGAATGCATATTGCTCGCCCAACTAGGACAATCTCACCAAATTTTTTAGTGAATTTTGTTTCTAAAAATGTGCATTTGAGCAAATTTGATTGATTATAATTTGTGTATGGAGCACAACTGCAACATTTATAGCCAAACTAAAATTTGATGGTCCTTGCGTTATGCTTGAAATCACATCCACCAATAAAAAACAAGCAACGGTCAATCGGCCTTCCATATAGAAGTGTATATTTAACCTCTCCTCTCGCCTCTCACGAGGTTTGTTAGAAGAGATATTGTAGGATTTAACAATTTAGATACTTTGCTCTAGAAATACACGCTTTCTGGTAGATGGTGGACCCTTCTTTTATATGTCGAAACAAATTTGCTTGTATTTTTAAATTTCACAATGCGCGAGCTGTTTCCGAACAAGTTAAGGATGGAATGTACATGTGCAGGAAAAAATAAAGGAAGAAAGACAAGCATAATGCCCGAAATAAACTACAAAAGTATTACATTATCACTAGAGACCAAGGGGACAATAGGTTGGTTTAGACCTGATCATGAGTGACCTCGATTTGATTTGGTTACTTGATTGGGTCCTAATGTTAGATCTAACCTCAACTTAGTAGAAGATCGAATT
The DNA here is from genome assembly GCF_000442705.2 of Elaeis guineensis. NCBI lineage: Eukaryota > Viridiplantae > Streptophyta > Magnoliopsida > Arecales > Arecaceae > Elaeis > Elaeis guineensis. The sequence goes on along the minus strand of NC_026001.2, from coordinate 89,878,481 downwards.
AGGTCGATTGAGTCCACACCAAAATTTTCGACCTAATGGGTTATTTGGATTGGATCAGATTTATGTATAACCTAGCTCGAACCCAAAAAATTTCGATATGGATCGGGCCCAGGTTAAATATAGCTAATCATGTTTTAATTACCATATAGCTAATTACTATTAACCACACAAAATAGATAATAAATAATATTGCTCTTAAAATAATTAAGGATATAAAAATAAATGTATCTTTATGTTAAACACTACTTATACAAGTCTTAAATCACAATTTAGAGGCGGAAATAGATTCAGCTCCTAATGATATACCAGATTTAGATCGGATCAGATCATAGAGTAGGAGATACAAAATTGATCCAGAAATCAAACAGGTCGAGTCGGGTCCGAAATTAGTAAATCCAGACTTGATCCAGAAAATAGAACAAGTCCAATTAACCCAACCCGACCCTATGGGTCCTTTAAAATGCTTTGTATATCTGTTACTTAGCGGGCCATGTTTGTAGAACCACAAATACATGGGTCATCAATCTTAAAATCTATTACTCTGATACCATGTAGAACGATAAATGCATAGGTCATCAAGTTGAAAACCTATATATCTAATACCATGTAGAATAACAAACACGCTATCAATCTTAAAACCTTAATTGTGATACCATGTAGAATGGCATACTATCCGGAGTAAATACTAAACACAAAAAAAATACATGCAAAAGATTGTATAAAAAAATAATTGTAGAAGAAAAAATTGGAAGAGACAAATAGTTTATTCAAACCAAAACAATGAGTTTGACTCCCCTAATAAAGATGCCTCACAGAAGAGGTTTCTCATGCAAAAAATAACCTCTCCTCTTTCTGTCTTCCTACTTCTTTTACTTCCACATTAGAAATGCTAAAGGTCCCTTTAAATAAAACATCACATATAAAGCTGCAAATGGATCGAATGGACTTATGATCCAATCCAATCTAGCCCACTTTAAAAGACGCATGGAGTCGGATCGGATCCTAAAATTGGACTCATTCCATTTCTCGGATCAGATATGGGTTTATTGAACCTGACCTGGTCCAAACCAATTATTTGGGTTAATTTGGATTTTAGATAGTTGAAGGTTGTTAGGTGGAAGATCAGACAGAATACTTGTTCTGGGAATTGATGACATTTTAACCCATTCAATTTTAGGAATGAATGACTATGTGTACAAAAAAAGATTTCAACACCATTCTTGTCACGCAATGGGGCACTTTCTAGCCCATCTTGGTATCAAGTAGTTTCATTGGCTTATGGACTCTATTATATTGAGAAAAATATCTTAAGATTCGATCCACAATAAGCCTAGAACGAGGTCCAGGATGATGAACGGAATCCAACGAGTTTAAGAACAGTCCAAACGGAGTTCAGACGGAGGAGATACGCATGGGAGAAGGTCGGGAGTAGTTGGTATAGCCCACGGGCCGTCGGAGGGGCCACGGGCCGATGTAGGGCGGCAGTGGCATGGGTCAGGCCTGGTAGCATAGAGCGCTGGGCTGGCCCAGGTGAGCACGGCCCGCGAGCGTGGGTGCCAGCCCGCTTAATCCACCATGGACCGCGATCTGGCATGGTCCACCATGTGGTAGATGGACTGGACGGCAGGGATCGCTCTAGGAGCGATCCGACGGTAGGAGATATTGCGCTAATGGATGGTCGAGATGAGCTTCAGGTGCGATCGGACGACGGCTGTAATTGTGCAATCCAACGATGGGCGTCGCATGCGGTGGAGATCCAATGGCCATCATCAAGCGCACGATCTAACTGCTGATGCGAATGCGCAATCGGATTGCTGGTGATGTAGTCGGTCAGGATCGAATGACTGGGATTGGATCCACCTCTAATCAAGACTGTGGGCTCATGATCTGTGCGATCGGACGGCTCTGGTTCGAGCCGATCATAATCAGACGGTCCAGAAGGGTTCTAGGGTTTGATTTGAGCCTGATATCCGAGTGAAACACTGTTTTGATGATTCTGAAGCCTATATAGCTTCAATTGATGAGCCATTTATTGTATCAGATAGCTGGTGCTGTTTTGGTCATGCAGAGAGGCTTCAAGAGAGGTTTTAGAGAGCTTTTGTGAGAGTTTTAGGACTTCTTGTTGAGAGATCTTTGTATAAAGATTGAGTGGTGAGTTTCTCTTTTATTTGTTTGATTTTCTTTCTCTAATAGTGAACCTTGCACGCCCCATTGAGGTAGACTTGAGACCAATCCATATTATCTTGATTTGTTTGTGGTATTTTTCTCTCTTTCTTCTTTCTTCCTCTCCCAACAAGTGGGATCAGAATACAACAATTGATATCAGAGCCTGATTATCATGGAAAATAGTACCAGACGATCCAGACAGAGGTGGTGTTGATCGAGATTGGAGATAGAAAAGACAATCATAATCAAGATGGAGATTAATCGATTCGACGGAAAGAAGAATTTCTCTTTATGGCAAGCGAGGGTGAAAGACGTGCTCATCCAATATGGGTTGATCAATGCTCTCTTATACGAGAAAAAGTCAGACACCATGGAGGAGAAGATCAGGAAGTGGCTACAGATGCAGACGGTAAGTATCATCTACTTGTATCTAACAGATGAGATGGTGATTCATGTACTTGATGAGACTTCTCTGATGGTACTGTGATTGAAATTCGAGAAGTTATATATGGTGAAGTCCCTCACGAACACTCTTTTACTCTGAAGGTAGTTCTACCAACTGTGGATGGATAAGGGATAGAGCATGCAGGAGCATCTCAGCCACTTCTAGAAAATTCTCACTGATCTTCTCAATGTAGATGAGAAGGTTGAGGAGAAGATCAGGGTGTTGGTCTTACTAGCCTCGCTTCCTCCTTCGTATGTCTTTGGTGACTACTCTTCTAGTAGGGAAGAGCACCATCAAGATGGATGAAGTCACCGCAGTGATTCTTCAGAACGAGGTTCTCAGATGAAAGAATCAGACTTTGAGCTCAGATGGCGGCAGCTCAGCTTTGGTGGTTTCTGAAGGAGCAGGTGGTAGCAAACGAAGCGACAGAGGATCACGAGGAGGATGATCCAGATCTAAGATGAGGGATCCTAGCAAGATCAGGTGCTATCGATATAATGAGTTAGGACATCGTGTCAGAGATTGCCCTCAACTCAGAGATCGGACGAGGGCTATTGTAGCGACGGCCAGTAGCGAGTCAGAAGATGATGTCCTAGTGATATCTGATAAGGTATCTACTTCTTTCCAACGGTGAATTTTAGATTCTACATGCATCCATCATGTTTGTTGTAGAGAGAAGCTGTTTAACTCTCTGAAAAGTAGTGAGGACATTGTTCATCTGCTGGATAGATCAAGCTGTGTGATCAAGAACATCGAGATGGTCAATTGGAGGACACATGTAGTGCAGTGAGGAGATTAGGCAAGGTTCGATATATATCCAATTTCAGATGAAATCTTATCTCACTGAGCAGATTGGATTCAAATAGCTATAAGTGGGTAGTTGATGATGAAATCCTAAAGGTTATGTACGATGATAGGATTATTCTGTAGGGGGAGAAGAAAAAGAGAGGACATCACTAGCTAGCAGGAAGTCCAGTGCGAGGTGGAGCTTTAGGAACTAGGGGAGCCTAGAGCGATATGGAGCTCCAGATGGAGGTGGATCGGACATGAGATGCGAGACTCTGGAGGATGAGAGATGACATCGCAGAGTGAAGTTCTTATTGCGACAGGTGATTTTTTCAAGCAGATCTTTGGTCAGAGTGGACACAGCTCATGATGGAGGTGGGATCGAGTGGCCTAGCTCGACTCTCACATTTATCCATCCATGAGACAGCAGGCATGCCCCAGGACGTGGGGTGAGATGGATCATAAGCTCTCAAAGATAGATGGAGGTCAAATATCGAATCAAGATGAAGATTGTTGAGAAAAATACCTCAAGATTCTATCTACAATAAGCCTAGAATGTGATCCAGCACGACGAATAAAATTCAACGAGCTCAAGAATAACCCAAACGGAGTCCAGATGAAGGAGATACGTGCGAGAGAGGTTGGGAGCAGCTGGTACAGCCTATGGGCTGGAGCAAGCCGATGGCGGCACGGGCTAAGCCCGACAGTGTAGCACGCTGGGCCGGCCCAGGCAAGTGCGGGTGCCAGCCCGCTCAGTCCATTGTGGACTGCGATCTCGTGCAGTCTACCATGTGGTAGGTGGATCGGGCGGTAAGGATTGCTTTAGGAGCGATCCGACGGTAGGAGATATTGGCGCTAACAGACGGCTGGGATGAGCTTCAAGCATGATCAGACGGTGGCTGTAATTGCGCAATCCAACAGTGGGTGTCACGTGCAGTGGAGATCCAATGGCCATCATCAAGCGTGCGATCTAACGGCTGGTGCAAATGCATGATCAGACAGCTGGCGATGTAGCCGGTCGAGATTGAACGGTTGGGATTGGATTCATCTTTGATCAGGACTGTGGGCTCATGATTTGTATAATCGAATGGCTTTGGTTCGAGCCGATCATGATCAGATGGTCCAGAAGGGTTCTAGGATTTGATTTGAGCCCAATATTCGAGTGAAATACTATTTTGATGATTCTGAAGTCTATATAGCCCTGATTGATAAGTCATTTATTACGTCGAGTAGCTGGCGACGATGTCGTGGTCGTGTAGAGAGGCTTCAAAAGAGGTTTCAAAGAGCTTTTATGAGGGTTTTGAGGTTTTTTATTGAGAGATCTTTGCATAAAAGTTGAGTGGTGAGTTTCTCTTGTATTTGTTTGATTTTCTTTCTCTCACAGTAAAGCTTACATGCCCTGTGGAGGTAGGCTTCAGGCCAATCCATATTATCTTATGTTTATGATATTTTTCTCTCTTTTTTTTTCTTCCTTCCTCAACAAGTGGTATCACAGCACAACATGATAGTCTCCATCAAAGCCCATTTCTCTTCAATTACTTGGTTCACGGTGTGATGCTTCAAAGTTCCCATTATCTTCGAGGTTGGATACTTGACAATAAAATAGACTATATAATTATGCAAGATGCTCTTATAGATTTTATAAGGTCACTTATGTATCTGAATATAAGGCCACTCCCTATTATAGTTTATATACTTATTTTCAATACTAGTGGGATCCATTCTATTTTTCTTCGAGGTCTTTCAAGTGCTTGGACATGAGGACCCAAACCGAATCCGATCCAAACCCAAATTAAACTTGAATTTTTGGATTGGGGTTGGGTTATACATCGACCTGACCCAACTCAAATAATCCATCGAGGCAAAACTTTTTATCATGGACCAACTCGGACCAAACCCATTTTATTGGATTGGACTAGGTCCAACATGAGGATTTGATCAAATAATCAGATCAGAGTCACTTAGGATCTGATCCAACCCAATCCATTTGCACCCCTAATCACATGGGTGGGATGTTTGATTTCCACTTGAACTCAAAAACCAAAATTCACTTAAAACACAAACTCTAAATACTTCTAGAAAGAAATAATTAAAAAAGTGACATTGGGAATAGAATTCTAAAATCATTAAAGCTAATAATAACCAATTAAAAATGGAACCTAATAAGATTAGGACTTGACAATGAATCTCAATAATATTCGCATTAGATCCATGCCTAGATAATTGGTAGCCTAGCCAATCCACCCAAGGTGTTGATTAAATATAACCTTCTATTCCTCACATTGTTTATTCTTTAAATTTTTCTTACATAGACTACTATCTTAGAATCTATTATCTGCATGCATCTGCCACACCTATTCATACAAAAACAAGGATGAAGAGACAAGAATTTCATGACATCAAAAAGATCAAAAGCCAATGACGGCATGTAGCATGCTACTAGTTAGTATTGTTGTTCATAAAAGAATTTTTGTCCTCCTCCATTTAAAATCTCTCAACTATGGCTAGGCTGCAATTTGATTCATCGTCATCGTATCTCATCCACCAACCAATATATCATAAGAACATATAACATGTAAACCACCAACCATTTGAACAGTGCAAGTTTACTACCATACTACAGTGCAAATTGTTCAAGAAAAGCCTTATTGAAATTTAGAGTCGACTCCTCTTTGAACCGAGCTGACTCCGGCATGAATGGAGACTAGCATGACTGGCTTGGCATGAAGCCAAGCTGACTCAAATTAAATCTGAGTTGGCTCTCTCAGTAGGATAGAAGGTTAAAATTTAAGTTACTGAGAATCGAGCCAACTTGATTCAAATCGAAGCCAACTTTATCAGTAGGACAAAAGACTGAAATTTGGGTTATTGAGAACCGAGCCGACTCGATCCAAATTAGAGCCGACTCTCTCAAAAGAACAGAACGCCACATTTTTGAGAACCGAATTGAACTGACTCGAAAAGAAATGGAGCCGACTCGAATCCAAATCGCGCCGACTCGAATCCAAATCAAGTTGACTTGAATGTTTCTGACAGACGTAATAGCTAGTTTTGCAGTGAGCCCAGTTTCATCCAAACTTATTTTCAACAGCTATTTTTTGTCTTCAATGGTTAAAAACGGCTACTTTTGATTCAAATCAATCAGAACTTGGAGGAAATCAATAAGACTTAAAAAGAAAAACAAGAAAAAAAAGAGAAGGCAACTATTCAAGTGAGAAAGAGTACTTTGAGCATTCATTAGCTTTCAAGAGAGTTCACTACTTCCAATAAAATTTCTCTTGATTTTTTTAGAGTGCAATCAAAGAGAAGCTTAAGTGCATTCACTGCTAGCATTCAAAGCTTCTTTAAGTGAGCTTCAACAATAACAAATCAACTATTCAAAGATTTTTTATTTATTGTACTATTTTCTATTCTAAGATTCCTGTAACAGTTTTAGTGGGGGCTAAAACTTGAAGGATAGGGTTGATCCAAATCCTGAATTGGATTTGGAGCCTTTGGATAGGGCTTGTAAAGGTTTTGATTGGTTGACCTGAGCTAAAATCAATTGAATTTATTTGTGAGTTCGAACAAAACAAACTCGCTATAATCAAATTAAATATAGTAAAATTTTCAAGGGATCACTTGGGGAGTGGACATAGATGCTTGAAGTACGCTGAACTACTATAAATTCACTGTATTTATATATGTGCATCCTCATTTACTTCATCCATTTTTAGTTCAGCTTTTATTTACTATACTTCTTAGTTAAAAATTTTAATATCTAATTTATCCTTCCCCTTCTCTCTTGGGTTATCTAGTTGGGCAATAGTTACTTGGCTTATGGTGTGATGCTTCAAAGTTCCCATTATCTTTGAGGTTGGATACTTGACAATAAAATAGACTATATCATCATGCAAGACGCTCTTATAGATCTGATAAGGTCACTTATGTGTCTAAATATAAGGCCACTCCCCATTATAGTTTATATACTTATTTTCAATACTAGTAGGATCTGTTTCTTCGAGGTCGCTCAAATGCCTGAACATGAGGACACAAACCGTATCCGACCCAAACCCAAACTAAACTTAAATTTGGAAAATTCTTTGTACACTGCCCGTAGTGTAGAAAATCTGATGTGGAGCACACCGCTTTTCCCTATTGGACCACATAATCACTGTTTTTTAATACATTTAATATCAACAGTTTTATTTTTTCAGTTGAAATTTTGAATGATGAAAATGTCTTTTTTCTTTCAAAAAAATTATGACATCCTGTGCCGATATTATGGCATCCTGCATTGAAATTATGATATTAATTTTTCAATGTTGAAAATTTTTTAATGATAAAAATGCTCTTCTTTATTTATGACATCTTATGAAAAAATTATGACATCCTATGCAGAAAGTCATAATTTCTGCGTAGGATGATATAATATCGGTACAGGATGTTATAATTTTTTTAGAAAAAAAAAAATATTTTTATCATTCAAAATTTCAAACAAAAAAATAGAACTACAGGTATTAAATGTACATTAAATACGTGTTGGAAAATGGTGGCTACGTGATCCAATCGGACAAGATAGTGTGCTCCACGTCAGATTTTTTACACCGTAGATTTTTGGATTGGAGCAAGGATATACATCGACTCGACCCAAACCAAATAATTCATTGAGGCAAAACTTTTTATCATGGACCAACTTGGACCAAACCTGATTTATTGGATTGGGTCTAGATCGAACATGAGGATTTAATCAAATAATTGGATCGGAGTCACTTAGGATCCGATCCAACCCAATCCATTTGCACCCCTAATCACAAGGGCAGGATGTTTGATTTCCACTTTGAACTCAAAAATCAAAAATCAATTAAAACACAAACTCTAAATACTTCTAGAAAGAAATAATTAAATAAAGTGACATTAGGAATAAAATTCTAAAATCATTAAAACTAATAATAACCAACTAAAAATGGAAACCTAATAACATTAGGACTTGACAATAAATCTCAATAATATTCGCATTAGATCCATGCCTAGATAATTGGTAGCCGAGCCAATCCACCCAAGGTGTTGATTAAATATAACCTTCTATTCCTCACATTCTTTATTCTTTAAATTTTTCTTACATAGACTACTATCTTAGAATCTATTATCTGCATGCATCTGCCACACCTATTCATACAAAAACAAGGATGAAGAGACAAGAATTTCATGACATCAAAAAGATCAAAAGCCAATGACGGCATGTAGCATGCTACTAGTTAGTATTGTGTTCATAAAAGAATTTTTGTCCTCCTCCATTTAAAATCTCTCAACTATGGCTAGGCTGCAATGGATTCATCGTCATCGTATCTCATCCATCAACCAATATATCATTAGAACATATAATATGTAAACCACCATCTGTTTGAACAGCGCAAGTTTACTACCATACTACAGTTGCAACCAAAACCTGGAAGCAAGTGGGCGTCAGGTGACCTTACCTTGTACTTACAAGGAGAATTTCGGCGAAATAATCACATAAACCCACCCCACATTTAAAAATAAAGATAAAGTCAAAAATTAGCATTGATTTTTGTTTAATTATGATATTGTTTCATTTTTTGTCAGTAGTTTCTATTCCTAACATTTAAGGTTAATTCAAAATAGGATAAGCAGACCATGATTAAGTTGTTCTAATCCTCGAAGAGTGCAACTGATTTCGGATTCAGGCGGGATGAAGCTTTTTTTTTTTAATTTTAAATTTAGATAAATTGTGTTCATTCATACCCCATGATTATATTATACAATAGTACAACTGATATTATAATATTATTTTTAATAAAAGAAGAAAAAAAAAAAGACCCTTCCTTTTGTATTTATTTTCTTTACCATAAAAACCTCTCATTATCCTTGTTTTCATCAAACTCCAAAACATAGTTTAGAAGTAGGATAACAAATTTAGAGATAATTTCTTATTATCCTTGATAGGTGCAGCCAATTCTTGAGTAACATGAGATAGGTAGGGATGATACAAAACTTGCAATTAAAATTAGTATTTTGATTATCATTTAGTCATTAAAAAGTAAATATCCTTCCAAAATTGATATTACATATAGACCCAAATAAAATACTTATTTTGCATATCCATCCTTATTTTTTTTTTAAAGCCTAAGGATCCATATCATCTGAACCCATTAGAGCATTAGCAATTTAAAATTGAAATAACTGAAATATCCTTAATAGGCAGATAAACAAAAAGAAACATTTAGGGCTCGACTAGCTCATGAATTTTTTTTTTCGTCTAAAATGTTATTCTTGGGAAGCTAATTAATTCCTAAGGATATAATTAATGTCTGAGAAATTGATTTTAGCATGGGTGGTTGATCATAGGAAAGTGATTTATTTCAGAGTGATTTATATTTGGTTGAGTATCCACTTTCTTTAGAAAGCTGCATAAAATATTTATTATATCCTTCGTACAAGTAAAACCTTACTCTATTCTATATGTTATCATTGTTTGCAAATAAAAAAATTATAATAGTTAAGAATATTTTTGGTCGTAGATCACGATAGAAGAGGATTTGAGGTATTAGGTATTATGATAGAGAGAATATTCATTTTAGCCATACATCTTTTGATGGCTTAAAACAATATCTTCAAGGAAAAAAAACTTTCAATTTCTATCCCGTGAGAAAGCTAAAAACTCATATCCTACATAGACATTTTTTCATGAATCATGAAAAAATTATTTTCATAGGAGTACCTTTCTTCTAATCTCTCTCATTTGAAAACTTCAATCAATAAGAGAGGTTTTTCTTTTCCCTTTCTGTTGACCACAATTTTTGCCCTCCACTTCTAGAGAATCAAATGAGTCCTTACAAGGGTATATATGTAAATAATAACTTTACAAGGATATAAATATAATTTCATATATTGAAGAGGGCATACATGCAAAAAAAAAATTAATTTTATTTTTGCCTATTTTAACTTATTTTAGTACTCAGATTAGCCTAATATTTGCTCTATGATAAATGTTGCTTAGGAAAAAGATAGATCCAACGATTAGATAACAAAGAGAGTTGTAGAAATTTTTTTACTAATCATGAGATTGTTCTTCTTTATTCTTCTTCATTTATAACAACCACTATATCTTACTTAATAAAAAATGGCTTATAATATATATTATTATAGATGCATATGTGGGGGCATAGATTAGAATATAGAAAGAGATTAAAATCTTTTGAAATCACATAATAAATTTCAATGATCAAGCTTTCTTACTACTATGATGCTTATGAGTGGAAGAACAACATCAATCATTCCCAAGCAAAGCCAATTAAGGACTGAAGAACTCTTTAGACTCATTAATAACCTCTATGTCTATTGTTGAGATTTGACGTTTTAAGATTCGATCTACACTGAGCCCACGGTGAGGTCCAGGATGACGAACAGAGTCCAACGAGCTCAAGAACAGTCCAAATGGAGTCCAAACGATGAAGACACTACGAAAGAAACTTGGAACAGGTGGCACGGCACACGAGGTGGTGGAGGCCGACGGCAGTGCAGTCGAGCCCGACGAATGCGTGGGCATGCACGGCCCGATGAATGCATGGGCACGCGCAAGCACGTGCGGCCCAGCATGTGAGCGGGCCCAGCATGGGCGCACGCACAGGCCGGCCCAGCATGTACGGGAGCACCCAAGCCCAGCGCCCTGCATGGTCCACCATGGATCGTAGGGTGCTGGACGGTTAATGGAGGTCGTGTGGATCGATCGCGTGGTCCATGGGCAATTTTACGCGATTCGACAGCTTTGGAACGAGTCGTTCACAATCGAATGGTTGGAACTCAATCCGAGCATGATCAGACATGATTGGAGGTTGTAGTACATGATCAGATGGCTCTGGTGTGAGCCAGTCATGATCGAACGGCTACAGATGGTTCTAGGATTGATTGAGACTTAGTAGTCCTAGTGTAACAGTATTTTTGAGATTTTGTAACTTATATAGCTCCGATTGACGAGCCGTTTATTACGTTAGGAAGTTGGTGATATCCTGGAGATGCAAAAAGGCTTCAATAGGAGTTTTAGAGAGCTTTTGTGAGGGTTTTAGATTTTCTATTGAGAGACTCTTGTACAAGGGTTGAGTGGTGAGTTCCTCTTGTATTAGTTTTGTTTTATTTTCTCATAGTGAAGCTTACATGCCCCATGGAGGTAGGCTTGAGGCTGATCTATGTATTTGTATTATATTTTTTGTTTTATTTTTTCTTTCTTTTTGCTACACCATGTGGTACCGGATCTTGCACAACAATTGATATCAGAGCAAGGTGGTACCAGAGTATAGGTTATAGCGATGGTAATCGAGATAGAAGATGGAAAAGATAAGCACAATCAAGATGAAGATTAATAGGTTTGATGGGAAGAGCAATTTTTTCTTATGGAAGGTAAGGGTGAAGGATGTGCTCATCTAATAAGGGTTGATAGATGCTTTCTTGTAAGAAGAGAAGCCGACTACCATGGAGGTGTAGGATTGGAGGCGGCTTCAGATGTAGACAGTGAGAATGATCCGCTTGTATCTAACGAATGAGATGGTGATCCATGTGCTTGATGAGACTTCTCTGACGATGCTGTAGTCGAAGCTCGAAGAGTTGTACATAACAAATCTCTCACCAACACTCTCTTCCTCTGGAAGCAGTTCTACCAGCTACGGATGACTGAGGGATAGAGCGTGCAGGAGCATTTCAGCCACTTTTAGAAGATTCTCACCTACCTCCTCAGTGTTGGCGAGAAAGTTGAGGAGAAGACCAGAGCGCTGGTCTTGCTAGTGTCGCTTCTTCCTCCATATGAGTTTTTAGTGACTGCTCTTCTAGTGGAAAAGAACACCATCAAGATGGATGAGGTTACCACGATGATTATTTAGAATGAGATTCTCAGGAGGAAGAATCCAGCTTCGAGCTTAGGTGGCAGCAGATAGAGCGACAGGAGATCGCGACAAGGACGATCTAAGTTCGGAATGAGATATTTGAGCAAGATCAGATATTATCGATGTGATGAGTTGGGGCATTTAATCAGAGATTGCCCTCAACTCAGAGATCGGATGAGGGCTACTACAGCGCCGGTCAGTAGCGAGTCAGAAGATGATGTCCCAGAGATATCTGATGAGATATCTACTTCTTTCCAGTAGTAGATTTTAGATTCTGCATGTACCTATCATGTATGTTATAGAGATGAGTAGTTTGACTCCTTAGAAAGCAGTGAGAGCACTGTTTATCTGTCAGATAGATCGAGCTGTACAATCAGAGACATCGGGATGGTCAACTGGAGGACACATGATAGTGTAATGAAGAGATTGGGAGAGATCCGATATATATCCGATTTCAGGTAGAATCTTATTTTACTGAGCAGACTGGATTCGAGAGGCTATAGGACGGTAGCTGGTGAAAAAATTCTGAAGGTGTTGTGCGGCGATAGGATTATTCTGGAGAAAAAAAGAGAATGAGAGGACATTACTATCTGATGGAGAGTTCAGTGCGAGGTGGAGCTTCAGGAGCCAGGAGGAGCCCAGAGTAAGGTGGAGCTCCAAGTTGAGGTGGATCGGATATTAAACGGGAGATTCGAGAGGACGAGAGACGATGTCGCAGAGTGAAGTTCCTATTATCGAAAAAAACTTCTCCGAGAAGATCTTTCGTCAGAGTGGGCACAGCCCATGATGGAGGTGGGATCGAGTGGCCTTGCTTGACTCCCACGTTTGCCGATCCATAAGATAGCAGGCATGCCCCAGGGCATGGGGGCGAGACGGATCATAGGCTCTCAGAGACAGATGGAGGTTGAATATCGAATCGAGATAGAGATTGTTGAGATTTGATACCTCAAGATTCGATCCATATTGACCCCACAGCGAGGTCCAGAATGACGAACGGAGTCCAACGAGTCCAAGAACAGTCGAAATAGAATTCAGACGATGAAGATACGTATGAAAGAAGCTTGGAGTAGGTGGCATGGTGCACGAGATGGTGGAGGCCGACGGCGGTGCAGTCGGGCCCGATGAATGCGCGTGCGGCTCAGTGCGCAGGCTGGACCAGTGCGGGCTGGCCCAGCGTGCGCACAGGCATCTAGGCCTAGCGCCCTGTACGGTTCGCCATGTACCGTAGGGTACTGGACGGTTCATGGAGGCCGCGTGGATCGATCATGCAGTCCACATGTGGTCTACAGACGATTTTGTGCGATCCAATGACTTTGGAGTGAGCTGTTCATGATCGGATGGCTGAAACTCAATTCGGACGTGATTAGGTGTGATCAGAAACTGTAGTGCATGATCGGATGGCTTTGGTGCGAGCCGGTTACGGTCGGACAATCACGGATAGTTCTAGTGTTGATTAGAACTTAGTATTTATAGTATAACAATATTTTTCAAAATTTTGAAGCCTATGTAGCTTCGATTGACGAGCCATTTATTACGTTGGGTAGCTGGTAACGTCTTGGAGGTGTAGAAAGGCTTCAAGAGAGGTTTCAAAGAGCTTTTGTGAAGGTTTTGGGACTTCTTGTTGAGAGACTCTTGTACAAGGGTTGAGTGGTGAGTTTCTCTTGTATTGGTTTTATTTTATTCTCTCATAATGAAACTTGCATGCCCTTGGAGGTAGGTTTGAGGCCGATCTACGTATTTATATTGTGTTTCTTGTTTTGTTTCTTCTTTTTTGTTGTTGCACCATGTGGTACCGGATCCTGCACAACAATCTATATAGTAGAAGGCCATCCCTTATTTTGGGTATCTTAAGTCAATTTTCTTTGAAAATTTATTTTTTTGGTAGAAGAAAAAACCTAGTGCATGAGACCTAGCCTGTCATAGTAATTTTAGATCAACCACCTGTATGCATATGAGAAGTTTTCAAATTCTAGATGATAGACAGTATAAATCTCGCACACTAAAATATAAACATCACAAATCTCTCATAGTGCATTTTTTTTAATAATCCATAGAGCTAAAAAGCAGAACCTCATGATCATCTTCATATAAAAAGAGATAAATGAAGAGAGAACTCTAACCGCAATAAGAGGGGCTTAGACTCCGATGGTAAGAACTCTGGTGAAGAAAAAAAAAAAAAGAAGTGCTACCAATAGTAGAGAAAGGAATTGAGAAAATAGTTTTGATTTAGGATGGAGTGAAAGAGAAGGATCGAGAGATATCAAAAAATTACTCAAAAGAGATAGAGGAATTAGGGCAATGTTGAGTGCAACAGAGAGATCGTATATATAGAAAGACGGGAAATTCAACGGGTCAAGTAAGTTTTCAGCAAGACCTGTTAACATGTTATGTCAAATTAATTTCATAATTTTAATTAATTTTAAATTTAAGTAAATATAATTTTGACTAATGACATCAACTAAATCATTATGTCAAGATGTTCATATAAAAATTGTATTTTGTGAGATATGAATGCAAATATTAATTTTGAGAGGTTATTTACTCAAATTTTAAAATTTAGAAGGATAACTTATGCAAAAAAGAAATCTAAGAATTTTTTTTGCATGTATACCCCCTAAGTATATAAATTTCATGAATACCCTCATCAAATTACTATTTACATTTATACCCTTATTGCCTTGTAAATATTTACTTTTTTTCGCATATTTATCTGTTAACGATATTTTAATTATTTCAATTTAAAACCATTAATTCCTTAATGACATTTGGTGGCATGGGTGTATATTTAAAAAAGAAAAAAAAATGATATATATGCAAACTAAATATTTTATTAAGACACCTATACAAATAATAATCTTGGAAGGATATTTACATAAATTTCAGTATTTATGATGGTATATATGCAAAGAAAACCCATCCGGATAAATATTCTCTTGTGGTAGGTAGATTGGGGGATAACCCATTTTACTAAATAATAAATAATTCAAATACTGAATATCTTGTAATTTTTCAACTCTGAGGTAAAATCTAAAATGAACATGGGGAGAATACTTCATTCAAGCTAGAGTTTGGTGGCATTTCACATTTAGTTAGCTTGCCAGCTCGCTATAATAATTATTTTTATTAAGCATATTTATGATCCTACCAATCAATTCGATCCACAAATGATCTACTTTTAAGTAGATTGGAATTTGATATAAATAAATTCGGATCATAAATAGGTTAATCCATATAAACTTATTTATTTAATGGATTGGATTCAGATTTAATCTTTGATCCATTTAATCCATTTTAACATATTTAATAATTAGATCTGATCATAACTGATTCATTAAACATATCTAAAATCTATTGGAAACATGTTTAATCAATCTGATCTATTTAATTTAACATATTTATCTTATTTAATCTGTTTAATTAAATTTGATCTATTTAATAAATAAATTATATGGATGGAGCCGAGTTATCTATCTAATAAATAGATTAGGTTTAGATTCGAAGTTTTGATCCCAGAACGAATTTGCATCAAGAAATTTTTAATCGGATCAGCATCGAATGCCACTGCTAGTTTCTATGCCGCAAACCGAGCACCACCGGAACTCGTGCCGCCACGTCTCTGACCGTCCGCAGCTGCCGTAGGAGCACATCCTCAACCCATCTCTGGAGGGGCCGCCCCTCATAGCGAACCACTCCACCATGAACGGGTTCGTCGGGTGGGCCTCTGGGGCCAGCACGTTGCAGCCATATTTGTTGAGCATGGAGCAACAGCCTCCCCCTCGTGAGATGCCGTGGAGGTGGCGGTGGGCCTGCCACGCCGCCTTGGTGGTATGGCCGAAGGCGGCGCGAGCTCCCGCACGTTGGCCTGGACCAGGAGGCGCCGCCCCTCGACCACGTTCTTGGGCACGCCATAGCCGTCCTTGACGCAGTGGCCGAGCTCGCGAATGGCGGAGCATCGCCCCATGAGTGCACATGGAAATGCCTGCATGGAGGTCCTTGTCATGCATCGAGCCCTCGCTGCCGTTGAACTGGATCACCGCTAGTGCGTAGAGCGCCACTGTATGCGACTCGATCGCCGCCCGCACCATCGGCGACGCACCAGTCGCTCTGCTCTCCAAAAAATAGAACTGGATCTGTGAAACCAAATATAAATATAATATTAACTAGCAACTCGCTCGGGCATGCTCCGGTTGGTATTTGTTTAGAGTTTGGGTTTACAAATATCTGATCATATTGATCTTAACAGAAAGCAAACGATATTAATATAATAATTTAATTTATGCTTTGAAAGAGCATATGTATATGATATATCACCTTTATATTATAAGTACATATTTTCATGATAGATAGTTATAAAATGCATATAAAATTTATCATAATATCTCATAAAAGTCCTGAATTGTGTTGTAATTTATATATTTCTCGATAGATAGTTATCTTAGGATGGTAATTGCTCGTATACGCCTTTCAAGAGACTGATCTCTAAACTTTTGCAATATTATTATCATCAATTCGGTACCAACTTGACTATAAAGCATTTTTCCTTGCTTGCAATTCTCTTTTACATTATCAAATTATGTTTCATTCAAATTCAACATGCTATCCACTTTGATTTTTCACCTGCATTCTTTATTCTCTATTTTCAATTTCTTTTTCAAAAGCTATAGAAGTAGAACACAATCACTAAATTATCATTAACACAAATGTAACATCAACCAAATCACAACATTAAAATCTACTGGTAGAGGAGATTGAAAGGATTAACATCTATAGTAATGGATCGACTCTATAAGAACCACCTTTATTATGATCATCTCTGACTTTAGCCCCCATCTGATCACCACGATCATCGTCGTCAGCACTGCTTTCCTTATCGTCATCTATGCCTGCATCCTTTCTTACCTCCTCTTCTGCTTCTACAGCCAAGGGCCTCGGTGATGCCACCGCTACCGCCTACTCTAGTCCACCACCACCTCGGACCGTGAATCTTTTCCTCCTCCGGATGGTGCCGCATCTTTCATCTCCTCCTCTAACTACTTCCACTACCCCTATGGCCTCGACGACTTCGTAATCAAGACCCTCCCCCTCTTCCTCTACTCCAAGGCCAAGCACCTAGCTGCTATCAATCGGGACTACGCCTTGTGTCTCCTCAAATTCGAGGATCATGATGAGCTCTGTACGCTCCCCCTCTATTCCCATGCCTTTCATGTTGATTGCATTGATGTTTGGCTCTGATCCGAGGCCATCTGTCCCCTCTATCGTGTTGCCATCTTTTGCCATGAACCCCCCTTCGTCCGCATGCATGCTGCCCAAATCCACCCTAGCCTCGATGATCTCCTCCTCGATCAACTGCCTGAGGCCCCCTAGTTGGTGCTAGACCCAGAATCCAAGATTGCTACTGTTAGGGATAACATTGGGCCGGGTTTGGGATGAATTTCTAACTATCTAAATATTCAATAATCTATCCAAACCTAACCCAAACACTATCAGAATTGGATTTTTTTTTGCCCAAATCTATCTCAATCGGATATCGGATAATTTGGATTTACCTAGACCAAACTCACTTGAGTCATATTGAACATTTTTATTTCATTTCTATCAATTTTAAAGTCATACTACTATTTCATAAATCATACCTATCTTAAATAAATAAAATTAAACAACACTACTTAGTTCTATGTTCAATCAAAATAAAATTCAAACTACTTTAAGCAAATAAAATTCAACAATATTTAGTTTAACAATATTTAGTTCTACATTTAATTTAAATAAAATTTAAATATAATATAAATTTAACAGATGAAGATAATCAACAACAATACTTAGTTCTAACACCACTGAAGTAAATAAAAATATAAAAATAATTTAAAAAAAGTACATCTAAGTTTCAAATTTCAAAAGAATTAAACAATAATTAAATCTGTTATCAATAATTGATATTTGAAATTTAAATTTAAATTTAAAATATACTGAAAATAGTAATCATGTTGGTTTATTTTGTGATTGCACGAATATTTTTTAGTCTTTATTTGGCTAGAGTATTTTTCTTGAATAAGTTAGGATTTAGTAATTAATAGGTGATATTTGATAAAATATATAAAATATAATATATATATATAATATAATATATATATATATTAAAATACTAAAATAATTCGGATCGGATTCGAGCCGGGTATCGGATTGGATGCATAACTATTCAGTCTTGGTCCGAATCTAAAATCAAGCATTCAGATTTTATCCAAATCTATCCCAAACTTAATCAATGTGTTGACTATCAGACCCAATCGAGCCGGATTGGATCGGGTACTCATTGGATTTAGATTTTGTTGCCATCCTTAGCTGCTGCCGCCTCCCCACCCTCAATACATGGGGACGATTGATTCGGCATCTTGGATATGGATTTCCTTCTGAAGAGGTCCTATTTTTTCGGATTCGAGCCAAGCCTGGCGATCGATCGCATGGTCATGGAGACCTCCATGGCCTGACCATGATGGTACCGATACCGAAGCTTCTAAAGCAAAAGGTGGCCGTCGCCGTCCGGCGGCATTAGCGGTTTTACTTTTTGGAAGAGCCATAGAACAAAAGCATTGCACTCTTTTATATATTGTAGCCTAAGCAAGGGAAAAAAAAGGAACTTTAACCTACTAAGACAACTTGCAGGCAAACTAATTACCTTTCCCATCTCCAGGATAGCAGCAGCCCTGTTGGTGAGCAATGATATGTCCCCATCATCAAGCTCCATCGCTTTAGTGTAATGTTGGATTGCCGTCTCAAAGTCCTTTTTGTAGGTTACATTGCCCACCTCCTTCTCCCTCTATGCCTCTGCCTTCCTTTCCCTTGGTTCTTTCTCCTCCTCTGACGCTTCCATAGTCTTGGGCTCTGGTTCTGATCTTCAAATTAGACGGTACTCATTCAGTTTCATGGTCAAGTTAATTGGTGTTTGAGGGTTTTTGAGAAAGTTTTGCTTTTTTTTTTTTTTTAGAAGATTTCCACTATGTGCTAATGTAATGCTATATTTGTGATGTTTTAAATTAGATTTTCCTATGTTTTCCCCATTTTTCCTATCCTCACAAGTCCCAATGAGGTGGGATGCTTGGAGCGGCAGGAAGGGAAGCTTACACGATGGCTGGGGCAATTGCCGAGAGAGAGAGAGCAAGACGATTGAGAGTGAGACGAAGGGTCAAAGGGAAGGTGACGGGATGGAGAAAGAAGGACAAGTAAAAAAAAAATAACATTGGGATTTATAAATGTTAGCAAAATAAATGAAGAGTTTGGTAGCGACATGTGGCGTGGTGGGAGATGACTGCATAATCTGATGTGTCCATATGAAATTTCATTCCTAATACCCATTGATCATTTTACTTGTATTATATAGATATATTATAATATAATATTAAATTATAATAATTTATTATAATAATATAATACTAATATATATTAATATTATATTGATATAATTTTAATATTTTAATATAATAAATTTATTAATATAAATATTATATTATATTCATATAAATATTAGAATAATATTAATATGGAGATCTTGGTATATATCACTATTTAGTATTTCATCTTAATCATCTATTGATATTTTATAAAATCTTAGCTATTGATTTTAAAAAAATATTTTTGAAAAAAAAGTATCATTAATTTTCATCACATGAAAAGTTCTAAAACCCACCTCCTCATAGGTTTCTACTTCCCATAAAACATGGGATGTGTCTTCCTATGGGAAGAGATTTTTACATTCTCTCTCTTTTTAAAACTTTAATAAAAAGAGAGGCTCCCTCAGTACGTTCTAGGAATTATCTCTTCCCACCTCTACTTCTCGTGAACCAAACAAGTCCTTAAAGTTTCCCTACTTACACTCATGCCCCCTAGGTTGTTTCATGACTCATCTAACCTATTGTAGTAATTTTCAGAGGCTTTAAGTTTCCCTACTTACACTCTTGCCCTAGGTTTTATGTCTCGTCTTACCTATTGTAGTGATTTTCAGAGAGAGTTTGTTTTAAACACAAATATACCAATTTTTAGTAGAGCTCATAATGAAGGAAAACCAACATTGACTAAAGCAACACATACCAAGTCAGTGTGATTGATTTATTTGGATAAATGGATGACAATGATCAGTACACTTGATAGTTCTTTAATTTGTCTGATTTTTCCTCTGATTGTACATATTGTTTGATCATAGATAAATGAAAGTGATCAATAGACATGGCCGTTGTGTAAAGCTTGCATTAATACACATAAATAAGTAGACAATAAAGATTGGTAGACCTAATAATTGTCTAATTTATTTGATTTTTCCTTCAGTTTTCTATGTTGTATATTTAAATAGAGGATAATGATTGGTAGAAGTAATATTTATCTAATTTATCTGATTTTTCCTTTAGTTGTCTATGTTCTATATTTATAGATAGATAAACAATAGTGATCAATAGATAATGAAGAGAGCTGTGAAAGTTGGTTTGTTAATCATGAGATTGTTCTACTTTATTCTTTACATTTATAACAGTCATTGTATCTTACTTAATCAAAAACCAACTTATAACATATATTATTGTACATATATATGTGAGGGTATGGATCAGGATATAAAAAGAGATTATAATCTCCCGAAAGAGAAAGCACACGATAAATTTCAATGATCTAATCTTGCTACTTCTGTGCTTATGAGTAGAAGAATAACAATCATTTTCCAGCAAAGCCAGTAAAGAACTTAAGAATCCTTCAAATTCATTAATAACCTTCAAACCTATATGGTAGAAGGCCACCCCTTATGTTAGGTACCTTAAGCCAACTTTCTTTAAAAATTTGATTTTCTGGAAGAACAAAAAATCGAGTGTATGAAACCTATCTTGTCATAGTGATTTTAAATCAATCACTTGTCTGCACATGAGAAGTTTTTCAACTCTAAAGGATAAGTATGGTAAATCTCATACACTAAAAGGTAAATGTTGCATATTTCTCATAATACATTTTTTTTAGTAATTCATGGAGCTAAAGGCAAGACCTAACCATTTTGATATAAAAAACGATACAATGAAAAGAGAATTTTGCTGGCAATAAGAGCGGATTCC
The DNA here is from genome assembly GCF_000442705.2 of Elaeis guineensis. Taxonomy (NCBI): domain Eukaryota; kingdom Viridiplantae; phylum Streptophyta; class Magnoliopsida; order Arecales; family Arecaceae; genus Elaeis; species Elaeis guineensis. Next base: position 89,857,125 of record NC_026001.2, on the reverse strand, counting down.
GATGGTAAGAATAGCGAAGAAAAAAGAAGGGCTACCGATGGTGGAGAAGGGAGTCGAGAAAATGGTTTTGATTCTAAATGGAGTGAAAGAGGGATGAGAGAGAGAGAAAATTATTTAGAAAAAGTAGAAGAATTATGGCGATCTTGAGTGGAAGAGAGAGATCATATAGGAAGAAAGGAAATCCAACGGATGGAGTAAGTTTCCAACGAGATCTATTAACCTGTTATATCAAAGTAATTTCATAATTTTAATTAGTTTTAAATTTAAATACATATGATTTTAGCTAATGATGTCAGTTGAATCTCTATATCAAAGATATTCATACAAAAATAGTATCTTATGAGAGTATGAATGCACATATTAATTTTGAAAGATTATTCACTCAAATTCTAATATGTAGAAGGGTATTCATACAAAAAAATTTAAAAATTTTCTATGCATATATCCTCCTAAATATATAAAATTACATGAATACTCTAATTAAATTGCTATATATATATATATATATATATATATATATATATATATATATATATATATATATATGTATGTATGTATGTATGTATGTATGTATGTATGTATGTATGTATATATTTTCATATTTATCTGTTAAAGGTACTTTAGTTATTTCAATTTTAAACCATCAATTACTTAACAGTGTTAAATAACATAGATACATTTGCAAAAAAAGAAAAAAAAAAAGGGGCAAAAAAGGCATACAATAAAATAAATATTTTATTAAGAAATATATATGTATAAGTAATAATTTTAAAAGGATATTCATACAAGTTTCAATATTCGTAAGGGTATGTATAAAAAAAATTCATTTGGATAAATATTCTTTTGCAAAATATAGATTGGAGGTAATCCATTTTAGTAAATAACAAATAATTCAAATACTGGATTTTCTCGATTAATATCTTGTTATTTTTCAACTCTTAGTAAAATCTAAAACTAACAGGGAAGTGTTTGGACCTGGTCCGCCTGGTGTGAATATATAAAAAGTTGTTTGAAAAAACACAATAATATGAATTAAAGTAGTAAAAATATTTTTAAAAAATAAAAATAAAATAGAAAGAAAAATTAGCCACGAGCCACAGGTTATTACCAAGAGAAAGAATAATGCTAAGTTATGGTGCACTGTTTCCCATAAGATCTAACATGTTTCCCAACTCATTTAATATTTTAATCCATCATTTACTAAGATAATAGCAAGAAGTTTGATATACCGTTTGCAGTTATGTATTAATTACTTTATATAACTTTAACTTTTTTTATGTTTTCTTATTATTTATAAGGAGTGTAGCCCATAATAATATGAAGCCAATGTTTATTATTTTAAATAAAATAAAAAATATATCATAAATAAAAAGTAACGAAGATATTCAATTCAAATAATTAATTAAATCAAGATTGATTTATAGCATCTAAATCTAAAATTAAATATCAAATTCATATCTCAAAATTCATAAATAATTGACTACAAACCCATAATCAATCAATAAACTTAAATTTGGCTACAAAATTTTGAAGCTTACTAATACAGACCCCAAGCTTGGATCCTTCATCATTTCTAATCATATTTGTCTGTAAAATAAAAATAAAAATAAAAAGGTATAAGTTATATCAACTTAGTAAGTAAAGCCTACACTTCCTTATTAGATTAAGTATATGTTTGTACATGCATTAATAAATCATTTAGAGAAGATTGTCATTAGAAAGTAAAACTTTTCGTAACAATGGTATAATCATAAATCAATTATGCTCTTATATATTCATAAATTATGAAGTTTATGTAAATATGATTTACAATGCATGGCATAAATAAATTCATAAATCATGCTAATTTTATAAATAAAGTCATAGATCATTTGTTATTTTGCTATATCATAATTCTTAATAATTCTCTCAGACTAAATGATAAGGTCACTATTATGCTCGTGACAGGGTCGTAATCAAAAAAAATATCAACTACAATTATCCATTAGTAGGATTATGTACCAACTATTATGATCCGCTGATAGGATCATATGCCAACTACAATTATCCATTGATAGAGTCGTACAGATATTAGCTTCAGATGTCAATCTTTCTCACTTTTAAGAGCCATACATAACTATCTGAGAGTCTTTTTTCATATTTCTTAAAACAAGTACTCTTAATCATATTTCTTTGATTCATACTTTCATGAATCATATAGAAATAAGATACTAGATAATTTTATAGAGCTCGTGGTCCATAAATAATTTTTAACAATAAAACAATCATGTAATTATTCTTTTCATAACAAAATATAAATTTCATAAATATAAAATTTATATTTTATAAATAGTCATTCATATTAAAATATTCATGGAATCACTATTTTATGATGAATCATAAGTTTCATAATACATATCCTTGATCCTTATTTTATGAAAATAAAAAATAATTTTTTTATAAAAAATAATTGATAATTCAAAAATAAATAAGAAGTGCCATAATTACTTACATTTTCTATCCTAGATCTTCAAACTTCGTTAGGAGAATACATTAATCCTATTTAAAATATAAAAAATATAATCAATTTATATTTGACAAATGCAATAGATTTAAATCATGAGGAAACAAGATCATTGATCGAGTGGTCGGTCTGATAGATTGTCTGGCCATCGAAGCAGTTCAGGGCCTCCTAACTGAAAGTCAGATCTAAATAACTCGATCAAGACATTGTGAAGGATGAATTAGATTAAGATCAAGATTAATCAATATGGTTCATCAATAATGAATTTTAGAGACAGTCGACAAGGTTAAGGTGATCAGTTTGATAGGCTATTTGGGCATCATGGCGATCCCGTGGCTCTTTGAGTCAACTCAAGTTCATGAGATAGGGAGATGAGACTCGATATTAGGATCCACAACTCTTCTTAGGGAGAGAAAGAGAGATAATGGAGAGAGACATAAGAGAGAGAAAGAGAGCTGGTCTTCTCTCTCTCCTTCTTCTTCTTCTTTTCTTTGATTGAACATGGGAGGAAAAGGGGTGCTGTGGTTGTGATCCAATGGTGTAGCCAGAGGTCCGATAGCGAACAACAATGTAGGCTAGTAGTGGACCAGTGGAATCAAGAAAAATAGTATTAGAAAATTGGGGATCCATGATTTTTTCTTTATTTTGGCCATTGGTTAGATGTTAGGCTGGAACAAGGGATTTCCCTTTCAAGATTTTTTCAGCAAAACTAAAAACTAGCAACAATGTTCAAGACCATAGGAAGAAGGGGAGGGGAGAGAGAATATAAGATTGGAGCCTTACCTCCACTCATGTGGTGTCTCGGCTTTGTTTTCTGATGGGCATAAGAAAGAAAAGCCATGAACTTAAACAAAAAGAAGAGGGAGGAGGAAGTGCGATAATCTTCGATGGAGGACCATAGGGGGATAGTGGGGCTATTTATAGAGAGCCTTAGAGTCCTATGCCCTGTGACTCCAACTCCTTCCCAGAATCAATCGAAGAAGAAGATTCTCAAACAGCTTTTTCTCCTTTTTTTTTTTGAAAAAATCATAAAGACTCCCCTTAAAGTTTGTCTCATTTGCACTTAGACTCCAAAAGTCTAAAAAGTTGTGGATGTAACTCCAAAACTTTAAAAATGTTGCAAAGTAGACCAGTTATTAGTCTCTACTACAAAACATTATGACATAAGGGTTACTTGATAGGTTAATTTTGATAAATTTTCTATTTGCCCTTCCCATTTATATAGCAAGAAGCTCTTATTTTGGTAGAAATTAAAAGAAAAGGAAGAAAGTAGCACTTTGAGATCTATGCCAGTAGATGAATGACTTCATCCATTAAGATCTATATAGACGTACTACAAGAAAATTCATTATTAGCGACGGTCAATCACCATCGCTAATAAACAATCTACCATCGCTAATTCTATTAGCGATGCACGATCATCGCTAAAAAACCATGGGAAAAAAATCCGACACCAAAGCACTTTGTTAGTGACAGTAAAGGAGCCGTCGTTAATAATGGTACTAACGACAGCATTTAGCGACAACATTTAGCAACGGCAACCCATCGCTTATAAATTTTTTCGGATATGAAATTAGAAAATTTAGAAAATATAATAGCGACGGTAGTCCATCGCTAATAAGCCGTCACTAATACATTTAGCAACAGAAGTTTCATCGCTAATAATTATATATATTTTTTTTAAAAAAATATTTTTAGTAATTATATTTATCATAATTTATTATAATTTAATTAACAAGCAATTATATGTATGGATATTATACTAATTAACAATTAACTATCATCATTATAAATAAAAAATAAATATTATATATTAAATTAAAATTAAATTATACAAATAACACTACTTAAATTTTAAATGTAATATATCAAAACTAAAAAAAATCAACGAAGATCATCCTCTTCCTCTTGCTCCTGCTCCTACTCCTGTACATCCTCTACAGTAACAGGTGGATGAGAGCTGATCCCAGCATCCTGTAATGAAAAAAAATAAAATATTATCAATAACTTTAGAACTAAATTAATTGAAACCATAAAACTATTGTAATTGATACACCTCAAGCCTAAATCTTTATAAAAGGATATATTTTAATATACTACTTCAATTCTCAAACAGATTATTCTTACATATTTTATTCGATGATACATAACTACAGACATCTTCAGTTAGTACTTCATTGGATGGTTAAGTTAAATTTTGATCCTCTAGATATTTTCTTCCTCCCGTTTGAGGCCTAAACTGGCATGGATGGATATATAGTGATAAACTCCTTCAATTCTCGAACAGATTATTCTTACATATTTCATTTGATGATAGAAATTATAGACACCTCCGATCCATCCATCGGATGGTTAAATTGAATTTTTATCCCATGATACCCCTTCCTTCTGTCTCAAGCCTAAACCGGTACAAAAGGATATATTTTGATATACTCTTTTGATTCTCGAACAGATTGTTCTTCACATCTTATTTGATAATACAGACGTATCTACACCTCCATCCCATCCATCAGATAGGAAGATTGATTTTTGACCCCTAAATCTCCTTCCTTCAACTCAAGCCTAACTATGTGAAGCTTCAAAATATAAAAATCTAAAGTAAATAAAAAAATTTATTAATACTGTTTGACTTACCTGTTGTGATAGCTATGACAACGAGCTCAACTGATCGCACATATGTGGGTCTCGACGAATCTCAACCACTGTGTCGCAAATGGCATCCCAAAAGTTCTGAGGTTGCTGACAAAAAAGCCTCTGCATGACCTCTTTGACATGTGCATCGCCCCACGTCTGGATCGTCGAAGCCTGAGAGGAGGACATCGAAAACCAACGAGCTACTAGAAGGTCGAAGCTATGCCCGAACCCTATGACCTGGCTCCTAATAGTCTCTCTGGTGGCCCTGAGCCATCCCTCGAGATCAAAGAGGGGCTGAGAGGATGGGTCCTCACCATGTCGTGCTACGACGTACTCCACATAATCTGCCTACACAGTTTAAAAATTTATTAGTACTATTATATATATTAATATATATAAAAATTTAATAAATAATATTTTATTTTATCACGATCTATGTAGATCTAGAATCTAAGTAATCACCAATCCTTCCAGATTTGTACGTGGTCTTCCACAACTATAGCTGTCGTGGTACATGACCCAGCTATCTTGTCTACAATAAATAAAAAAATCAAGTTAATAAAAACTAACTTATGATCAACTAAATATGAGATTAATATAAATTTAGAATTTTTACCAATCTATTGTTGGAAAATATATCCTAAAGCTAATCATCTTGGTTACAGATGATTGTACTTCATACATGTATATGAATTATAAAATGATAAATATTATCTGACAAATTCATTATAAGGAATACATCTTCCTAAATTGAACTCATATGTTATGATAAAATTCTTAGAGCTACTTCCAAAATGATAAAGGAGGATTTATCGTGTGGTTCATAAATTCTACCTATGATCAAATGATACAATTGTTCAAGGACAATAATTGTATCGAGTATAGGTTATTGTATGCTATATTAGTTAGTTATCCTCTTAACTAAGATGTATAGTGATATGGGTATGGCCTATCAGTGAAATATAGGAGTATATTTCATTAAGCATGACCAACTTCGAAGCATTCTGTTGTCAAGGATTGTTCTGATGGGATATGGGTATAAGTGTCCCTCTGATCTGAGGCTGCTTTGGTGACTTGCAAGCAACTCACTATGCTTTGATACCGAACTATCTAAATTTTTAATTCGATGATGGAAGATTTTTAGATACAGTCAAGTACTTATGAAGTCTGAGTGCAAGTTAAGATGGGATTGATCACTCCAAGTAAAATTGAAGATGATGCATCATTGTATTTTAATTTAGTAAAACTTTGGTTAAAGTAGTCCTAATGAGAAGTCACAGAATTTTTGAGGTTGAGACATAATGTGGATCACTCATCCAAGATTGACAGTTTAACCCTAAGTCATCCTTGAGCATCGAGAGTCAAAGGGATAAATTATATGATAACTATATCCACGTAGGTTCTAGAGTATTGCTGGGCATACATTCAGCCTATTCGAATATCGGATCCTATTGCTAGATGGTTACATCGATTAATACAAAAATTATTCTTATGCTATCGACTTAGGTTCGAACCTACGGGATCACATGTATAGAAGTACCTGTCTGATCAAATAGCTGATTGACGATTATAAATCATTGAAAGATTTAATTATCAATATGATTGATGATTAATCCTATGCAAAGATTGCAATAAATTACTTACTAATGGTTGATAAATTAAAAAAAATAATTAATTTATAATTTAATTATTAATTGGCTCAATTTGATTGAGTAATAGGGATTGGATCAGATCTAATTGAATTGAATTCAGTTAGGTTTGCTTTGATGTTGCCTTAGTAGATAACAAGACTTATTCCAATTGATCTTAGGAATATAAATTAAATTTTAAATTAAAATTTAGGTTTGATTAGATCAAACTCTATTAGATAATAGGCTTGATTGGATCAAGTCCTATTGATTATGATATGATCTTATATCCAAGAATCAATCTTTGAATTGATGGGGTCTTAATCTAACTAATTCTCTAATTGGATTGGGGTCTAATTGATTTCATAATTGGGCTAAGATCTAATTAGTTAGTTTGTTATAACCAATTCTTAAATTGGTTAGGATTGCATCTAAGAATTAGTTAGAGATTGATCAAGATTCATGAGTCCTATTTGGAATAGGATTTGACCAACTCTAACAACCCCATGACTTATAAATTCTCCATGCCCCACCTCTTTTCACCATGAATAACCCATGCCCCATGATGTGCCATGCCTCTCCTTCTCTTTTATGGAAAATATGGCACCCTTCCCAACTATTTTGTGTCGCCCAAAAGAGAAAAAAGAGGAGGGGGGTGGGGGTCCAAGAGTTGGACGCCCCAAAGACTCCACATGCCAAGCTTGTTCTCCAACCCCTTTGGAAGAAATTTTTGGAATCCTTGCTTACTTGTTCTTAGGCACCAAAGAGAGCTCACCTCTGTTGATTTTACAGCAGAAAATTGAAGAAGAAAATTTTTTTCCAATGAGAGAAAAAGAAGGAAGAAGAAAAGTCTTCTTTCTTGTGCGCAGTCTTAAAAAAAGAGTTCTTCTCTCAAATTTTTTTTATTTTTTTAGTATAAAAATCAAGTTGAATTTAATTTTTAACATAAAAATTTAGAGAAAAAATACTAAAAAAATCTGATTGGATATTTGGGCCTTCCTAGGACTCTAGATCAAGGAGAAAAGGGAGAAAAATGGTTCTCTTAGGTCTTTCTTTTGAATTTTTCTAAAACATGAAATCCATGTTATTTTCTGTATGAGAAATCAGATTAGATCTAATTTTTATCATAAAAAATAAGAAAAAAAAAGTTCTTCTTAAAGGTGTGAAAGGAAGAGAAAAAAGTTTTCTCTTATGCGTGAGAGAATTGAGAAGAAAGGGTTCTTCTCTTGATCTCTATTATAGAGATCTGATGCATAGATTCAGAAAGAAAAAGAGAGGGTCTCCTTATTCTCCATCTTCTTCATATTTCTCTTAGATCAGCGAACAGTATGGTGTCTTTACGAGCTAGCACTCTCGGAGAGATCGATCAGCATAAGGACTTCGTGTGGATACCCGTAGAGGCCGGATGCGTGTGCGACTGCTGAGCATCATAAAGAATCAGTCACTATAAAGTTTAGATATGGTGATCTGCTACCCACGTTTAAATATGAAGTCTTGAACTTAATTTATATTTTAGATATGATCTAAATATAATATAGATAAGATCTATGTTTGCTAAATTTTAGATTTCAGATTTACATACATGCATATTACTTCATGTCATAGATCATGAATGATAGTTTTAGATTTGATCTATGCATGCATTATAGATTAAATTATTTAATCTATAAATATTTCACTATAAAATTTTAAAAATATATGCACAAAATCATCACGCTTCTCTTCATCTATCTGTAATGACATGTGTGCTAACAGATCCGTCGGTGTGCTTGATCAGATCCTACTAGGCTGTCTGATTATGTCGGACCCTCTGCCGTCTATCAGAGTACTCCTCATTGCTCTACTAGTCATAGAGAGCCTCCTAAATATCTCCCCACATCCAGTGATCCGTGAAAGACTTTCAGTCTAATTGTGATTCAGAACTGGAGAACTCAATGACGAACTATATGAGGTGGTATAGCCCATCACTGAGCCGATGTATGGTGATGTCCGAGAAGGTCCGATGGCTAGCCTCCTCATCCTGTGGAGTTTCAAATCGACAGTATGACTGTAAATAAAGGATGGCATGTATTAATAAATAGAATACAAATATACAATAAATTTAAAAATTAAATACTTTTGACTTACTAGGAACATCTTCCATATAGTGTCATGAGCCCTCGATGGCCAACTGGAGAACTCGTTCACCAACACCGACATCAATCATCGGATGATCTCGATAACAACATGAGACACCTAAGGCTCCCTAAATATCCTGCAAAATTAATTTTAAACAATAAATATTGATTCTAAAATGATAAAAAAAATTTAAAAATATTGCTCAAGGATCTAGTATTTACGTACGGCTTTGAATATACACTAGCTCTCTATCCTCTGATCGAGTTGGAAGTGCCGCGAGCCGGATGGTTCCTCTATCATGGTACTGAGGCTCAGAGCTGGCCACTGCTCCCTACGACTGTGGGGTCAATAATTACCCGTCATCGTACGAACCTAAAAGTATCAAAAGATCATAAAGAATATTATATAATATAGTAAAAAATAAAATAACCTAATGGAAAATTTTTAGTGTTAGATTTTACCCCGTGGTGCGGGTGCTGCAGAACCATATGAGTTACCTGCACGAGAGTTCTCTCTTGTGGAGCTCTATTCTCTGGAGATCTCTTCTTGGCTAGCATGGTTCCGTCCTCTAAAGGTACTTATCCTGTAATATCTGAAAATAAAAATAAATAGATTCACGGATTAATTATATAAATATGACAAGCAATGTAATAATTGAAATAATGCAAGACAAGTATGAAAAGTAAATAAAATAATTAAAATTATTCAAAAATGGCTCCATCTACCTTGGGGTTGACTCCTACTGCATGCCTGTCTTCTCCAGTATGTCAGAGTTGACTCTTTTGTCCTTGAGATCGACTCATTTCTTTCTGGGGTTGACTACTCATCTTTCTCTTCAGATGTTTGGTATTCTTCGGATTCTTCTTTCGATTCCTCCTCTTCTTCCATTTCTTCCTCTTCCTTTTTTTCTTCACCTTATTGGATAGGATGCTCTTTAAAAACAAACTCAATATGATCTATCTCCTCATGTTGGTTATCATGTAGGAGAATTTTTAGAGCATCCAAATATGTATCTATTAAATGCTAATGAACTCCGAATATTTCATTCTCCTAAAAGTATTCTGAGAAATGGAGCTCTTCTTCTTATTCTTCGAGCTCGTAATAAATTGCTTGAGATTTAACTTAAAATACAACCCACCAATCTTTCCTTCCTCTCTCCCTTGATGGAAAAAGAGTATAATATACTTGAATAGCTTGTTGAGCTAGCACATAGGGGTCATTGACATATGCTTGTTGAGCTAGCCCAAAGAACCGAGCAACATTGCAAATAGGGCTGGAAATGGATCGGATTGGGCCTGGCCACACCCTTCCTTGAGTCTGATCCAAAAATTTTTTTGGACTTCGGGCTGGGCCTAGGGTCTAGAATCCAATCGTCAAACTGCTCCGATCGCCACTGGAGTAGATGAGCAGGCCAAAGTCGATTCAGTAATGGTCCGATCTCGAAACTCTATCATCATAGGCAGTAGAGCTACTCTCACCGGAGAGCTTTCCGAAGTGGTTCCACCTCACGAGATAATATTAATTTAAATAATATTATTAATAATATTATTAATTTTAAAAATATTATTAATATTTAAATTTAAATATTATTAATTTAAATTAATTAGATAAATCTAATTTTAAATATTTAAAACTTATAAAGATGGGAACGGGGTGTGGGGACGGCGATGGAGCCATCATTGTCATCGTAGCTCTGTTGCCTTTGCTAATACTCACCTGTGCAGTCCGACAACGGTGCGGGTCCGATGGTGTGGCACTCTGACGGTTGGATGCTTCGAAGGGGGTAGGTGAGGGTGCGGGTTCGACGGTGTGGTGCTCCGACGGCATGATGGGGGAACAAAGGGAGAGGTGGGGGAAGAAAAGGGAGGAGGGGAATGGTCGATCCGACAAGGGGAAGGGCGATCCGATGGGTTACGATGGTGGGGAAGGAAGAAGAGAGGCTGGGCGATAGAACATCGGCTCTGGGAGGCGGCCGGCAACACCAAGGAAGAAAGAGGGCTCGATCGGGAAGTATCGATCTGGTGTGAGGACACTGGATCCAAGGTGGGGATGGCGGTGCAAGGCTGGGGGGAAGAAATCGGGGGCTCTGATGGTGTAGCGAGGGAGAAGGGCAACCGAAGAAAAGGAGCCGATGGGGGGTTCTGTGAGCCCATCGAGGACCCAAGAGGGGTTTTAGGGCTTATTATTAGCAACGACAAAATTACATTGCTAAAGCCATTGCTAATAATAATTTAACTTATTAGCGACGGCTAGGCCATCAGTAATAACAAAATCACCATCGCTAATAATATTTTATATTTATTACAGTCGGTCCTTTTCCATCGTAATAAGTTATCGATCAATATACTTATTAGTGATGGCTAATTAGCCATCGCTAATAAGCTATTTTCTTATAGTGATGGATGGATGATAAAGCTTGGAGTACTTTAAGATTTGTGAAAATGGATAGATGATAGAGAATGGAGTGCTTTGAGATTTGTGCAGGTAAATAAATCATAAAAGATGGAGTGCTTTACGATCTATGCAGGCATATGAATGATAGTGCATATAGTGCTTTGAGATCTTTGCAGGTAAAGAATGATAAAGGATGGAGTATTTTAAGATCTGTGTAGATAGATGGATGATAGAGGATGAAGTACTTTGAGATCTATGCAAAAAGATAGATAATGGAGGATGGACCACTTTGAGATTTGTGCAGCCATATGGATGAAAAAAGATGGAGTACTTTAAAATTCATATAAATGGATAAATGACAAAGAACGGAGTGCTCCCAAATTTGTGCAAGCAGATAGATGATAGAGGACAAATTGTTTTGACATCTGTGCATATGGATGAATGATAGAAGATGAAGTACTTCAAGATTTATATAAATGGATAAATGATAGAGAATAAGATGCTTTAAGATTTGTGTAGATAGATAGATGACTGAGGATAGCATGCTTTAAGATATGTAGAAGTAGATGCATGATTGAGGACATTGCTTTAAAATTTGTGTGGACAAGTGGATGATAGGAGATCGAGTGCTTTGAGATTTGTGTGGATGAATGGATCATAGATGAAGCACTTTAAGATCTGTGCAAGCAAATGGATCATAGATAGATTACTTTTCGATCTATACAGGCCAATGGATGACAAAGGATGAAGCTCTTTAAGATCCATACACATAGATGGATGATTGAGATAATAGCACTTTAAGATATATGCTGGCAAATAAATGACAAAGGATGGAGTGGTTTAGATCCATGTGGGCAGATAAATGATAAAGAATGGAATACTTTAAGATTTCTGCAAGTAGATAAATGATAAATGATAAGGATATTTTTATTTTTTTAAATTTTGTTAGTAGTTGAAAGAAGAGTGCTCTAAAGCCAATCGCATGAGTGATGCGATGGAATTTTTTTTATAAACTTTCAACTCATGTAATGATATTATTCATTTGATAATGAAAAGAGATATTGATACATCATTGTAGCTGTATCTCATTGTGTATAAGATTATGATGAACCCTATAGATTAGGACAATGATTTTAGAACTATGAAGAGTTTACGTCTGTAAAATTTAAAATCCTAAAATTTTAAGCCTAAATATTTCTGATCGTACGAACATTGAGTCAGAGATCAATATTATGGATAGACTGGCACATCCTATATATGCTCGATGGAGAGGATGGCTGATTTCACAAGTTACTTATGTGAAACACTGATACAAAGATATAGGTGCTTATTAGAGAATGAGTTTACTGAATTGACTCATCGATAGAGAACATCTTATAGAGTCTTACTTGCATGTCAAAAGATGATTCTCTAAGTAAGAGTTATACAAGTAATCCTTAGACCTAAGACCACTATGAAATCTTATGCATGTGAATCTATATTTTAGTTCATATCCATGCATATCATAAAGACATGTACCGAATGTTCTGAATATGATGAAATATGTATGAAGGTTGTGAGTGGATCAACAAGAAATTGATCACTCCTAGTGAGAGAAGATGACATCCTGCGCATTCTCATCTCTAGATGACTCAGAAAGTCTTTGACCAAAGTAGTTTAAAGATTAGAAAAGATTTTTAATGCTTCATCGTTAGAGTCATTACTAATTGATAGAGAATCAATATGAATATGTATTTAAGTTTGACATGATTCCATACTCATGAACATATTCGGGATGCAGGATGATCGAAGGATTGAATTACATGGTAACTTGCCACTGAAAGGTATATTTGGTATTTCTATCAAATTTTATATCTTTTAAATAATCATGATATGTTGCTAGATATCAATCTTGACTTGTAGATTTGATCGAATTAAAGAGTTTAATTTGATCTTCAATTAGAAAGGATTCTAATTGCTGAACTCGGGTTAGTATGGTTTGGATCTTAATCGATTAAAAAGAGTTCTAATCAAATCAGGTTAACCTACACCCGAACCTACAACTAACTAGATGTAGAATCCAATAGGTCACACACAAAAAAAATTGATCAAGAATCCATTTGATATGGTTGATTAGAATTATGGATCCAATCAGATAGTTAGTAAGCATGCTAGCATGTGTGGCTAACCCTAACTTTTTAAGAGATCAGATTTGATCTCAATCCTTGATATTTGGCTAACCCAATTTGGTAAGTACTTGGGTTAGGTCGAGCCATCTAGAAGCAGCCCGAAGTGGGGTGCCTCAAGCCTTATCCATGCCAAAAACCCAGAGTCCTTGTTGCAGAAGGTCTCTTGGTGCAGATTTTGAGAGGAGAGCATGTGCTCTCTATTTTTGGCATGTAGAAGGGCTAAAGTCCTTTTGCTTTGGGTCTCTGACCCATATAGCAACGTGATCAAATTCTTAACTTCCTTGGCATACTTTTTAAAATGTGAAAAACCTTCTAAACGGGCATGAGAAGCCATGGGCTTTGGCACACGTGTGGTGATCTGTAGATCATGCAAAGAGGTGCTTAAGTGTCCTTCTGCTTCAAGCAGAAGGAGGCACTACTTTTCAGATAAACTTATCATCTGAGATCAGATTCAGGTGCCCTCATCACATGGCAAATTTTGGGCTTATCTGAATTATGAAGAGGTGCTAAATGCATCTTTTTCATGGCACACGCATGAGAGAAAGGGAATCGACATATCTTGCTCTGATGAGTCCTTCTACTTGAAGACTCTCAGATAACTGATACATATACTTGATATGGTGTTTGGATTGAGGCGTGACTTCTCTTTTGGTACCCCCTCATGTTTCTATAAATAGGGGATGGCAGATGGGATCAATCACTCAATTCCTGCAAGCCTTATCCACTCCCTTTCTCCCTCTATTACAACTATGGGTCTTTAGGACAAGGTTTGTTCTTTTAAGACAAGCTTATTTCTAATAGAACAAAAGATTTAAGAAATCCTAAAGAATGAGATCAAGGCTAGAAAGAGGTTCTGAGAGATCCAAACTCAGATCTGGAGGAGGATCTGATTAGTTGGAGGCTGATCGAGTTCTAAAAGTTAGAACTCTTGAAGCAAGGTAAGGGAGGAGTACTGTCCTTGGATCGATTCCTGTGTGGATCATCGTTGAAGGGCAAACACTTGGGCACCTAGTGAAAATTAAAATTAGTGCTATAGGTATTCTTCTTATCTTATCTATTTAAAATTCTTGCTTTGATTGCTATTATCAATGATTCCTAGACATTAGGATTTTGGTACGCTAGGGTGTTTTGAATAAAAAATTTTAAATACCAATTCTTTCGCCGTGCCATTAGAACCTAATAGTGGTATCAGAGCCTATCTTGATAAATATAATCAAAGATTAGAATGTGGTTTTGATTTTGATCAAGCTAGAATTTTTGGTTTGGTTCAAGTCAAGTCAAGAGTTGAGTCCGATTGAACATCCAAACCCTAATCTATCTTAGAGATATGTTTAGGTGCATGATGTCATGATTTACATTCGATTATGCATCATTATGAATCATTAAGATAGGATGTGTATGAGACCATAAAGCCCTCAAAAAAATTATATTAAGTCGTAGCATTAGAAAACTAATAGCTAACTGTAATTCAGATTCATTGATCAATTGGTGTCTAAGGCAAATACCAAAGGTGGTTACTTAATTTGGACTGTTGCAAAAGTATGGAGAGCCTCCCACCTACTTACCTGACTAATTTGATCAATTGAGTTTCGAATTTGGATTGCTTAGTGTTGAGGACATTACATATACCTTTTTTCATGCTGAGAAATTACCATGTCAAGAACTGTAGTAGGTTTGTTGTGCTCTCCATAAGGCTTACTATGAAGATTGATATGGGATTGTCTTAGTGCATATTAGATGCTTATGGTATATTTTGGATATGTTACTTTGTTGTGCTATCTACAAGGACAGCATTATTCAGATATGACTGTATAAAAATGAAGGGTCTGACTTAATTAAACACTATAGTTTGTTGTACTATCCACAAAGCTATAAGTGTCTTAGAGGCAAGGTGAAGTTGAGAGTTGCATGAGATACAATTGAAAAAAAATTTTACCTTTGAACTCATAAAAATTTATTGTGCTATCCACAAGATTTTCATAAGAAATTGAGATCTCAACCCCAGTAAAGAAATCAAGTAGAATTTCTTGCTTACCACAGATGAGGGCTATGGTATCCGATAAAATAGTGAAAGACATAACTAGGCAGAAGATCTCATCTAGTTATGCATATGAAACATGCGTGGTCTGCTTATACTATTATTTTTAATTCATGTAGATTTTATTCTATATTATGGCAACTTCATTCTTACTGCATGACATCATAGATGAAAAAATTTTGATCAGTCTGAACTATGTGGACTAGTTGAGAAACTTGCGAATTAGATTTATACAAGAGAAGATCTCCTATGTTCTAAAAATTTTTGACCCTAGTCCAATCAGTGAAGATGCTTCTGAGGAGGATTAGGCCATGAATAAAAAGTGGCAGTTTGACAGCATGGCTGTCAAAAGTATTATGTTGGCCTCAATAAGCAAAATGTCCAATCGGTGAAGATGCTTCTGAGGAGGATTAGGTCATGAATAAAAAGTAGCAGTCTGACAGCATGGCTGTCAAAAGTATTATGTTGGCCTCAATAAGCAAAAAGTTGTAGAGGCAACATAGTAATCTTGATCCTCATTCCATACTCCTTAATCTTAAGGAGATATATGAAAAACAAAGCCTGAAAGGCAGCATCTTTAGAAGAAAGAAGGAAAATAATATTATTTCAAATATTACCTATTATTTTTGTAGCAAGTTAAGATATTGAAAGAATAATTGTAAGAATTATCTTATAAGTTTGAAACAGGGTGCAAGTGTTGTACCAAAAAATATGTATATTATACAAATATATTTTTTATTGAGTACCTCAGATTCTGATACTTAGATATTAGATACCGCTTGTGGTTCATAAATTTATAATTCATTACAGTGACTATAGAATATCAGAGGACTGAAAAGAGGTGACCTCGAGTTTTTCAGTATAAGTGGAGAGTCCATTAGCACAGAGGCTGTGGGAACTGGTATGCTCAAATTATCTTCGGACAAGATTTTAAAATTAGAAGATTATCATTAAATGTCTAAGATCATTAGAAATATTATTTATGTATCTTTGTTATTTAAACAAATTTATGAAATAAAGTTAATGGGCAATGATTGCTCTATTTTCTTTTCTAATGAATACTATGATAGTGGTTATATTGATAACAATCTTTTAATTCTTACGCTCAATAAAAATATTTTTTATATTAAAAATTATGTCCTAAAATCTATCGTGTGATGATTGAGTTCTTTTTATATATGAATTATCCAGTGATAAATAAAAATTATTTTGGCATTATTCATCATAAAGTTACATCTTCCTTATAGAACTCTTGTATTGTGATGAAGTCAAAGCAAAAAATTTATTGTATAGTTCTTAAACATATTCACGATCAAATGATATGTTATTACAGAATGATGACGTTTATCGAGTAGAGGTCGTTGTATGCTATATAGGTTAGTTGTCTTCTTAACCAAAGAGTGTGGTGATACTAGTATGCCATACAGGTGAGATATAGGAGTACATCGTCATTGAACAGGTGACTCTCCTGCTGAGCATTTTGCTATCAAGAGCTACTCGTGAAATGTATGGGCATAAGTATCCTTCAGATCTGAGATCACTATAGTGACTTACAAGCAACTCATTATACTTTAGTGCCAGACTATCTAAATTTCTAATGCAGTGACGGAAGACTACTGGATACAGTCAAGTACTTGCGAAGTCTATGCATGGATCAAAATGGGATTGACCCCATCGGATTATAGAAACAGATGTATCATTGTATTTTAATTTAGTAAAGCCTTGGTCAAAAAAATCTATGAGATGGATTTGAAAGGTTGAAATACAATATGAATGAAACACTCTAGGTTGACAGTTAAACCTAGATTATTCTAGAGCATTTAGGGTCAAAGAGATGAATTATATGATAACCATATGCATAGATTCTAAAATATTCTTTTATGATTATTCAATCTATCTGGACGTCAAGAACCATTGTTAGATGGTATTTTCGATTGGTACAGAAAATGATTTCTGTGCTATCAACTTAGTGTTCAAACCTATGAAGTCACGCACACAAGTCAGATGATGTAGGAAAGTATTAGCCTATATTTATATGTTCAATTTGAAAGTACTTAACTTGATTGAACATATAGACTAACTGGATTAAGAATTAAGTTATGGATCAAATAGGATTGAAGAGTTAACTATGTCTACCTAGCACTATACATGAGGTTCAAATTCAATCTCGAAAATGAATAATTTTTGATCTATGATCCAAAGAGCCTATAAGAGATTGAATTTAAGTACTAATTAATTTTAAATTAGATTTGATTTAATTAGACTTAATTGGATTCAAAATTTTAAGTTAGACTTGATCCTAAGTCCTAAATAGTTTAAGATTGACAGCCTTTTAAAATTATTTCGAATTAGCTTCGAATTGGATTCGAATTGAACCAATTTTGGATGAGATCTTTGGAGTCCATTTTCGCTGAGACTCTCTCACCTCCATGGCCGACCAGCACCTAGTATGGTGCTAGTTGTGGGCCATCCCACATGGGGGTGGGTGCAAAGTGGACACCATATAAGGTGCCAATCCTTTCTCATGTAGGAATCCTCCTTTGATAAGTTGTAGACTAATTCAAAGCTTGTTTGAATTAGAAGTCCTATTTTTATTGGATCATGAAAATCATCTATAAATAGAGAGGGTCTCTACCTATGGATGCATAGCAATCAAAGTGTGAAAAAAGAGAGAAAAAGAGAAAGAGGCATGAGCATAGTGGGCGTCCCATCCTTTGCGTGTTGCTCCTCCTTGCCGCCCCCCTTCTCCTCCTTGCCATGACCTCCTTTTTGGGCATCTCCTTGCTCGTATGAGGCATCACATCAGTGCCTCTCTTTCCTCCCTTGGTGGCATTATGAAGGTGCTTCGATTCGAAGCTTCATCCTGCTTTCCTGTGGAGTTTGACGTGCACGTGAAGTAAAGGGCCTACAGATCTAGGCCTACGCGAAGGTTTGAATACATATTCTGAAGATTTGATCTATATTCTGCTACAATCTAGATAAAGATTTGATCTTTATTTAGTTAGATATATAGAAAAATTTTAGATGCAACCTTGGTGATCCGTGAGAAACAGGTTTTAATCAGATTTTTTTTCCTTCATTTTTCATATTGATAGAAATATGAAAAGAGAGAGAGAAGATATGAATAATACATATCTTTGACATTATCGCCTTAGTCATATTACTGAGTCAAGGATTAACAGGTGGTACAAAGAAGAGTTTTTTAACTCATAAGATTATGAATCAATGGAAACCTGTGAATCTTATCTCATGGGTAAGATGATCAAGACACCTTTCTCTAGATATGAAGAGAGGGTAAGGGGGTTGTTAGTCCTAGTACATTTAGATATATGTAGACCGATGATAACTTAGGTCAGAGGAGGATACTCCTATTTTATCACCTTTACGGATGATCTATTAAGATTCGGATATATGTATCTTATGAAACATAAATCTGAAATCTTTGATTAGTTTAATGAGTATCAAAGTATGGTTGAGAAACAAACTGAAAAAAATATCAAGATTCTTCAATCTGATTGAGGAGAAGAATACTTATCCAGTAGATTTCTTGATCATCTTAAAAGTAAGGATGTTCTCTCTCAATGGATCCCTCCTTACACACCACAGCTAAATGGTATAGCAGAAAGGAGAAATTATACTTTGATGGATATGGTGCGGTCTATGATGTGCTTCACAGATCTTTCAATATTATTTTGGAGATATACCCTAGAGGCTATCGCATATATTCTGAATAAGGTACTCTCAAAGTCTGTTGCTAGTATTCCATATGAGATATGGAAAGAAAAAAAGTTGAATCTTAAACATTTTAAGATCTGGGGCTATCCTACTCATGTCAAAAATATCTTCGGGCATAAGTTAAGTGCTAGATCAGACAAGTGCAGGTTTGTAAAGTATCCTAAGAAAACTAAAAGATACTATTTTTACCACCCTATTGAAAAAAAGATGTTTGTTAGTAGGTATGCTACTTTCTTGAAAAAAAAATTGATCCAAAAAGGGGATAGTGGGAGGAATGTCGAACTCGAAGAAGTTCAGGACCTACAAACCATTTTAGAAATATTAGTGGATCGTCCATAGAATGATCCTCAACTGAAAATACGCAAGGATGAGATACATTTACAATACACACTTCCTTTTCGAAGATTAGATAGAGTGTGACAAGTACCTCTGAGATATGGATTTATCATTAAGAATGACAATGAGATCAACATCATTGAGGATAATGATTCTCTCACCTATTCGAAACCTATCATGAATAGAGACTATGACAGATGGCTGGATGCTATAAAATCTGAGATGGACTCAATGTATATCAACCAAATGTAGACTTTGGTTGATGCGCCTGAAGGTGTGACTCTAATAGAGTGCAAGTGGATCTTCAAGAAGAAGATCGAAGCAGATGGCCAAGTGAAAACCTACAAGGTTAGGTTGGTGGTGAAGGATTTCAGGCAAAGACAAGAAATTGACTAGAATGAAACCTTCTCACTAGTGGTCATGCTCAAGTCTATTTAAATTTTACTTGCTATAGCTACATACTACGACTATGAGATCTGGTAGATGGATGTCAAGACTGCTTTCCTCAATAATACTCTCGAGGAAGAGGTCTATATGACTCAGTCAGAGAAATTTATCTCAAGTTGGAGAGCAAATCAAGTATGTAAGCTAAGAAAATCAATCTATAGATTGAAGCAAGCTTCGAAGAGTTGGAACATCCATTTTGATATAACAATCGAAGAGTTTGACTTCATCAAAAATATGGATGAGCCTTGTGTGTATAGGAAGATAAGTAAGAGTGCTATTATCTTCTTGATTCTGTATGTCGATGATATACTATTCATTGGGAATAATATTCCAATATTGTAATCGATCAAGACTTGGCTATCAAATAAATTTTTCATAAAAAACTTGGGTGAAGCATCCTATATACTAGATATAAAGACCTATAGAGATAGATCTAAGAAGATGCTAGGCTTGGCCTAGTCTCGATACATAGATCTTGTGTTGAAGAGGTTCAACATAGAGGCAAGTAAAAGAGGTTATTTGCCCGTAAGACATGGCATACGTCTCTCCAAAAAAATGTATCCTAAGACATTTAAGGAGAGGAAGAGAATGAGTGAGATCCCTTATGCTTCAGCGTGGGATCGATCATGTATGTCATACTATGTACCAGACCTGATGTAGCTTATGCTTTAGGCATAGCTAGCAGATTTCAGACTGATCTAGGAGAAGATCATTGAAAAGCTGTGAAAAATATTCTTAAGTATCTGAGGAGGACTAAAAATATTTTTCTTATATACAGAGAAGGATCAGAGTTGAAACTAGAGGGGTATGCAGACTAATTTTTAATCTAATCGGGATAATAATAAATTAATATCAAAATATGTGTTTATCTTAAATAGTGGAGTAATGAGTTAGAAGAGTTTCAAATAGTAGACTGTAGTTGACTCAACCATAGAGTCAAAGTACATTATTGTTAGTGAAGCCGCAAAGGAAGCTATCTAGATGAAGAAATTCATCATAGAATTTGGATGTGGTTCTTGAGATAGAATGACCAGTGCCGGTTTATTGTGATAACACTGAGGTCGTTGTTTAAGCCAAGAAACCTAGGTCTCATTAAATACCCAAGCACATCCTTAGATGCTTCCACCTCGTTTGAGAAATTATTGAAAGACAAATGGTTGTCATAGAACCAGTTGATACTAAGAACAATATAGCAAACCTATTCACTAAGGCCATACCACAGCATCTATTTAATCGCCATCTTGATAGTATAGTATTGAGATACAAAGATGATTGACTTTAGTACAAGTGAGAGATTAAAAGAAGAGTGCCTTACAAGGCAATCACATGAGTGATGCGATGGAATTTTTTTTTGTAAACTTCTAACTCATATAATAATATTATTCATTTGATAATAAAATGAGGTATTGATTCATCATTGTAGTTGTATCTTATTGTGTATAAGATTATGATGAATCTCATAGATTTGGATAATGATTTTAGGATCATGAAGAGTTCATATCTGTGAAATCTAAAATCTTAAAATTTTAATCTTAAATATTTTTGATTGTAGAAATATTGAGTCAAAGATTAATATTCTGGATAGACTGGTACTTCCTGTGTATACTCGATGGAGAGGGTGGTTGATTTTACAGATCACTTGTGTGAGATACTAATATAAAGATGTGAGTGCTTATTAGAGAATGAGTTCATTGAATTAAATTATCGACAAAGAATATCTTATTGAGCTTTACTTGTATGTCAAAAGATGTTTCTTTAAGTAAGAGTTGTGCAAGTGATCCTTGGACTTGAGATCATCATGAAATCTTGTGCACATAATTCATATTTTGGTTCATATCCATGCATGGCATAAAGATATGTACCAAATATTTTGGATATGATAAAATATATATGGAGGTTGTGAGTCGGTCGATAAAGAATCGATCACTCTTAGTAAGAGGGAATGGCATCCTATGCATTCTCATCTCTAGATAACACAGAAAGTCTTTGGCCAAAGCAATTTGAAGATTAGAAAGGATTTTTAATACTTCATCATTAGAGTCATCACTGATTGATGGAGAATCGATATGAATATGTGTTTAAGTTTGACATGATTTCATACTCATAAACATATTCGGAATGCAGGATGATCGAAAGATTAAATTACAGGATAACTTACCACTGAAGGGTATATTTGATTTTTTTATCAAATTTTATATCTTCAGGATAGTCATGATACATTGCTAGGCATCCATCTTGATTTGCAGGTTTGATCAAATTAAAGAATTTAATTCGATCTCCAATTAAAAATGGTTCTAATTGCTGAACTCGGATTAGCACGGTTTGCACCTTAATTTAGAAAAGATTTTAATCAAATTAGATCAACCTGTACCTAAATCTATTACTAACTAGATGTGGAATCCAATGAGTTACATACATAAAAAAAAATTGGCCAAGGACCCATTTGATACGGTTGATTGAAATTATGATCCAATCGGATAGTCGGTAAGCATGCTAGCACATATGGCTAACCCTAACTACTTGGGGGATCAGATTTGATCTTAATCCTTGCTATTTGGCTAATCAATTTGGTGAGCACTTGAGTTAGGTCGAGCCATCTAGAAGCAGTCCAAAGTGGGGCACCTCAAGCCTTATCCATGCCAAAAACCAAGAGTCTTGTTGCAGAAGGTCTCTTGGCGTAGATTTTGAGAAAAGCGCATGCACTCTCTATTTTTGGCATGCAGAAGGATCAGAGTCCTTCTCCTTTGGGTCTCTGACCCCTATGGCAAGGTGACCAAATTCTTAACTTCCTTGGCATACTTTTTAAAGTATGAAAAATCTTCTGGATGGGTGTGAGAAGCTATGGACTTTGGCGCACGCGCGGTGATCTGCAGATCATGAGAAGAGGCACTTAAGAGTCCTTCTACTTCAAGCAGAAGGAGGCACCACTTTTTAGATAAACTTATCATCTGAGATCAGATTCAGGTGTCCTCACCACATGACAAGTTCTGGGCTTATCTGAATTGTGAAGAGATGCTAAATGCATCTTTTTTCATGGCACATGCACGAGAGAAAGGAAATCGATGTATCTTGCTCTGATGAGTCCTTCTGCTTGAAGACTCTTATATAACTGATATATCCACTTGATATAGTGTTTGGATTGAGGTGTGACTTCTCTTTTGGCATCCCCTCAGGTTCTATAAATAGGGGATGGCAGATGGGATCAATCACTCAATTCCTGCAAGCCTTATCCAGTCCCTTTCTCCCTCTCTCACAACTCTAGGTCTTTAGAACAAGGTTTGTTTTTTTAAGACAAGCCTATTTCTAATAGGACAAAAGATTTAAGAGGTCCTAAAAAAGGAGGTCAAGGCTAGAAGGGAGTTCTAAGAGGTCTAGACTCACGTCTAGAGGAGGGTCTGATTAATTAGAGGCTGGTTGAGTTCTAAGAGTTATAACTCTTAAAGCAAAGTGAAGAAGGAATACTGTCCTTGGATCAATTCTTGTATAGATCACCATTGGAGGGTGAATATTTGGACATCTAGTGAAATTTGAAATTAGTGCTACAGATATTCTTCTTATCCTACCTATTTAAAATTCTTGCTTTGATTGTTATTATCAAAGATTCTTAGGCATTAAGGTTTCAATGCACTAGGGTGTTTTGAATGAAAATTTTTAAACACCAATTCTTCCGCTGCGTCATCGAAATCCAACAGTAGTATTGGAATCCAAATAGATGGTTGGGCTATTTTGCAATAATTTTAAAAGTTTGGAGATTATTGGTAATTTTTTAAACTTTTGAGATCAAAATACAAATGAGTCAAACTTTAAGGGGTGTCTCTGTAATTTTTTCTTTTTTATTTTGCTAGTGGTGTTTTTTAGGTCGATTAGGTTATGGGCTGATCTAATTGATAGGGCCATCACATTCTACTTCCTTAAAAGAGTTTCGTCCTCGAAACTTAACATACCTTCATACTCAAATCAAATGAGAAAATCTTTCATCTGATACTTCATATCATTGATATATAATTCTGGTTCATACACATACTTCTAAGAGTCATATTCTAGACTAGTTTCGATTAACCCTAGCTTCCGCATCCGAGTAGTGAAGTTTTTTAAAAATAAAACATCAATATGAATAACTCTCTTAAGAAAATGGACAACATATAGTGGCTTATTTGATTCTTCAAATATATAGTTAAATTTGAAAAATGCAAAGAAATGAAAATAATCATAATCAAATAGTACATGAGCTTCTATACGGTGATTAGATAACTATTCGATTACTTGCACTGGCATGCTACTCAGTCAAAGCAAATAATTGTGCATTTCTCTTTTGGTTCTGATTAATGGGTTTGGCAAACTTAAAGTCATTCTTTTTATTATGACAATCCCATGTTAATTGTCTCTTCTTGCTGCACTCAAAGCATATTCCAAATTTCTTAAAGCAAGGCCCACTATGATTTTTACTATAATACTCATAAATCTCTATTTTTTCTTCTTATTAGAGTTGTTCTCTAAGTTTTCATGTTGGTCACTTTAAGTTCCTATGGGTCTAGACCTCTTCCTATCCTCTCTTGCTTGTTCCAATCTTTTCATATTTGATTCAACTTTTAAAGCTCATTCCAGTACATCCCTATAGTTGTTAAAAGGACAAGAGAATAAGTGAAATCAAATTTTATATCCTAGACCATGCTCAAATCTATTTGCTTTACTCCTTTTAAATTCCATTAGCTAAGGGCAAAAATAGCCTAACTTGTTGAATTTTTTTGCATACTCCAATACTGTCATGTCAATTTTTTATCTTAAAATCAAGAACTCATTTTCTTTTACCAATTTCATTGACTTGAAGAAATATCAATCATAAAATATTTTTTTAAACTCCTCCCATATTAACTAATCATCAGCATTCCTTTATGTAGCATTTATTGCAATCAACCAAAACTTAGCATTTTCCTTCAGTATAGGTATGGTTAACTTAACCTTCATATCCTTAGGATACTATAGGATATAGAACATCTTCTCCATTTCTTGAATCCGAGTCTCCACAACTAGAGAGTCGGGTTCACCCTCAAACATTGGTGGGTTGAGCCTTCTGAATCTCTCATAATATGATACCAAAGATGGTGTAGGTCGAGAAGTGGCTTATGTCTGCTGCTTTTATCGAATAAGCTAAGTCACTATTTGGCATACTCCATTAATGTCTATCTGAGTGGCTGGCACACACCAATTGGTTGGCATCTCTCCTCGTAGTCATTCTTGCTCTTCTCCTCTTAGTAGTAAAGTTCATCAAGATTTCATCCTTCTTATTGCTCGTCGTTCCCTATCCAAAATTTTAATATGAAGCAACTTCCATAGCTAAGCAACAATAGGGTTGTAAAAAATCTATCTATTCTTGTTCAATTAAATAAGATCTAACTAAAGATAACCTAACTATCCACTTTAAGTTCTATCTATTATCAAACTTATTGCTCTAATACTATAAAATATCACACCTCAAATCCAAAATATAATATAGTCATGCTACTGAAGGGTGCAACCTACGATAGCATGAAGCCAACATTCATTATCTTGAATACAATAAAAGATGTATCACAAATAAGACATAATAAAAAGATTCAATTAAAATCATTAATTAATTCGAGACTAGTTCATAGCATCTAAATCCAAAATCAAATGCCAAGTCTAAGTATCAAAATTTATAAATAGTTAACTATAAATCCATAATCAATAAAAAACTAAAATTAAACTACAAAATTTTGAAACTTACTAACACGGACCCCAAAGCTTAGATCCTTCATCGTTCCTAACCTTATCCATTTATAAAAGAAAAAAAAATAAAGATGTATAAGCTATACCAGCTCAGTAAATAAAATCTATACTTTCTTATCAGAATAAGCATAAATTTATACATGCATCAATAAATTATTTAGAGAAGATAATTATCATTAGAAAATAAAACTTTTCATAATAACAATATAATCATAAATCAATCATATGCTCATATGTATGCATAAATCAAGAAATTTATGTAAATTTGATTTCCAATGCATAGTATAAATAAATTTATAAATCATGCTAATGTTATAAATAAAATCATAAATTATTTATTATTTTATCATGTTATAATTCTTAACAATTCTCTTAGATTAAATGCTAAGATCACTATTATATCTATAATAGAGCTATAGTCGATAAAAAACTATTATTTGTTAATAGGATCATGTACTAACTACTATTACCTGCTAGTAGGATCATTTGTCAACTATTATTACCTACTGACAGGATCATATACTAACTATTATTATCCACTGATATAATCATATCGATACTAGCTCCAGATATCGATCTTTCTCATTTTTAGGAGCCATACATAGCTATCTGAAAGTTTTTTTCTATATTCTTAAAATAAATATTTTTAAATTATTTTTTTATTAATTTTTTTTTAAATTATGTAAAAATAATATATTAGATAATTTTATAGAGTTCATGGTCCATAAATAGCTTTTAACAGTAAAATAATCATGAAATTATTCTTTTCATAACAAAATATAACTTTTATATATATGGAGTTCATATTTCATAACTAAGTCATTTATATTAAAATATTCATGGAATCACTATTTTATGATAAGTCATAAGTTTCATAATGTATATGCTCGATCCTTATTTTATAAAAATATAAAATAATTTTTTTATTAAATAATCAATAATTCAAAAATAAGTAAAAAGTATCGGTGTTACTTATCTTTTCTATTTTAGATCTTTAAACTTTATTAGAAGAATCAATTAATCCTATTTAAAATATTAAAAATATAATCAATTTATATTTGATAAATCTAATAGATTTAAATTATGAGGAAAGAAGATCATTGACCAAGTGGTCGATCTGATGGATTGACTGGGCATTAAGATAGTTCAGGGCTTTCTAACCGAGAGTCAGATCTAGATGACTCGATTAAGAAATTATAAAGTATGAATTTGATCAAGACCAAAATCAATCAACAAGGGTCATCATTAATGGATTTCAAAGATAGCTGACAGGGTTAGTGTGATCAATCCAATAGGCTATTCACACACTATGGTGGTCTTGTATCTCTTCGAGTCAACTCAAGTTCATGAGATATAGAGATGAGACTTCATATTAGGATCCATAGGTCTTCTTAGAGAGAGAAAGAGGAAGAGTGGAAAGAGAGACACAAGAGAGAGAAAGAGAGTTGGTCTTCTCTTTTTTTTTTCTTTTCTTCTTTTTTTTCTTTGGCCGAACATGGGAGGAAAGAGGGTGCCATGGTCATGATCCAGCAGTGTAGCCTAAGGTCCAATAGCAAATAATGATGTTGGTCGACAGCGAGCCATGATGGATGACCGATGGTGAGGATTAATCGGTGGGAATCAAGAAAAATAGGATCGGTAAATAAGGGATCCATAACTTTTTCTTCGTTTTAGTTGTTAGCTAGTCACCAGCGGCAATGGCACCATCGTGAAGGATGGTAGGAAGGTTTGGCTATCTGATCAGGACTCCAACACCAAAGGGCGATGATGTCGATGATCGAGAAAGGGAAAAATAGGTTCAACCAAAATAGGGGATTGATTTCTTTTCATAGTTTTTTGGCAAAACTAATGGCTAGTGATAGTGTGCAAGGCCATAGAAAGAAGGGGAGGAGAGAGAGGATGTGAGATTGGAGTCTTGTCTCGATTAAGACTAAAAATAGGCTCGAGCTAATCTAATGGGCTTCGAGCCGACCCATCTATAAGTGGGGCTTTGGGTTAGGCTCGAACAAAATTAGACCAGATTTGGACTCAGATATAGAGTCCATTTCATTTTTGAGTTGGGCTCAGGCTTACAGTTGGCCTGGCTCGAGCCCGATTGCAAGTTTGGGATAGCCCAACTGCAACCACTGAAGTGTTGAAGCATGTTGGCATTGATCGACCTTCGATCTCCAGGCAAAGGAGGGGCTTGCTCTCATTAATGGCATCACCTTGGCAGTGGCGATGGCGGTGACGATGTGCTACAACACCAACATTTTGGTCATTCTCTCAGTAATCTTGTCAGCCATGTTTTGTGAGGCAATGCAAGGGATGATGAAATTCATCGACCCACCGATGCCATGAGCTGAAGCACCACCCAGGCCAGATCGAGTTAGCGGCTATTATGTAGTACCTCCTAGACGACAGTGACTACATGAAGGAGGCCTAGCTCTAGTATAAGAGGGAATCATTAATGAAACTGAAGCAAAACTGCTATGCTCTACAGACCTCCCCCAATGGCTTGGGCCGCAGATCGAAGTAATTCGAATGGCGACCCACTTGATCGAGTGGGAGATCAACTCCATCAATGACAACCCCTTGGTCGACGTCGTCCACGATATTGACCTCTGCGGTGGCAACTTCTAGGTGACCTGAAAGAGAGAGGGAGCTATGGAAGTTTCGAGAGAAAGAGAGAGAGGAAGGAGAGAGATGGAGGGAGCGGGAGGGGGTTTGGGCTGAATCTTAGGCTCGGGCTTGGGCTTGGATTGGCCTGATTAGGTTTGGGCCATGCTCAAGCTTGACCTTGGGCCTTAAATTTTAAAATATTTTCAGGGCTAAGCCTGGCCAAAAGTTTGAAAAAATATTTCGAGCCAGACTGGGGTAGGAGTGTGGCCCGATCTAGCCCGACCTGTTTCCGACCCTAATCTTGACTCCAACAGTGTCTTAGCTTTGATTTCTTGTGGGTGCAAGAATAGAAAGTCGTTAACTTAGATGAGAGAGAGAGAGAGAGAGGGAGGAGGAGGTGCCATGATCTCTAGTTGAGGATCACGAGGGATAGAGGGGCTATTTATAAAATCTTAGGGTCTTAATTGCCTTTAGATTTCGACTCCTTTTCAGAATTAATAGGAGAAGAAAACTCCCATCATAAGTCTTCTAGCGCCCCCCCTTCCCCTTCCCCCTCCCTCTTCTTCTTCTTTTTTTTTTTTTTGCTGGTGCACTTTTTTGGGCCAATCAAGCTATCTGCTTTTAATAAATATGAATTTTATGTAAATAGATTCGAGTCATAAACGAATCAATTCATCTAAATCTCTTTATTAAATGAATTAGATTAGAATTTAGATCTTCGATTCATTTAATCTATTTCAATTTATTTAATAATTAGATCAAATCATAACTGACGTATTTAATCTGTTTAAAATCTATTTGAAACATGCTTCATCTTTTTTTTTGACCCAACATATTTGATCCATTTAATTCCTTTAACCTAATCTAATTTATTTAATAAATAAATTATATAGATCAAATCGAGTAATCTATTTAATAAACAGATCAAATTTATATCTAATTTTTAATCTATTTAATAAATCACTCAGGTTTGGATAAACAAAATTTTAACACAACCGCATCGGACTGACTGAATAGCAACCGCTGGTTTTTATGCTTTAAAATTAAACAAAAATATTTCACCAAGAATCGAATAAAATAAAATATATTTACAGCAAAAGAAGAAGATAACATTTTTACCAACTATACATAAACGAAAGAAACAAACGGAAAACTCCAGCCTGCTACAGCCTGCGTCACGGTCTACTCTAATAATTCACTAGGCCTACGCCGCCGTTCACCCGTGGTGCACCTCCACCAGCACCGCCTCCACCGCCGGCAGCACCGACAGGGGCGTCGAGCCACCCGTCCACGGGGGCGCACTCGGTCTTGTGCGCCAGTTTCCAGTGGAGAGCTTGACACGCCCGAGAGCAGTAGTTTACAGTGCCGCAAACCGAGCACCGCCGGAATTCGTGCCGCCGCGTCTCGGGCCGACCACAGCCGCCGTAGGAGCACATCCTCAACCCCTCTCTGGAGGGACCACCCCTCATAGCGAACCACTCCACCATGAACCGGTTCGCCGGATGGGCCTCCGGCGCCGGAACGTTACAGCCAAAGTCGCTGAGCAGGGAGCAACAGCTGCCCCCTTCCGAGATGCGGTGGTGGCGGTGGGCCTGCCACGCCGCCTTGGCGGTAGAGCCGAGGACGACAGCGAGCTCGTGCGCGTTGGCCTGGACCAGGAAGCGCCGCCCCTCGACCACGTTCTGGCGCACGCCATAGCCGTCCTGTAAGCAGTGGCCGAGCTCGCGAAGGGCGTCGACATGGCCGAGCGCTGCCGCGCGAGCGCACAGGGCAACCCCGGCGCGAAGGTCCTTGTCATGTTTCGAGCCCCCGCTGCCGTTGAACTGGATGACCGCCAGAGCGTAGAGCGCCGCCATATGCGACCCGATCGCCGCCCGCGCCACCAGCGAAACACCGCTCGCTCTGCTCTCCAAGCAGTAGAATCGGATCTGCGAAACCAAATAAAAATCAAATCTTTAGCCTTTCATCCTCCAAAAAATCGCTCCTTTCGTTCAAAAATCTCACAAAGTACCATGCCCAGTATGTAGGAAGCTTCCAGATTTCCTGCATCGGCGCTCTGCTTCAGAAATTTGTGAGCGGAGTCGGACCAGTTCTTCGCCCTAATGGCAAAGATCTTTGCGGAGGCCTTCGAGAGAACAAAGGGACTCATCCCCAACCTATTAGCCCTCCTACAACTGTAGACCCAACAAAAAAAAAAAA
The DNA here is from genome assembly GCF_000442705.2 of Elaeis guineensis. NCBI lineage: Eukaryota > Viridiplantae > Streptophyta > Magnoliopsida > Arecales > Arecaceae > Elaeis > Elaeis guineensis. The sequence continues at coordinate 89,826,576 of NC_026001.2, read as the reverse complement.
AACAAAAAATTTACCATAACAATCACCAACACGAACCAAAAAAAAAAAAAAAATGGAATTTTTATTAGATATGGGGTACATACGTGATAAGGATGCTGATAAGGTCGGAGGGCGAGGAGGCGGAGGATACGATTTTGCCGAGGATGAGGACGATAATTTCGTCAGGGAGGATGTCGAAAAGGTCCTCCGCCATCGCTCCTCCTCCGCCGTCCCCCTCCGCCGCCGGTGACGCCGCCCGCGGTCTCTTCCGGCGGCCGTAGTGCTCTCTTCCCCTGTTCCTCTTCCCTCCGCCACCAGCCCTCTCCTCCTCCGCCGCCTCCTTCGGCCGGGATGAAAGACCGCGTCTCGTTCGCATAACTGCGGTTCCTCTACGCAGGCAAAAGCCTCTCTTTTTATATCTCCTCTCTCACTCTGGGAGGATGTCAGGTCGCGCCTTTGGGGAACAAGGAGGAGGCTCCGGGTTACATATAACGTTCTCGGAGAGAACTCTAAATGGCCATATGGACCATCTTGCCCTCGTAGGTCTCGTGGTGGGACTGTCGTTTTTACTGGATAAGAAGTTCCAAACCTCGTCCACCAGCACCCTGGTTTGCGTCCGACTTGACGTCCACTTTGAGTTTCCCTACTTTGATACTCATACCTGGGTTTCTTGCCCGTTGTAACAATTTTCAGAGGAAAGTTTTTTTAGAAAAAAAATATATATATATATATATTATTTTTTTATAATAAAAAAAAAATAGAGATATTTGATTTATAATTAGAATCAAAATCAAAATATAAATTAGAATGGATTAAGATCGAAATGAAATTTTTGAAAGTATTTAGTTCATGACCGAAATCGAAATCAGAATCAGAATAAAAATTTGAATCCTTAAGAAAAAGTAGCGATGGAGTTTTAGATAGATAAGACTATTCCATCCTGCTTTAAAATCAAAATCAGAGTGAAACTCTTTTCAATCAAATGATATATTTGATTTATCTAGATAAATAAACAACCGATGCACTCCATAGTTTTTTAATTTGCATGATCTTTTTATGATTATCCATATTGTTAGATCATAAAAAGATAAATAAAAATATTTAATAGAATTGACAGTTGTGTAAAACTTGTGTTTGTACACATATTCATAAATAAATAAATGATGATGACCAATACGTCTAACAGTTGTCTAACTTATCTAATTTTTTCTTTAATTGCCCATGTTTATATTTACAGATAGGTAAACGATGGTGATTAACGGAGGGGACGGTTATGCAAAAGCTTTCGTTACCATATACTGATAAATAAATAAATGATAACCATCAATAGACCTGACAGTTGTCCAATTTTTATGATTTTTCTTCAAGTAGTCAGTATTATCTGTTCATAGATAGATAAACGAAAATGATTAATAGAGCCAGCAATTGTGCAAAGCTTGTATTGCTATATGTATTTACAAATAAATAAAGGACAATGATTTGTAGATCCGACAATTATCTAACTTATCAAATTTCCAATCCAGTTGTTTATATTGTCTGTTTTGGAAATATATAAATGAAAGTAATCAATAAAATTGATAATTGTGCTAAGCTTGTGTTGTTGCACATATTTATTGGTAGACCTAGTGGCTGTCTATGTTATTTGTTCCTATATAAATAAGTGATGTTGTTTGATAAAGTTGATAGTGGTGCAAAGCTTGTATTCTTTTATACATTGATAAATAAATAAACGGCAAGTGTTGATAGAGCTAATCACCGTATTATTACTTGGGTTGCAAACACCTCAGTTTCTTCCATTAGTATGCTTTTTGGAAGATTTTAATTGACTAAGTAAGGAGGCTTGGGATTTTCTTTAGCATTGATCTTTATCCGATGATTTTTCTCAACAATATTAGTTGACATGTGACATCTATTCTTTGCACCATGAGCAAGATCAATCTATTGAAAAATTTTATTCAAAATTGAGTTATTTGTGAGATCAATTAGCATTGTTTGAATCTGAGTGGATCAGTTTGAGACTGACTCAATTTTTGATGGCTTTGAGAGATGAGTTCGAATTGGCATGAGCCTCATAATTTCATAGCTCTCCCTTACCATCTTTGGATAGTGCAGTTTCTGAATTAATCTCTAAATAAATTAGGCTCTAAACTCTTCGTTTGTCTATATCTGACAATTCAAATCTTGTGGTATTACTTTTCATCGATAGACATCTAAAGTTTCTACTCAGTCTATTAGAGTTATTGGGAATACCTCCAACGGTCAAAGTATTGGGTTTATGAAAAATTGTTTCTTCGATAATATTGGAGGTCACAAAATTGTTGATTGCAGGAACCTAGCATGTCTACGTGCTTCTTAGAGTTTTTCTTCTTCTACGACTACTGCAGTGGTGAATACTGAGTCACCTGAGTCTTAGGCTACTCAACAATCAACTACTTCTTCAACTATTGATCTTAAGGCACTTGTTAACCAGCTTTTATCACAAATAGATTCTTCCGCTCATGCTATGTCTACAACCATTTTAGGGAATAAATCTTGGTACCTTGATTCAATCTGCAGAAATCATACAACGTCTCATGTTTCTCATTGTACATACAAAATCTTACCAACCTCACCACTTATTGTTCGCATTACCAATGGCTCTTGTATGCATGTCAATCATATTGGTCACATTTCCACACCTTCTCTTACCATATCAGATGCCTATCTGGTTCCTTCTTTAACCTTAAATCTACTCTATTTAAACAACTTTGTGATTTAGGATTTGAGCTTTATTTTTTTAATCACGGTTGTGATATGCAGAATCCTCAGACGGGACAGCTCATTGGGACTGGCCGTAAAATAGGACACTTGTTCAAACTAATTTTCTTGCATGTTTTTTCTTCTGTTATCGTTGTTGTAACCTCTATTTCTTCATACACTTGGCACACTCATCTAGATCATATTTCACATGCTAAATTTGAATATCTTCTTAATAGTGGATGCCTTAGATTTGTCAAAATAAGAAATTTGATTACATATTACGTCAATTAGGCAAACAAAAGGGTTTGCCTTTTAATAAAAATACTTCTATTGCTTTTGAGTCTTTTGAGTTGATACAATCTGATAGTTGGAGGCCAACACCTATTTTGAGTAAACAAGGTAGCCATTATTTTGCTATATTTATTGATGATTATTTCTACTTTACTTTGATATACTTGCTGAAAAATCAATCTGAATTGCCTCAGATTTATCAGGACTTCACTATTATGATTTATACTCAATTTTTCAAGCATATTAATATTTTTCGTTTGGATAATGTTATTAAGTATAATGACTCATCATTTCTTAAAATCTTGGGTCAACATGGTACTGTTATTCATAGATCATGTCCAGAGATATTACAGCAAGATGGTCTAGCTGAATGTAAACTCGATCACATTCTAACTGCTGCTCAAGCCATGCTCTTATCTACCTCCCTTCCTGAATCCTTCTGAGGTGAAGCAACCCTCATGGCAATTTACATTATCAACCGTCTCTCTTCATCTATTTTAGACAATCGCACACCATATAAGCTGTTGTATGGTATGAGTCCAGACTATAGTATTCTCCGAATATTTAGTTGTGTTTGTTTTATGCTTCTCTCTCCTCATGAACATAACAAACTCCAACCAAGATCTCTTTTATATTATTTTCTGGGCTATGGCAGAGGATATAAGGGTTATGGGTGTTATGATTGTTTTGCTCAAAGACTCTGGATTTCTCGAAATGTGTTCTTCTAGGAACATAAAATAATTTCTAGCTCATCAAAAGTTGATCTTGATCCATCCGAGTCCACTCTATTGTTTAATAACACTCTCTTTTACATGCAAGAAGTTCCAGCTCTTCTGGTGACCTCAGCTCTTACACTGTTACTACTCTCCAAGATGATCCTAGTATCACACCAATTGAGCCTCATCAATCCACTTGGATAAGAGAACCTCCCATATGTTACTTTCATTATTATCATACTCTTGCCACATTACATGAACCCACATCCTTCAAAGAAGCTTCTTCTCATATTGAATGGCAACAAGCTATGTCTGATGAATTGCAGGCTTTAGAAAAGAATCATACATGAAATCTAATTGACTTGCCTCCTGAAAAATCAATAATTGACAATAAGTAGATCTATAAAATCAAGACTCGCTTGGATGGTTCAGATAAATGATACAAGGCTTGTCTTGTGGCAAGGAGGTTCACTCGAAAGTTCGGAATAGATTATGAGAAGCCTTTGCACCAATAGCTCATCCTACATCCATTTGGACATTATTGGTAATTGCAGCAGCTCGATGGTAGAAACTCTATCAGATGGATGTAAAAATATCTTTTTGAACAAAGGAGCTGGTCTGTATGCAGTCTCCCCTAGCTTTTCTGTTTCCTTGAAAAAAGTTTATCAACTTCAACAATGTAGTATGGACTTAAACAGGCACCTCGAGCTTGTTTTGCTATATTCAGCTCCATTGTCACTAATCTTGACTTTACCCATAGCTTTCATGATTTTGCATTATTTGTTCGATCTACTAGTGGGGGTATAACTCTTCTTCTCTTGTATGTGGATGACATGATCATTACTAGAGATAATGTTACAGAAATTTATGAGCTTAAGTCTTATTTACATTAGCAGTTTGAGATGAAAGATCTATGCTTCCTCAATTATTTTCTGGGATTTGAGGTCACCACTGGGGAGGATGGATCTTATTTGTTTTAGACCAAGTATGCATCTAATTTGCTAACCATGCACGACTTATGGATAGCAAAATAACTTCTACATCCTTGGAGTATAATGTAAAAGCTTACTCCAACTGATGGTATGCTCCTATATGATCCCACTATTCTATCGTCAACTTGTAGGAGGACTAGTTTATCTTACTATTACATGGCCTGACATTGCTTATATAGTTCATATTATCGGTGAGTTTATGGCAGCCCCTCGATCCACATATTATGTAGCGGTCTTATATATACTATGATATATTAAAGGCACTACCTTTCATGGTTAATATTTTTCCATAATCCCATGCTAAAGTTACAGGCCTTTAGCAATGCTGACTGGGTTGATGATCCAATGAATTGTCGATCTACCATTGGGTATTGCTTTTACCTTGGAGACTCTTTCATATCTTGGCACAATAAGAAACAAACTATAGTTGTCCGCTCGAGTACTGAAGCTAAATATTGAGTCTTAGTAGATACCATGGTTGAACTTCTGTGGGTTGGATGGTTATTAGATGATATGGGAGTTTCTCATTCTGATACTACTATACTCTATTGTGATAATTAGAGTGTTATACAGATTGCTCATAACAATATATTCTATGAATGGATCAAACATATCGAGATCGATTGTTACTTCATTCATCAATATATTCTCGATGAAATGGTTCATCTTCTATAGATTGCTTCTCAAGAGCAACCTATTGATATCTTCATCAAAACTCATCCTTCTAGGTGTTTTCTTAATTTGATTCACATACCCAAGATGGCATCCACTATGCCCTCTTAAGTTTGAAGGAGGATGTTATTATATTTATATATATATTAATATATATTAATCTACATTCTTTAAAAGATTGAGAGTTTTAATGGAAAAGCTGAAGATAAATGATTCCATTAGGGGGTACAAGTAGGACAGGGGAGGGTCTGAATATCACAAAGTAAAGAAGTAATTTTTAAATTGTTTTAGACAAATAGATAGAGTCAGTTATTCATGGTTCTACTCGGGGTAATGGAGAGGGGATGTTTGGTTTCGGGATAAAGTCGGTTAAATTTCTGGTTTGGACCAACTAACTACGGTTACTTCTGAGCCATGCACAGACCCAGAACAAAACAAAACTACTTTAACAAACTCAGGTAGGGGCCGGTCAAATTTCTAACTCAGTCAGTCATCCCCGTTCCGTTACATTTTACCGCAGATCGTGATCCAGACTTCATCAGATGAACGGTTGAGATCATCATAATTTCTTAACAGCTATACTGGGACCTGGTGTTTCCCTCTTTTGGTGGAGACTTATTTTCTCAAGTATGACAACTCAATTGAGCCCACAGCGAAAACCAAAGAATCTTATCAAAAACAAAACAAAACAAAATAAAACAAAAAAAGAAAAAAAGAAAACCAAAGAAGGAAAGAGAAGGTCTTGTGATATTTTAGCTAATTAGGGAAAGGTTTCTTAAGATAATCATGTATTAGGTAAAGGCAAGCGTGGGACGGAACTGAGGACGTTGGCTTTGGAATCGGATATTAAGACAAAATGAATCCATCACACGGTGCGATAAAATTGAATTGCTGTCCAAGTGAAGATTAACTAAAAATCATCTAGCTGAGTAGGCTCTGATCATTATCGGTCTTTTATAATTTTTATTTTTTCTTATTTTATTATTTTTTGTATATGTTTCGAGCATCTGTAGCTTTCCCTTTTTTTTGCTATTTGATTGGTGATAATCCAAAATATAGTTTCTCAAATGTTATTCATATTTGCATTTAAATTTTACATTAGCACAATCTATTAACTAGTTTGGTCGAGTAGAGCTAGATTATAGATTCAATATTAAGATTCATGAGGTAAAGCATATTATAGCCTAGCAATTGCATCCCTCCTTCTAGGAAGAGGTTTTTTGAGGTTCAACATTACTAGATGTTCTCTGCTTCTTTGATTGCTCTTTTTTTAAAAGATTTTAATACTTAAAGGCTGATACTAGGCTTCTCTAATTTCTTCCAACTTTCATTTCATGTTTTAATCTTTGGGCTGTAACCTGAATGCAAACAAGTAAATCTCCATCAAATAGGCATGCATAACCACCTTTTGGCATAATGCTCCTCTATTGACCCATGATAACTATTGTTCATACTATTATGAAATTTGCCTTCATAAGAATCTAATTAACTAAGAAAATATATCCAGGGAAAATCCTTACTAAATGTCTACATCAATCGATCAGTCATACAACTACTATCCAACTACTTTTTTGAGAAATACATCAAAATACTTACTGGCATGACAAGTTCTCTCGATAATTTCATCTTCATGTATCACACATGAAATATGATTTAATTTTGTTATTGTGAGACCGTATTTTGCGATAGTGACATGAGACAATTCATCCATATCTCAAAAACCTGTATTTAAATGGTTGGTAGGAGGTAATATCAATTAAGATTAAGAAGAGCTATAATATTGCGTTGCACTAATAACACCAATGGATATATTTCATAATATAAGATGTCTTGAATCATTGAGGGGATATTTGGTTGGGGTAATTAAAATATAGAATGAGAACCAGAATGGATGACTCCTATTTCAAATATGTAGTTGGGAGAAATCCTATTTCGATTTTTATTCCAGAGAGAAATAGGAATGATTCATTTCTTTCTGTAGCCGAATCCGGCCTCATCTTAAGGGAGTTAAAATCTCATTCCACTGAAATGAGATTAAAAAAAAAAAAAACTCATCGGATGTGGGATGTGGGGTGCGAGCGCCGTGGCTAGGGGAGGAAATGAAAGAAAGAGAGCTTGAGGAGGAGGTTGGATAGGACGTCAGTGATGACAATAGAGAGACGGCGGTGGATGGAGCGGCGGAGCTGGAGGATGGAGAGGCCGGCGCAGCAGCAGAGAAAGTCGAAGACGGCATCGGGCTTCCCCGAAGAGATGAGTGGGGAGGTGGGACCGAGAGTGGAGAGAAGGCATCAGCGCCAGATGTGAGGAAAGAGGGCATAGGAGCCGTGGACCATCAGAAGGTTTGAAGGGGTGGTGGTGGCTCGAAGGAGATGTAGGCCATTGGGGGGGAGGGGGGAGAGGAGGGGCGGCATGGGGGAGCTACAGACCACCAACGGTTTGGGAGGATGGGTCAGAGAAGGTGCTGGTCCCGCGGAGGTAGGGGTGGGAGAGGAGGTGGCACGGAATAGCAGAGGAGATGTGGGGGAACCAGGGGGTGGTGGTGGCTCGGAGGAGTGATGAGCTACGAGTGAGGTTTGGAGGGTGCGTAGAGGAGCGGAGGAGGCACGAGGAGGGCCGGAATGTGACGTGGAGGAGACACGGGGGGCTAAAAGGAAAGGGCGGGGCAGTGCAGAGGAGCCACGGTTCGCATCAGCGGAGGTGGGGGGTTGGGCATGGTTATGCCATGGAAAGAGGGAGAAAGACGGAAGAAAAAAAATAAATAAATCTCCCTCACTCCTTTATCTTATAAAAATAAAATAATAATAATAATAATAATAATAAATAAAATATTATTTTTAAAAAATAATATTTTTGATTTCGATTTCTTTAAATGAACCAAACAGCAACAATATAAATCATCCATTCTGATTTCGATTCTGGATATAAATCAAACATTTGAGGGGATTAGGTCATTCTGATTCTGATTCCAATTTATTTCGATTTTAATTTCTATTTCGATTTCGATCGTGAACCAAATACCTTCTAAATACCAGATATGTACTACATATAAAGTTTAAAGACACATAGTTCATGTCGAGCGTGATTATTTTCAAAATTGATTGAGCAAAAATGATGGTATGACAATAATAATGATACTATATAATAATTAATAAATCATAAAAACACGTAACCAACGGATAAAAGTTATAAATATTTTATTCTTTAGCCATGTCTGTGTCTAAAGTTGTTCGTAGGTTACAGCACTAGAAAGTAAAAGATTTATGTTACTAATTGATCGGCTTAGTTCAACGAGCAAAATAATAATTGCACATGAATACGACGCACATTTTTACTTGCTTATCGATTGATTAATAAGCTTCTTTTTTTTTTTTAATTAATATCTCACTTCAACACCAAGTTCTACTCTTGTAGTCCACAAGTCTACATGAATCCAACTCCACCAATTTGGTTTCATATGCTTAACTCCAATTTCATGACAAAATGCATTTCTTGGAACCCAAACTTAGTCATTTTAATCAACATGTTTTCATCTAGTTTTCAGAACAAATTGACATTTTATTTTTTTTCATCTTCATGTATCCGATAATTAAACATAGACTCAATCTTTAACGTAATCAACACTAAATGAAACTTCTTACGGCTTTCAAATTAATAGTTCCATCAGCAATAAACTTGATTATTGTTTTTGGCAAGGTTTTTTATTTTGGATGTAGATTAGCTGGAGCTCTCCCTTGTTGCAACATCATGGAGTCCTTTTCATAGGAGACAAGCAAAGGTATTTTCTTCTTTGAAATGTAGGAAGTGAAAGACAAACTTGATAGAGCTACTATCTCCTATCATTTTGTCCAGTTTTTATTGCAGTATACAATTGATGATATAATTACAGTCTTATCCCATCACCTTTTTTTTTTTTTTTTTATGTACAAGAACAAAACTATCGTCCAATTAATTTTTAATATCTAAAGAGGAAAATTATAGCTTGTGTGCCATGGTCGGAGTAAAATAGGAAAAGGTTCACGTCAAAACGTGACACCCATGATTAATCCAATGCGTAGCTACGAAACATTGGACCTGTCACGTTGCTTCCTGATAAATAAATAAATATTTAAAGCGTGCTCGAAGGCGCTCTTTGGCTTGATGACTCCAAGTGGGACTTGAGGATAGGGTTGATGACATGGCACTCTAGAGGGATGGATAACCATTCCTAACCTGCCACGTGGGACTACCCTCGTCAGATTTGTGGGTCCCTGGTACGTGGTTGCTAGCCTCACACGCAACTCCTTTTTGTGTCCACATGGGTCTCCACACTTCCGGAAACCGTACTGGAATGAGGGGCACGTGCATGACACGTGCAATATGTTTTGCTAAGCTCTGGCGTGATGCATCCGGGGATTTGTCTACTTCTTTTGAGTCTAGCAACATAGAATACCGAATTGCATGAGAAAATTGATGTAGTTCATGTGATTAGTGTGAAGACTTTTGATTATAGCACAAAATATGAACTAATTATCTTGTGACATGTGGTGATAGGACTTGTGCATTTTTCCTTTTTTTTTTTTTCCCATGAATTATATGATGAGATTTATCATCATGTACATTTTTTTTTCTTAGAAAAAACTACCTAGGTTTAGGAATGATGTGGTATTAAATTAAATTCTGATCCAAGAAAAGTTCACATAATAATCATATTTTTAAATGTATTATTAGAATGTTTTATATCAGTTTGAAATATTTTTTTTTGTTACACTAATTCTATCCACAAGGGTTTAAATTTGAGTTACTTTGCTGATAAAAAGGCTAGGAAGGCATCTTGCATAGGATGCTCCAAGTTTGGTCTCATTCATTGCCGCCAATTATGTATGAAAGGACAAGAAAATGGTTTCCAATGATAGTTTCTTTCGTAGTGAGGATGGCAATTAGATCATTTATTTCGCATGTCGGAAGAATGAGCCCCCAATCTTGATGGCAATTATTTAGAGCTAAATGACTCTTCTAAGTTCGTCAAAGCCATAATATATAGAACATTAATCCGATGCCTTTTAACACACTCATCGACAAATGGCAATTCTCATCGGATGCGATCATAAATCATCCACAGTATACTTGAAGCTCCCTTAAATTATTGTGGCAAACTGCATGCTGCAGGCACCAATATATCATTGTCAAAGCTAACTTCCATGTGCATGAAGTTAAGGTTGACCCATGGTAGCTTAAGCACTTCTCTCTTCTATTTAGAGGAGTTGTTGATTGCTTTACTTGGAAGCAGGGGACCTTTCCAGACCCCAATCTCATCTGTTTGATAGGAAGAATATCTTAAACTATATATTAAGCCTTGTTGAGTCAAAGACATGCAGCATTTGTCTATGTTTTATTCTCCATTAGTCAAAGATCTCCACCAGATTTTGTCTCTCCTAACTTCTCACCTTGATTGAGACTGCGCAAGGTCTTACCTGTGCTTACTTTTGTCTTTTTTATACCTACTGCCCTGAGATAAAGACCCAATCCTACTCTATAATTTATTCCCAAGCTCTTACACTATCTTGTTATTATTCCCGGAATCCCATTCCTGATATTATTCCGATCTCCCCTTAGACTTTGTAAACCACTTTTAGCTTAATAGATATTTAACAAAATGGCTGTATGTGTGTCCCATCGCACAACCAAGTTGATCCAATGATCCTTAACACCTTTGGAGGGGAGCAATTATTGGTTGGATCAGATCTATCGTCGAGTTGGTGGATGGTAGGATGGTTAAGATTAAAGAGTGGCATGTTTAACTGCATAAATTTAATCGTCCAATAAGGTGCAAACTGAGTCATTATTACGAAGAATATGTTATTGCAAACAGAAATAAAAATTAAATATTTGGAATTGATGCTGACATCCACCAGTAAATTTGGAATTGTCCTTGACTGTCAACCTCCCATCATTAATTGGAACCCTACTATGACCATAAAATTCCAATAATGTCCTTATCTTGTTATAGTCTTGCTGCATAATTCTCTTTGTTGATATTTGTTCTATAAAGATAATGACATTTATCCACACTCTACCGTTTGTTGAGAGCTATAAATGTAAAATACTAATTACATCTGTTACGGTTAATTTTCTCATCATCTGATCATCGAGAACGAACATCTGTAAAAAAAATCCTCACTGATCGAAGATATCTCCAATAGAGACCCTCCGATGTTTAAGTCAGAGAGGAGACTAGGCAACAGTGGAAAGAACCAGAAGCTCAGTGGGAAAGAGCTAGGGAGAGCTTGAGAAAGTTTAAGAGAGCTTACCAAAACTGTTGTCTTACCCCATTTTATAGTAGAATACGGTATGATCCCGTCATTAATGATGCAGACAAGTGAAGAGTTGTCAAATCGTCAGGGACTATCAAATCGTTGTGGGTTGTCAGGTTATCAGAATTAACCCATGTCCTTGACGGAACAATGCCCTATGGCGGTCGTACAGCATGTCCTTGACAGGACAACAGCCCGTAGCGGTTGTACGGCGTTTGGACGGGCTGGCCGACTATATGTCGGTATTTGGTTGCCGGGACGTCGGGTGACGACTCGAAAACACCGTCGGCTAATCTGGTGCCTTGTGAAAGTCGGATGTCGGCTGCCACCCCCGACAATGAGTCGATGATATGGGTTTGGCCACTCGATCGGTTGGAAACGGTATCGACTTGTTTGACCGACATACCTTCGGTCGGATATTGTCGGCAGTCATTGTCGGAGTCATCTGTCCGTCCGATGGGTAGAGTCGGACGTCGGTAGGATCGCTTCGAGGATAAGTCGGCGTATAGAGGTCAGTCGGTATATTCCAACAATATCTTTCGGTTATTCCAATGGACCAAAAAGTTAGAAATTCTATGAGTCCATTAATTACTTTTTTTTGTAGGTATAACACTATTAGTTTTCGAATTTGGCATTTTTGTATATCCATAAAAATTATAAAATAATATTAAACAATTCTTTGTTTATAAAAATGAATGATTGAATTATAGCAATGGAATTTGTTATTAATAATTATTATAATAGTAGATGAATTAAATGAATAAGAGATTAAAGAACAATGGTATCAACCATCAATTAGACCGTGGCATGACAACCATAATTTTATTTTTTATAATTTCTTTTGATGGAATATTTCTATAAATTATCTATCAAAAAGATAAATAAATATTTTGAAAGTAAAAATAAATTAACATCACCTTGTCTTCACCGGGCTAACTCCAATTGAAATTTAACCCTACCTCCTTGCTAAACTGACACGAGATGATACCGTCCAAATAAGTGTTAAATGATAGAGAATTGAATTTTAGAGATAATCAAGACTACTATATATTATAAAGTAGAGTAGTCTATTTATGAGTAGAATGGGTAAGAAGGAAATTAATCCATTTAATATTTGAGCTAACTTACTACTGATATTCTAACATAGCACAGAAAAATCCAATGATAAATATACGGTTTATCCATGAGATGTCACATAAAAGGATTATATGTGATGACAAGGCCAATTGCAAAGGAGCAAAGCGACATATAAAGATACATAATTAAGCACATACATATACAAACACACATGTAGATAAAGAAAATAAAATGGAATAGGAACAATTTAATCAATTTAGTGTAAGCCAAATTACCATGAAATACACAACCTAGACAGATCCAATGCCATGCATGGTGCACCAATAAGGTGTCACATAAGCGAGCTATATATGTTGCCAATGTGAGTTACAAGTCAGCAATATGACATACACGCATACACAAAGAAACAAATACATACACATGGAGGGTACTTTGAATAAAGCATGGTTGTACACCACAGCATTTTCTTATCAAGTCAGGATTCTCTATAATGTGGAGATTGCACCATAGTGTGTAGTATTTGATGACTGCATCAAAAGGTGGATAATTATTAATAGCAATATGTATGATGAGAGAAATATCACATGAAAAATTTGTAGAGCCAACTATAGAATATATTTTTTCATATAAATTTATTTTCTCATCATACATCTTCTTATTATCCATCAATAACAATGTCAGGTGACATGTCAAGTCCTCAACCAACACCTACCTCCCGTCATTAAGAAAATATTATTCATACCACGTTTAGATAGGGATAAAATTTTTATAGTCAAATCGATCATAGAAGAAATTATGGTTAAGCATGCTTCGGAAACGTCCATAAAAAAATGAGTGGTCGCACGCATGTTAAAATATTAAAAAAAAAATAGATAAATTTTAAAAATATTTAAATAATTTAGATAAACATCACATAACTATTTTTTTTATGAATATATGCATGTGATAGATGATGATAACCTGATCATTATTTTCGACTATAAAAATTTTTTTCTTCAGATAAACCAACTAAATCCCGTGGTGGATAACACATCACACTAATCTTTGCATTTCATTGTCCATTGTGAACGTGCTTCGAGATTTACACCGATCGGTCTGTGCAATAATTTCTCCTGTCGTCAGCCGAGCAGATCCTCCGCACGTATTGTCAGGCTGCCGGATCTTCTACACGTGTCGTCAGATGCACGTGCCACCGAGTCGCATAAAACGGTTACGTGCCGAACCCGGTATCCGAGCGCGATGTCCACCGCTTTGACCGCGCGGTTCCTCACCCTCCAACGGACCGGATCACCGCGAACCGGCGCGAAAACAACCGGCCGCTATCCCGTATAAGATATCCTGGTTGCCTTTTATCCTTCCTGGTCGCGGAATAGTTGGCTTGTAACTTGGTATTCTTTTTGTTTTTTTTTTTTTATGCGAAAAGCCTCGAAGTTTGTGACGAGGTTATTTGGCTTCGCCGCCAAGGATGCCTGGGCTCCAGTTTAGAATGGTGCGGCTTGCTAGCTGAAAAGGGGAAAGAGCCAAAGAGGATGAGGGAAGAGTGGGAGGATAAGGACAGGCAAGGGGACTGAAAGGACATGGGAAGGACAGTACTGGAAGGGTTGTCTGCACAAAAGGAGGGTGGTTTTTGGAAAGGCAAGTGTACTGCCATATGGTTGTGGTTGTGAGGTTTGAAAGACCTTCACGTTACCAATTATCACAGCACACAGTTGGACACTTTTTCTAGCTGAGTGCATTTGAGCTTGTTTTGTTGTTTAGTTATATCTTCGGCTTTTGCTGATCCTTTGCCGGAATAATTTTAAAAAAAAATTATTTATAAAAATAATATAAATTTTAATTTATTTACCAATCTTATAATAAATCATTTGAGATAGTTCATAATATCCACATCTTTTTAACATGGACGATAAAAAAAAAATTAAATTTACCATTTGAAATGATATTTTTGAAAATGTCATTTCAAATGACGTTTTCAAAAATATCATTTCAAATGATGAGTTTAATTATTTATTTTTTTTAAAAAATAAAAATAATAAAAATTAATATTTTAAATTTTTAAAAAAATAAAAATTTTAATTTTGATTCAAATAAAAATTATTATTTCAAATTAGTATCTTCATTTCAAATTATTTTTTTAAAAAAATATCTGAAAAAAAAAACTTGATGTAAACAAAAATAAAAAACACCATAAAAAAAGAAAAAAAATAAAAGAATCGAAAAAAATAAAAAATATAATTCTAAATTTTAAAAAAATAAAAATTTTAATTTTAATTCAAATAAAAATCATCATTTCAAATTACAATCCTCTTTTAAAATTAATTTTTTTTTAAAAATATCCCAAAAAATTATCTTAAAAAATTAAAAAAATAAAAAAAAGCCATAAAAAAAGGAAAAAATGAGAAAAAAAATAAAAATTATAATTTTAAATTTAAAAAAAAATAATTTTAATTTAAATAAAAAACATCATTTTAAATTACTTTCCACATTTTAAATTAGTTTTTTTAAAAAATATATCTTAAAAAATATCTTAAAAAATTAAAAAATAAAAAATACCATAAAAAAGAAACAAATGAAAAAAAAGAAAAAAAATAAAAATTATAATTTTAAATTTAAAAAAATAAAAATTTTAATTTTAATTCAAATAAAAAACATCATTTCAAATTACTTTTCCCATTTCAAATTATTTTTTTAAAAAATATCTCAAAAAAATATCTTAAAAAATATAAAAAATAAAAAATATTATAAAAAATAAAAAATAAATGAGAAAAAAATAAAAATTATAATTTTATATTTAAAAAAAATAAAAATTTTAATTATAATTTAAATAAAAACTATCATTTCAAATAACTTTCTCCATTTCAAATTAATTTTTTTAAAAAAATATCTCAAAAAATATCTTAAAAAATTTTAAAAATAAAAAAGTACCATAAAGAAGGGAAAAATGAGAAATAAATGAGAAAAAAATAAAAATTATAATTTTAAATTTAAAAAAAATAAAAATTTTAATCGTAATTCAAATAAAAAACATCATTTCAAATTATTTTCCTCATTTCAAATTAATTTTTTTTAAAAAAATTTCAAACACAGAAAAAAATACCTAAAAAATTATCATAAAAATAGAAAAAAAGGATAAAAATAGCAAAAGTAATTTTTTATGATATTTTTTATTTTTTTAATTTTTAAAGATTTTTTTAAGATATTTTTTTAAAAAATTAATTTGAAATGGAGAAAGTAATTTGAAATGATGTTTTTTATTTAAATTAAAATTAAAATTTTTATTTTTTTAAATTTAAAATTATAATTTTTATTTTTTTCTATTTTTTTATTTTTTTCTTTTTTATGGCTTTTTTTTATTTTTTTATTTTTTTAAGATATTTTTTTGGGATATTTTTTAAAAAATTTAATTTTAAAAGGAGATTATAATTTGAAATGTTGATTTTTATTTGAATTAAAATTAAAATTTTTATTTTCTTAAAATTTGGAATTATAATTTTTTATTTTTTTCAATTCTTTTTCCTTTTTTTATGGTTTTTTTTATTTTTTTACATCAATTTTTTTTAAATTTTTTATATATTTTTTTAAAAAATAATTTGAAATAGGGATATTAATTTGAAATGATGATTTTTATTTGAATCAAAATTAAAATTTTTATTTTTTAAAAAATTTAAAATTATATTTTTTATTTTTTTTATTTTTTTGAGAAATAAATAATTAAACTCGTCATTTGAAATGGTGTTTTTGAAAATGTCATTTCAAATGGCGAGTTTATTTTTTTTTTCATCGTCCACGTGAAAAAAAGATGAAAAAGGAGCGGTGACGTGGACACTATAAAACGTCATTTCAAATGGCATTTTATAGGATTTGCATTAGTTTGGTAAATAAGTTAAAATTTATATTATTTTTATAAATAATTTTTTTTAAATTATTTTAGTAAAGGACTCGGGCTACCATAGCTTTCCCCACCATGATTTTATTTTTTTCAGATATTTTATCTAAAAATAAAAAATTCTAATGATATTAAATAAAAAAATAATAGATTTCATTATTTTTTAATTATTTTTTTTTAAATGATGAGGTTCTCCCTATACACCTAAGTCTATCTTCTTTCATTTTATCAATTGTTATTGATAGTTTATATAGTCCGAGCTCTTTGACTCTATCCATCAATCATATAATAATAGTTCTTCTCATAATAAAAGTTATCCATATAGTAACACCATTTAATTATGAAAATTGACTAAATAGCTAATTCTGTTAATCCATCCTTTCAAGGATAAGAATATAATCTTTTTGTTTCTTATAATACTACAGTGAAGATTAAAGTGGTGTTACTTTCATAAGTATGTTACAACCTTAGTTGCTACATTTGTTGCATGAAATATTCCCATCTGATTATTTTGATTATATAAACCAGCAATCAAAAACAAACTTAGCTCATCTTTATGCTATTATAAATTAAATATGAAAATTTATCCCATACATCTTTTTTACATTAGCGTCATATAAAAACAGTCAAACCATTATCCATACTTGATTTTGCTTGTTATTTTGTTGCTCCACATGATTCCATTACCTACACTTAATCAGGCTATTGCTCAAAACTCATCTTGACTCTCTCTTAGGTCTCGATGTACAGATATTGTTATAGCTATTTTCCCAACTATCTTCCTCGATGGTTCCTATTGTTCCTATTCTCAATCCCATCATTACTATTACTGCATCTTCTAGTTCTTCAGTTGCCTCTTTCATATGGCTGTAATGTCGATATTGCAAATTATCTAGGCATCAGATATCAGAACGTCATAAATTAGCTCGTATGAAGCTCAAATTCTTAGAGATACTGAGGTCAAATCTCATCAATCGAAAAACACTAGACCTTCAAGCACTACTGCCGTTATTATTATCACTGCCAAAAAGGATTCTTCTATGGAGCACTCTTTTTCTTTAAGTGGCTTAAAAGTTTTTTTTAATTCAATGTAAACATTTCTCTTCTGTCTTATCAATCACTTCAAGCACTACTATTTGGTTTTTTTGATACTGCTTGATGTAATCATATGACCTTTGATATCGTTGTAAGATAAAGAAACAAGCAAAGAAGGGGAAGACGAAATTTTAATAATTTCAAATTATATATAAATTACTTGAATATAATAATATATTTAAAATATATAAAAAATTTAATTATAATAAATCTTTGAGTATGATAACAGCTTTATAAGAGACTTTGAGCTACTATGATTATAACAGCTCTATTAATATTATAAATTGGTTATGTTGACATATACATACGTACGCATGTTTTCTTATTAAAAATATCTATATCAATTTTGCTCTTTACATAAATATGATGTAGGTCTTGTGAAGATAGACATGTAGAGGATGTTTGGTTCGTAATCAGAATCAGAATGGAAATAAAAATCAGAAAGATTGAAAATCGAAATCGAAATTGTCAAATTTCTTGAAGCATTTGATTCGTGATCGAAATCAAAATCGAAATTGAAATGAAAAATTGAATCTATAGAAGAGAATAGAAATTGAGTTCTATATAGATTGATCCATTTCCATTTCACTCCGGAATCGAGATCGAAATGGGATTCCTCCCAACCAAATGATTGGAATGGAAGTTATCCATTTCGATTCCGATTTCAGATCCTCCACTCCTTCTAACCAAATACCTCTGTAACGTTTTAGTTTTTATTTTTGTTGTGTTTTATGAAAAGTTACTTATGTAATGTTTTGGGATGGATGGTGTGACCTGCTAACTGAAAAGAGGAAAAGAATGGGGGAAAAATGCGAATAACAGGACAGATGCAGAAACAACAAGGACACGTGAAGAGCAGTAGTGCTAGAAGAATTATCCCGACCGAAAAGCATGGCTTTTTTCTGTACATCGACGCAAAAGCAGAGGTTCAGAAAGGGTGGTATGTACCATTAAGATGGTCAGGAAAGATCCCATACAATGCCAATTGTCTGGCTGTTTAGTTGCGTGTAATTTGGACTCTTTGCATTACATAATCATGCGATCAACAACCAATGCAATGTGTATGTCGTTGTACTTTAGTTACCTTTTCATTTGGAAACAGTTGGCTGCATTTTTAACTAGTCAATAAAATTTCAAATATAATATTTCAGAAAAAAATGAATGTTTATAAAAGCATTAGACTTTCAATGCTTCTTATCTACAGAGAATTTTGATTCGCATCCTGCTGATGCCGGTATCCATTTATTTTTAGAGAATATTTGATTGAAAAGAGTGGAGGTCTGGAATCGAAATCAAAATGGATAATTCTCATTCTAACTATTTGATTGGGAGGAGTCCCATTTCAATTTCGATTACAGGGTGAAATGGAAATGACTCAAACTATATAGAACTCAATCTCTACTCTCCTCTATAAAATCAAATTTCTATTTCAATTTCGATTCCGATTTCGATTTCAGTCACGAATCAAATGCTTCGGATGATTTGACCATTCCAATTCCAAGCCATTCTGATTTTTATTTTCATTCTGATTCAGATTGCGAATCAAACACCCCCTTATATGATTGCTGGTGAATTATGTATTCTATGTTCTCTATTAAGATGTTACATAATTGATGTCAAGGTATGTAGCTAGCCATATTGAATGTACACTATAGATTCTTCTACACATCTTTTATGGTAAGTTTTGAATATTTTATTTTTTGATTTTTATAAATATATTTATGCTCATTTTAAGTAATTAATTCACTGATTTTAACCAAAAAAAAGCTCTAATCTAAAATTGATATGCTCTTATCACTATGTCCATAATTTCTATATCTGCTACAAGAAAGGTCGCCCTCTGTTTGTTTGTTTTTTTTTTTTTTTTTGAGATTTGCTGCCCGATAATTTCAGTCATATGGGCCACATCAGTCAATAGCTGAACGTGTAACAAAATTTGTGCATCCCTATTGCATAATTATAAATTAAACTTGACTATTATCCATCTTTCTAAGATTTCTATGCCATATATTTAGGCCTCGGTACAAAATGCACGCACATTAGCATTAATCTTTGATTAGAAGATGGACTTGATGTCAAAGCTTTAGGCTAAAATGTTTACCAAAAAAAGCTTTAGGCTAAAAGCATGGAACTGAGGTAGGTTGGTGAAAGAGGGCAGTGTGGTCATTCTCCTAATGGTTGAAAGATTGCAAGTATTTGTGTGCAAATAGGTGTGCCAGTTAAGGAAAGGCAAGGGTGCCTTGGGATTATGTGGAATTATGGTAATTCTTCATTCCTTTTAATTCTTCATTCCATATTCCCCTTCATCTTTAATCAAATATTTAAACTATAATAGTTATTATTAATATAAACACATGGTAATTTTCTCCTTTAATTGGGACTTGTGAAATGGATGGAAGTTTGGGAGGGGGAGAAAGGAGGGTTGTTGCTTGACGTATTCGGCTTGTTCCCTGCATGGGCCTACGAGCTCGCACGTGATCCGGTGCCACCATGTCTTAAGCTACAAGCTAATAGAGTAATTACACTCGTGTAACTTAAAAGATGATAGCAAAAATCTCGAATCTTCTATTTAATAATAGTAGTCGTACGGGGATATAGCGTGGGCTAGATTCTGTCAGATCTGACATGTCGGGATTTTGACATGCTGAAATGACTCAAATATTTTTGTGGTGCTGGATGGAAGAAATTTTAGCCAAAAATACTGTGATTATTTCAAAAAAATATGCAAAACACTGCATAAATCACGTGACCATGTATGCCACCGATTACAACCCTTCGTTTCTATAAATACTATTCATCAAATGTATATGTCGGTGCACCATTACAGTAGTAAATAGTTACGATCGGTAGTGTGCCATACAGTCATATGATGCACATAATGTAGGATATATTTTTTTTTTCAATTAATTTAGATGTTGTTTCTATCCTCCGATGAAGATCGGAAGAGACCCAAGATTTTATTAGCACTCAAGTCTAGCTGTGGGGAAAATTCTAAATGATTTATCTTTACTATCATAAATGTATGGTATTTTCGGATAACATCTCCATCCCTAAATATTTTTTAGATCCTATATGCTTCACACATACAAGATACTGGTCTATTAGATGTTAGTGATGAAGCAAGAGATGAAGTGCTACCTAAGAATATTATCATTACATCTTCAGACTTATTTAGATGCTAATCTTTTTCGTGCACATATTGGTAGGGATTTAAGAGTTTATTAGCACTCACTCAAGCACGAAAAAGATCCTAGATATTTTATTACTGTTATAATAAAAATTTTAAGAAACTTCCAAGTATCACTCCTTCGAGTTTACAGTTACATACATCTCAAATATAAGAAACTACAATATTTTTTATGTTGGACACGGAGAGATGGTGAGGTGAGGAAGGATGTGGAAAAACAGTTTTGAGATGTGCATCTTATTCCTAGAAATTATGAACAGATTATTAGGGTAATAAAAATGCACCACATAGCAGTCCCTTCAAAGTCTTAATTATTGGTCATTTTCTTAAATCTTTCTCATTCACAAGCAAGCAATATATGCAGGCATTAACTTCCTGGAAGAAGTTAGCCGCTATTGAGGGTTATAGGGTGGCTGGGAAATTAGAACTTCTACTCTGGTGTGGCACATTTAATAGGGTGAGGGTCCACTGATTGGATTGCCAGGATGCATGGACTTACATGATGTAGCAAGTGAGATGGACTGGCAACCAAAACTGGGGTCCACTATGATCAAGGATCACTTGGATGGTTGCATTTCTTAATTGGATGGTTGGTGCCCCTTGTCTAACCTTTTAAAGGGATAGGAATGATTGGAGCCTGGGAAAGAATGCCACCATTGGAGCTTTGTTAGTTGGATGGCTTATCTATGGACTGAAGGTTGGCTTGACCAATGTTTTATGATCCTGTTATAGAAGATAACTTTGAAACCATTGCTGACCGTTGTAACGGCCATTATTTATTCACTTTTGCTTTAGCCGCAATTATTTGAATGGTTGGTATGGAAATGAAATGAGAAAAATACTATATTACTTTTTAATAAAAAAATTATTATTTTAATATATTATATTATTGAGATGAATAATTAATGTAAAACCTAGAAACCTGTTTTGTTTATAGAATAAATATTAATGTAATAGACAAAAAATGACATAATGGAAGTTATACCATTAAATTAGAGATCCTTTGAAACAGTTTATAACCATTATAATGTTATAGCATTTACTGAAAGTTCAGTCCCAATGCTTGGAAAACAAAAATTATTAGCTTGCTTCGGCAAAGCATTGAGCTCCACCGCAATGTAGGGTTAGATCTATACCAACCATATCTTTTTTTGATGAGGTATGCCAACGATGTATTTGAAAGAGCATAAGTTCTCATGTCATTACAAATAATTATAAATCACATAAAAGATCAAATGCCCAAGGAAGGCCATGCAGAAAAAATTATTATCAAAAAAAAAAAAATGATAAAACAAGAGAAAATGCATATGTGCTTACACACATGCATACATAACAAAACAAAACAAAATAAAGGAGCTAATTAGATTACAAGGGATCCCCTTATGAAAAAGCTTGCATACTCAATGCATAACCTAATTATGTTCTTCTTGTTGGGGTAGAGGCTGTACCTTTTGCACGAAAGAATGATTTATTTTTCTTTGCATGAATATTCTACCATTAGATTGTATAATGATTGTTTTAAGATCTATATAAACAAATGATTGAACTTGTTCTAAGTGTTTTAAAATCTATGCAAAGCAGGAGCCAATACTTGGCACCACGAAAATAGATGAATCATTCTTTCACACAAAAAATACAACATGAACCCTTCCTTTTTGACCGGCACCATGAAGGGTGCCGGTTTGATATATAGTCAGCAAGTTATATGGCTCTTTCGTATGAAATTTTCATGTTAATAACAATTTTATATAAAAGCTATAGGAAAAGAAAACCAAATACACTGAGTGCAAATTTGTAAAAGATTGCCAAGGGATGTTTGCTAGGATTACACGTATCATACTAGTCCACACGCTAGAGTAAACTAAACATATTCCTTGGCGCATCACAGTTTTGAATAGGGGCCAGTTGGCTAGTGGAGATCAACATCTGAGACCAACTTGGAAGATATTGTAGTGTGGGGTATCTTTAACCATCCGTGTGGTCCAAGATGGAGGCAAGTGGGAGGAATCGGAAGAAATTCAAGTCGAGGATTAATGGGAAAAAGCCCTACTGTTGCGGAACCGCCTTCACCTTTTCTATACTTTCTGTTCTTTTAATGTGAATAAAGGCTGTATTGAAGGGAACGTAGGAGAAGAGGATAGGGACAGGGATATGGAAAACCATGGGCCATATACCACCTAGAAATTAGAAAAAGTTAGTGTCGTAGATGGAGAGAAGCATCAATCAATCAACAGTACATCACCACAAGACTCACCTCATCCAAGTTACCTTGTATATTTTGGTCTTTTGATCCATGTAAATAAGATAAAGATTGATGAAACTTGTTGCTTTAAGTGCCTGAGAAAAAAAGGGCACTCTGTGGAGCTGAAAAGGGGTGAAGCCTTTTCTAAAGGATATGGTGGTGGTTGTTTCTGAGTTTATGGATAGGGAAGGACTGGTAGAATGCTTTGGGAGGGAAGTCAATTCAGATGATGTTCCTTCCTTGCATGCTTGCACATACTACTTGGTTTAGAGGCTCCTAGAGGTCAATTTAGCCTATCCATCTGAGTTTTTTGTGGCCTGCCTAGATCATGACACCTTACTTTCTCTGTACAATAAAAGTCTCCTTGAAGGATATTCAGGTTATCTATTCAAACTTGACCTAGAGAAATTCTTTGTACACCACATGCGGTGCTGTTGAAATGAGCTGTAGATTCTTCTGAATAGAAATGCAATCTTCTAATTAAAAAAATATATATTTATATAATTCTTAAATTGTAGATCCCTCTGATTAGGAATGCAATCTTTTAATTAGAAAAAAATATGTTTATATAATTCTTAAATTGAGCTCCTGAAAATTAATAAAAAAAGACCCTTTTGGTCCTAGAGAATGCATTCCTTCTTCCTCTGAAATCCTCGTCTTCACCTTCTCTTTTATTTTTTCTGTTTTTCATCATGGTATCAGAGCTCTCTATTCCATGAATACACTCTATTCCGCCTCATCTCAATCCCACACCCTGAGCCTCCATCACTACCACTGCCGCTTCCACAGCTATTGCCATCACCACCGCAGCCGATGCTTCTGACGCTGCTGTCACGACCGCTACTGCATCTCAAATTTTTTTCGGATCCGACGTCTACCACACCCTGCCATCGCCACCGCTATTGCTGCTTCCGCCGCTGCCACTGCCATCACTGTCGCTGCCATCGCCGCAGCTGTTGCTGCTTCCGCCGCTTCCGTCGCTGCTACCGCCGCTGCCGTCGATGCCACCGATGTTGCTACTGTCGTCGACGCCACCGTTTTATCCACCCATGAACCACGGGATTGAGAACGGAAGTCGCTGACCCCCTTCTCATTTCTTATTAGGTATTGTTATAAAAATAAAAAAAAAAAAGCTAGAGCACCTATACTGCAGTCTATTCTACTACCACATGTGCCTCCAATCCTAGGTGCTGGGTCTTGTTCTGGAGCAACAATGGAGCATCTTTTTTGGAAGTTTCTGAATATTATCGAGGTGTCTTTCATACAAGCAGATATTCGATATTTTTTTTTCGACATCTGAGTTTATCTCAGATTGTTGGTGAGAAAAATTCAAATACCTTTTCCTCCTTCAAGATTGTTCTTGTTTACTTGATCATTTAAGTATTTTGTTTTGACAATGGGTGATAAAAATTCTTTAACCATGGAGGATTTAAAAAAGTTAATGGTTATGATGATGGAATCTCGTACCTCGAGTAGTGAGTTTTCAAAGATCACCCTAGAAACTAACCCGATCAAATTGGATGGGCCGGGTACCTACTTGAGTTGGACGCGATATGTTCATCTAATTTTAGAGTCTCACAATCTTGAGGGGTTTATAAGTGGTACTGCAAAAAGGCCAGAAAAAAATGGGATAGCTGTTAGACAGTGGAATTCTAATAACTCTCGGGTGGTAGCATGGCTCCTTGCCTCTATGGTACCAAGTGTTGCTCATATGGTTGAGGCACTGATGAATGCTTATGAGTTATGGCAGGCTGTAGCCATAACTTATTCCTATAAAGGTAATAATATGCATGCCCATAAGATCCAACGACAGCTTCGGGAACTTACTCAGGGTTCCCGATCTGTAACAGAGTATGTTGGAGAATTAAAAAGATTATGGAATGATTTTGATTTTTATAGTCCCTTTACTCCTACTCATCCTGGTGATGTTGATATGTTTTGCAAATGGATAGAGCGTCAGTGCCTTGTAGATTTTTTAGATGGACTAAACCCAGAGTTTGAGTATCGACGCTCTTTTATTCTTAGTACACAGGAGTGGCCAACTCTTGATGAAGCTATTTCTTTGGTTCTTAGTGAAGAAACTCGATTAGCCACTATGTCTCCTTCTATGAACACAGCTATACGATCTGTACTTATGGTACAGCCAACTACTCTTGAAAGCTCTTTTCCTATCAATTCTGTTTAAGAAACTCAGCCTTGATCTCGTAGGGTTAAGATTTGTGACCACTGTCATAAGCCGGGCCACATCAAAACTTACTGCTATGAGCTGCATAGTCGTCCAACTAGAGGTCGTGGTCGTGGAGATGGTCGTTCTGGTAGAGGTCGTGGTCAGTATAATCATGCTCATTTTTTTTTATGGGGGATTTATCAGTCGAAAAAATATAATTTTTGAAAAAATTCAGATCTGGTGTAAATATTTCTGAAAACAACACTTTCATAAAAGATTCTTCAAATCACCAACCAGTTCTCTTTATCAGGATAATTTTGCCCAAATAGGTATCAATGATCAAATTCATGCTCTTAACTGTAGTAATTTTTTTCCATGGGTAGTTGACTCTAGAGCATCCAAGCATATGACTGGATCCTTTAGAGATTTTGTATCTTATATTTCCTATTCTGGTCGTGATAAAGTTCATCTTGCTGATGGCTTCTTTACCCTTATTTTTGGGAAAGGATCTATCAAATGCACTTCTGAATTATCCTTATCATCTGTTCTACATGTCCCTAAATTTTTTATCAATCTCCTATCCATTAGTGCTATTACGAATGATCTTGATTGTGCCGTAATTTTTTTCAAAACATATTGTCTTTCAGGAGCCAAAGATAGGGAGGAAACTTGGGACTGGCATAATACGTAATGGGCTCTGCTATTTGGATGGAGGAGTGTCTGGAGACTACTCAAAAATTAGTTTAACAGTTTCATCTTCACAAGAGGAAGACCTGTTGCTCCAGCACCGCAGGCTTGGTCATCTTCCATTTACTCTCTTAGCTCGTATGTTTCCAACTATTTTTGAATCATATAATAAAGAGAAGCTTGTATGTGATGCCTGTGAACTAGCTAAACACACTAAAAGTACTTATGCAGGCTCAGGCCTGCGTAGTAAAGTAATATTTGAGGTAGTTCATTCTGATGTATGGAGACCCTGTGGGACCACCACTATTTCTAATCATCGATGGTTCATCACTTTTATTGATTGTTTTAGTCATTGTACTTATGTTTTCCTATTGAAAAATAAGAATGAAGTGTTTCAGTCATTTAGAGATTTTCATAAAATGATTGATGCTCAATATGGAGCAACTCTTAAGATTTTTCGCTCTGATAATGGGACAAAGTATCTTAATAAAGAATTTGAGGAGTATACACATAATAATGGTATTATACATCAAACAACTTGTGTTGACACACCGGCTCAAAATGGAGTTATTGAAAGAAAGAATAGACACCTACTTGAAGTGACAAGATGTTTGATGTTTTCTATGAATATTCTTAAGTTCTTATAGGGAGAAGCAGTGTTAACTGCAGCGTATCTAATTAACCGAATGCCACTTCGAACTTTGGACTATAAGACACCTCTTGAATGCCTGCAAGGAACTAATTCTTTCATAATTCCCCCCAAGGTATTTGGCTGTGTTTGTTTTGTTTGGGATCATCGACCTTCGGTTGGCAAGCTTGACGCTCGTGCCCTCAAGTGCACTTTTGTTGGTTATTCCTCTACTCAAAAAGGATACAAATATTGACGTCCGACTGAGCGGAAGTTGTTTATCAGCATGGATGTAACATTTCGGGAGTCTGAGCCATTCTATATATCTTCTGTGTCTTCTTCCTCTTCGGTCACCTCTGGAACTGGTCGAGAGGGAGAGTTCTCTGGAGGGAGTCCTATTACTGTAGATGTTGGTACAAATGGTGGATCTGATACTCAGGAAGAGTTTATTTCTATTAATGCTAGTTTTGACACTCAAGGAGAAGCATCTAAAGCTGCATCTGAGACTCTCACAGTCTGTTACTTCAGTTTCATCTGATTCATCTCCTCTCTCAGAGCCTATACGCATTCTCCAGTCTCCAAGTCTTTCTCTTCTGTCCCGACGGTTTCATTTTTTACGATGAATGATAATTCTCCTGTATCTTCCATTCATTTTACATAAATAATGATGATCTAAATATTCCTATTGCTTTACATAAGTCTACTCGTCATGCTGATATTCCTGCTCGACTTAAGGATGGAGTGGGGTACAAATATGACATCACTAACTTAGTATCCTATGAGTCTCTCTCTCAATCTTATCAGAGTTTTATAGCTTCTTTGTCCTCTGTCTCCATACCCAAGAACTGGAAGGTTGCTAAGGAAGACCCCACGTGGAAAGCCACCATGCTTGAGGAAATGCGAGCACAAAAAAAAAATAATACATGGAAACTTGTATCTTTGTCAGCTGGTAAACAAACTGTGGGATGCAAATGGATTTTTACAGTTAAGCAGACACCTGAGGGTACTGTTGAACGGTACAAAGCTCGTTTGGTAGCAAAAGGATATACACAGACTTATGGCATCGACTATGATGAAACTTTTATACCTGTTGCAAAAATGAACTTTGTTAGAACCCTTATATCATGTGTTGCTAACTTCGGATGGGATCTGTTTCAGCTCGATGTAAAGAATGCTTTTTTTTATGGAGAACTTCAGGAGGAGGTATATATGGATATTCCTCCAGGATTTGCTACCGCTCAGACAGTGGGCAAAGTATGCTAGTTACGACGCTCTCTTTTTGGTCTGAAGCAGTCACCTCGTGCTTGGTTTGATCGCTTCCAACGAGCAATCATTCAGATGGGGTATAAATAGAGCAATGCAGATCACACACTCTTCTTTTGGCACAGCAAGGATAAAATTGCTGTTTTGATTGTCTATGTTGATGATATTGTGGTCACAAGAGATGATTCTGAGGAGATAGCTCATTTGAAGGCTCAGCTGGCACAGACATTTGAGGTGAAGGATCTTGAACATCTTCGATATTTTTTTGGGATAGAAGTTGCTCGTTCTTCAAAAGAGATTTTTCTCTCACAAAGAAAATATATTCTAGATCTTCTTATAGAAATCGGTATGTTGGGATGTCGACCTATTACCACTCCTATTGAACAAAATCATCGACTAGTAGCCGATACCGGTGTCCCTGTTGATCGAGAACATTATCAACGATTGGTAGGACGTTTGATTTATCTATCTTAGACACGGCCTGATATTGCATTCGCCGTTAGTGTAGTAAGTTAGTTTATGCATGATCCACGTTCAGTTCATATGGATGTTGTGACACGGATACTTCGTTACCTCAAAAGCTGTCCTGATCGTGGTTTGCTTTATTCTTGTCATGGTAACCTACGGGTAGAGTGTTATACAGATGCTGATTGGGCTGGATCACTTGATGACCGTCACTCTACCTCAGATTACTGTACTTTTATTGGAGATAATCTAGTCACTGGGTGAAGCAAGAAACAGAATGTAATTGCTCGATCTACTGCTGAAGTAGAGTATCGAGCTATGGCACATGGCGTGTGTGAAATTTTATGGTTGCGGATCTTGTTATTGGATCTAGGTCTTTATCAGTCATCACCCCTTATGCTATATTGTGACAGCAAGGCAGCAATCAATATTGCTAATAATCCAGTACAGCATGATCGGACGAAGCACATCGAGATCGATCGATATTTTATCAAGGAAAAGCTTGATGCCAGAATCATTTGTATACCTTATGTGTGATCTGCTAGTCAACTAGCAGACATTTTGATCAAAGATCTTAGTGTGCATTCTTTTTCATTTATTCGTGACAAGATGGGTCTTTATGATATCTATAACTTATCTTGAGGGGGAGTGTTGAAATGAGCTGTAGATCCCTCTGATTAGGAATGCAATCTTCTAATTAGAGGAAAATATGTTTGTATAATTTCTAAATTGTAGATCTCTCTGATTAGAAATGCAATCTTCTAATTATAGGAAAATATGTTTGTATAATTCCTAAATTGAGCCTCTGAAAATTAATAAAAAAGGCCCTCCATTCCTTCTTCCTCTGAAATCCTCGTCTTCACTTTCTCTTCTATTTTTTTCTATTTTTCATCAGGTGCGCATGTGTGCTGCGCGAATACGTACACCACGTGCGGTGATTGGCTCACATGCGGGACCAGACAGTACGTGGAAAAAAAAATTTTGCCAGTCTCGCACGTGAGCCAATCACCTCATGCAGTGTGCGTGTTCGTGCACACCGCATGGCATACAAAAAATTTCTCCCTTGACCTAAGTTTCAGAATTTCTATTATTATTGAGCAAGAATCCTCCATGGCATGTTGGAGACACTGTAAAGTGCTGTGCATCCTTGGATAGCCAGCATCAAGAGATAGACAACTATCAATGTTTAATTATTGTCCATCTCCTGATGGTAGCTATCCAGGGATGTGCACCACTATGTGATGCCTCCCACACATCGAGAATCTTAGTTATTCACTATGAAACTTTTTACTAGTTTTAAAATGTCTTTCACTATTTTTCTCTGATTTCTCTTTACCAAATTTTAGAACTCTAAAGCTGGTTTTATATATTGCTTGAAACTGCTTACCAACTTAAAAGATTAACTTCCACCAGAGTCAAGTGATTCATCTGAATGATGAGACTCCCTAAGGAGTTTGGGCAACAAACATTCTTGGTTGCAAACTTTTTTCGCTGCCCATTTCAAGAACTGCGGCTGGAATTTTCTTATCTGGAAAGGAAAAGCTGATTTCTTTTGGAGAGTCTGATTTGATGAATACTGCTTTATTAACAATTACAGTGATCGAATGGCCACCTTTCTGGGTAAAACAATGTGTCATTACATGATTCAGCTTGTCTTTTGAACTGGAAAAAGATTTTCTAAACAGAAGATCTAAGGTGGATTTGGTATTTTTGTTCTTATAAACTTCGATGAGTTAATGCTAGTAAAATGGTGGTGCAATCTTTTTCAAAATGGTAATTAGAGGATTTGGAAAGAGTTTATTAGAGCTAGTATTTAATCAATAAGAACCCTATGAGTTATTATAATAATCATCAAACTGATGCTAAATGGCTCATGCATTTAAAAAAAAAAAAAAAAAATCATATAATCCCTTCTCATTTCTCAACACCTGATAAATTACAGTTATAAAAAGATGTTTGTGCAACCTGTCATTGATCAACAAAATGGTGAATCCTGTCATAGATGTATCTCAGGGAGATTACATGCTTGGATTTAACAGATGAAGAAATCCATCATATGCTTGGATCCAACTCATGACTCAATCCACTCTCAACCTCACTAGACTCGGTTGAACTCGGTTTTTGAACCTGAAACTTGGGGTTCAGTTTGAGAAGCCACTCTGTTAACAAATTGAGTCTAGTTTGGGTCATATTTTATCCTACTCAACCTGATATTGACTCTGTCCATATGCAGACCATGTCTAGAATGGGTCAAATAATAGGCGACCAACCCTACAAGCCATTTAATCCAAATATCTACTACTATGGTAAAACTAACCCATACCTCTCACCCAATTACTATGTTTAAGTTAGGTCTTGATTTTTTTGAATGATTTGATTAATTTTTCTCAAAAATGATTTGATGGATCTAGGAAATTTTTCATGAAACAAACTTAATACAATTATTCAATGGATTTGATCTATAGATTTAAAATCATAACCCAAAAAGAGAAAAAAACCAAAGCAAGCCTAAATAATGCTTGCCCTGATCCAAAAACCTAATCTAGCTTTTGAGCTGCCTTTGTTGTGTAATCTTTCCATGCATTGCAACATTAGTGGATTGGTTTGATTCACAAGTGGATTACATAAGTTGTGTCATGGGCCAACAATGTAGCTGCAACTAAATCATACTACCATAACTTTTTCTCATGCCTTCACTTTTTTAGCATCAAATGTAACCTGAGAGGGTGTGCAAGGAGAGGACTTATGCTTCAAAACTAGTGAGTCTTTTTTTTTTTTTGGAAAGATTGGGAGTCATCCACCCAAGATTTATTAGAAGTGGTGAAAAGGCGCACCAAAAAAAAAGAAACACTAGCGAGTCTTTGAATTGCACCAATCCTCTTATACCATGTGGCAAGTATAGAAGATTCAAGTGTAGGAACCAAACTGCTCCAAAGATATTCGGCACGACCATACATCAAGAATAATTTAGGAAAAATCAATGATAAGTTGAGATTTATCGAAGGTTTTAATAGTTTTATCCTATGGCTTGAGTTTTTGGTGGCTGGTGTATGACTCGAGTCAAAGAAGCACCCAAGAACAAAGAGATGTGGCAAGTGCATGCACTCAGTTATCTAACATGATGCTAAAATTGAATTCTGAATCATATGTAAGGATCGGTGAAACGCTTGGATATCGCTTCTCTCACCATTATAACAACTCCTATAAAATGTAAATATCTTGGCGATTGCTACGGTGCTTCTTTATACTATTTTATTATTATAAGAGGTATTGTAAATATCTTGAGATTTTTTTTTTAAATATCTGCCCACCTCGCTGTTGCGCGCTGCAAGCCGCCCACCTTTTTCTTCTCCTCCTCCGTCCCACTCTCTGTCGCATGGACCCATCACTGCAGCCACCTCCTTCCTCCTCCTCCCCCTCCTCCGGCCACCTCTCTATCAATTGGGCTCCACTTGTCTCCCCGCCACCACACATTGCCCCCTTCTCTTTGTTTGCCAACCTCTCCATTGCTCGCATTTTCGCCACCGCATGCCATCCTCATTCCTTCTCTTTCTCCATCCACCTCTCCGCCGCTCGCCTTTTTACCACTTCCTTCCACCTCCTCATCCATCAATCTCTCCATTGCTCAGACTCGCTGCCACATACTGTCCCCTTCCTCCTCCTTCATCGCACACTATCCCCTTCCTCCTCCTCCTACGGTGCTTGCCTCCCCACAGCCACATGTTGTCCCCCTTCTTCCTCCTCCTTTACCGCTTGGGCCTGCTACTCGCCTCCCTACCTCGATACATCAACCCCCCATGAGAAAGGGTGGTGCTCTATTGAGAAGGATGGAGGGAGGAGAGGCGGCATGACTTCCAAAATGCCCCACCAGCCATTTTATTTTCAAATTATGCCTAAAATTTGAGTTATTTACCACACTGGCCACGTGCATGACAATTTAAAATTAATTATCGATAAATAGATCAATATCGTTCATCTTAAAATAGAGTTAGAAAAAATCAATGATAAAACGACTAAAAAGGACTTTGGAGCATCGTAACAAAATCCAAATATATTTCATTGGAGAGAGAGACGCCCTGTAAAATAGAATATATGTAAATTAATAAACTATAAAAATAATAAAAAATATGTTAGTGTTAGGAATCTTGTTTCCCACAAGAGTCGATTAATCTAATTAAACTAACAAACAAATATGAACATTAAATTAGAATAAAATAAATATTAAATTAATATTAAATTAATTTAAAGCTTACATACCGGAGGCATGCAGTGCACTATCCTAAGGTGATTTTCGACCCTCGTATGGGATCAAACTCGAGAAATCTGCCCCAAGATACAATCAGTGACCTCCCCTACGGGCACAACCATGGAGAAGATGACAAAGATATGGGCGCGGCGTGATCGTGCGTGTGTGAGCCGGGCTGGATCGAGCCGCACATGCATGTTCATAGGCCCAAGAAAAGGGTTTTCCAAATAAACCCCTTTTTCATTTTTTTTCTTTTTCCATTGTGGGACTAAACCTCATGAAAGCTAGAGGTTTGATTGGAAAAAGATGGAGAAAATTTTGAGTTTTCAATTTTTCTCCAAAACCAATAATTTCCCTCAAAACTCAAAATTTTCAACATAATTAAAATCAATAATGTAAAATAATTTTCTGCTGGATATAAATATTATGCAATAGATGAAATATCTTTCATGACTTAACTTCACTTAGTATTAATAATATCAATCTAAAGGAAGTGGAGTGAATTAGATCTTGAACTATGTTCTTTTGACTCAAATTTTTATTATTACACACATAATACAGAAGCTCACGTCGTAAGTTTGCACATTAATGGCCGTGTGCATATATCTTGATTATTTTATGAGAATTTTTAGAGATTCTCTATGTCTCTAGCTGTGGCCAAGTATGGATACTGTCATATAGGTGAGCTCCTCCAGGGATGTGTGTAGTGTCACATCTCGAGAAATACCTCTCGGATCTTATTCAGAGATAAATTCTTCCTAACCACTACATAGAAGCATTAATCACCATAGGGATGGGCTGGAGTCTATGACTCCTATATCAAATAAATTGTATGTACTCCCTGACCAATTAATCAGCTTGTTACTATCATATTAAACCTCCTTTAAGGGATCTCCTATCATAGAGGCTGGATTTTCACTGCTAGAAGGTCTTTTATAGGCTAAGTCCCATCCCTCTCGATGGCTCTAGGACCTCAGTCCTTTTTAAGCCTTTTGTAAGCCAATTTACTAAATTAAGGTTAATTGCAACATGATTCAAAAAAATTATTTGAAGTTTTTTTTCTTTTTATAGATTTTTATCTTAGTTTAATATGTCTGTTTATTTTAGTATTCACAAGTTTCTTTTTACAAAAATCTATTACAGCTCTTGAATCATAATAAACTGATATTAAAGGAATAAGAGAAGATACTAAAAAAATCTTAGATCGAAGTTCTTTTAGCTATTCAGTTTCAGAACAGATGAAATCAAGAGCAATAAATTCAGCTTCCATAATACTTCTAGCTAAAATTATTTGATTGGAAGATTGTCAATAAACAATACTTTCTCGTAGAAGAAACATATAGCCTGAAGTAGATTTAATATCTAATGTATTGAAAATTCAATTTGAATCACTATAACCTTTAAGTACATCTGGATACCCTATAAAATATAAGAAATAATTTGTAGTATCTTTAAGATGTCGGAATACTCTCTATAAAGTAGTCCAATGAACTAGACTAGGATTATGGTATATCTGTTGACTCTAAAAATAGTATAAGCAATATCAGATCTAATCTGATTACATAGATACATTAATGAACCAATAATTTGAGCATAGTTTTCTTGGTTCATAGATTTTTTTTATATTTTTTAAGAGGCGGGTGGATTATAAGGTGTAGATATAGAAGTAGAATCAAAATATCTAAATTTATTAATAACCATTTAATTATAGTGAGATTGGGATAGATAAATTGAATTAGAAGTATAAATAATTTTCATATCAAAAATTGTATCAGCTTTACCTAAATCTTTCATATTAAAATGATGTGATAAAAAGTTCTTAATGTTATTGATTAAGTCAATATCAAGAGCAAGAATAAAAATATCATCAACATATAGGCAAAGAAGAATGCATCGATCATCAAATTATTTATAATAAAGATAATTATTTAATTTATTGATTTGAAATCTATAAAAAAAATTATGTGATCAAATTTTTCATACCATTACTTAGGAGCTTGCTTTAATCTATAGAGGGATCGAACAAATCTACAAATTTTATGCTCCTCGTCTGGCATAGAAAAACCTTTAGGCTGATGCAAGTATATCTCTTCTTCAAGATTTTTATACAGAAAGACAGTCTTAACATCAATTTGATGAATAACAAGTTTATGGATGGAAGCTAAGGTAAATAGGACTCGGATGGTAGTAACATGAGCTACAGATGAATAGGTATCAAAGAAGTCAATACTGATTTTTTATCCAAAATTTTGAGCAACAAGTCTTGCCTTATATTTTTTAATTATACCATCAGTCCTCAAATTTTTTTTGAAGATCCACTTGCACCCTAAAGGTTTGTTCCCAAGAGGTAAATCAGTGAGAATCCAAGTGTTATTTTCAATAATAGATTCGATTTCACTATTTATTACCTCCTTCTAGAATGGAACATCAAGAGAGTTCATGGCTTCTTGAAAAGAGGTTGGGGTATCTTCTATCAAAAAGATAAAGAAGCCATCACCAAAGTATTTTTCAACCTTGATTCTCTTACTTCTCCTAAGCTCAGGTTCAGAAGTTAATTCTACTGGAGTAGAAATAGATGATGATGATGGTGGTAAATCTAAAGAGAATAGTTGATTAGTGATTGATCTAGAAATTCAAATTTTAAAAGAAAAAATATTTTTGAAAAAGATTACATCTTTAGATTCAATAATGATACCTTTTCATATTGAAAATATTTCAGAGTTGACAACAAGAAACCTATAGGTATTACTATCTAATGAATAGCCAACAAAAATAGCATCAATAATTTTAGGTCCTATCTTAACTCTCTTTAATTTAAGAATTCTAACTTTAGCTAAGCACCCCCAAACTCAGAAGTAACTAAGCCTAGGAGGATGTTCTTTCTAAAGTTCAAAAGGTATTTTTTCTCTATCTTTAAGAGAAACTTTATTTAGGATATAGTAAGCTGATAGAAGAGCCTCTCCTCATAAATTTTGAGATACACCAGAACTTACAATCATGTCATTGACCATGTCTAGTGGGATTCGATTTTTTCGCTCAACAATGTTATTCGATAAAGGAGAATAAAGAACAGTAACTTTATAAATTATTTTATTTTTTTATAGAATACAGTCAATTCATTTGAAGTATATTCACCTCTTCGATCAGATTTTAAGATTTTAATTTTTTTTTCAAGTTGATTTTCAGCTACTGCTTTATAAATCTTAAATTTATTTAAGACTTCATCTTTGGTCTTTAAAAGATAGGTATAGCAAATTTGGAAAAGTCATTAATAAAAGTTACAAAATAACGACTACCTCCATGGGTTGGACCTCTATGAGAATCACAGACATCACTATAAATAAGTTCGAAAATTTGAGTATCTCTAAAAGCTACAAGCTTGAAAGATTTTTTGAGCTATTTGGCCTGAATATAAACTTCACATTTTGAATTTTGATCAAAATTGAATTTTGAAATCAGGTTAAGACAAGACATTCTTTTGATTAATCTAAGATTGACTTGTTTTAATCTTCTATGTCATGTTCTATAAGATTCAAAATTTAACACAAGAGATGAAGAAGAACTAATTGAACTTTTATTAATTTTGAAAGGAGAGTATACATTTAACTTAAACAACCTTTCAAGCACAAAGTCTTTAGAAATTACAACTTTATTGGATTCTAAAATAATCATAAAATCTAATTGAACAAGTAGAAAATCAGTTAACAAATTTCTTCTTATGATGGGTATAAGCTGCACATTTCGAAGAGTTAAAGTTTTTCTTGAAGTAAACTTCAGGTAAACTATTCCACTTTCAAGAACTTTGACAGCTATCCCATTACCCATGGTTATACTTTCTCTACTTGATCCTGATATGATAAAAAACAAGATCTATCAGAATAGACATGGATGTTGGCTCCGGTATCTAACCACCATTCTGAATCTAAGTAGGTTAAATTGGCAGATGGAGAAAAAAAATTGACCTAAAAGAAGATGGTTCTCCTTCTACCATATTGGCCTAAGGTTTATTTTGATTTTGATTCTTTATATTTTTCTTTTTATAAAAAATCTTCTCCTTTATTCAGTGAAAATATTTGGATGCAAGTTGGTTGTCCTGACCATAAATAAAGCAAAACCTCTCATCACCTTGTTCCTTAGGTTTTTGAACATTGATTGTTAGACCTAGGCTTTTGATTTTGAAACCTAGCTTTATCCTTTCCTTTAAAATTCTTTTCTTTAGCTTTGAAATTTGAGTTTTGACCTCTATAAGTTTGATCTATAGGATTTGGATTTGGGTTTAGAGATCCAGTTAGATTAAGATTAACCTTAATTTGAAGTTGGTTTTCTTGATTTTTCTGAATCTCTCAATTCTAAATTGATCTTCTATCCTAATAGATAGAAGAACAGTCCTAAGATTGAGGAAATATTATGATCTTCTAAGGTCACGAGCAAATTAAGATCAAGAGGGTGGAAGCTTGTCTATCAAGGAAAGTATCTGATAGTTTTCATCCAAAGTAGATCTTCCTCTATGAATCTCTTGAACTAGATTTTGGAATTGATGAATTTGATCATTGATAGGTATATTGTCCATCATTTTAAAATTATGGAAATCAAAAATAGTGAACTTTATAGCTCCCTCATTATCTTGGATATAGGTTTCTTCTAAAGCTTGTCAAAGATCTTTAGAGGTCTCATATTTCCTATAAGTTTCATATAGTTCATCATATAGTTCATCAGGAAGATGAACGAGTTGCTGCTTTCCAATTAGCTAGTTAGTGGTGATGCCTTCCTATAAGTTTCATATAGTTCATCATATAGTTCATCAGGAAGATGAACGAGTTGCTGCTTTCCAATTAGCTAGTTAGTGGTGATGCCACACGACTAGCTGTGGTTGGTTGCGATTGCATGTGGTGGGACCCAATGGATAATACGTGGCCAATTTCTTAGGCATATACCAACGAGTGGGATCCAGTCGCACCAAGCGAACAAAGTCAACAACTACAAGGAACCCAAAAGTCTACAAATGGATTGGTCTTGGCTTGATGATATGCTCATCTTTATCATCCATGTGAGCTCATTTAGTGGAGCCCAAAGATCTAGTTCAATCTTATCACTAAACAAATTACCACTATATTCTTTGCTCATATTCTTTCCCTATGTGGTAATTGAGGATTGGTGCAATACATAGGAGAAGACTATCACATGATAGATGAACGATCCAAGATAATATTTTTCATTGAGGATTCAACGATTAACATGCTAAGCAACTTGGACTAGTCTCATTGCCGTAGTTCATAAGTTAGTGTAATTTGCGACCGGAAAAGAAAGATTCAATGCCACAAAGATCCATATCTTAAGAGAAATTTGTCGAGATCAGAGATGGTTGTGTTTAACAAATAATTGAAAAATGCTTGTTCAAAATCAAGCTATGCATGTCCAGATATAAAATAATTTAGAAAGAGCAAGGATGGTGACTGAAAGAGCTTGGAGTTATCCTTGACCCCCCATTTCAAAGCACACCACTAGACAAGTGGTATAGTTAATGTCAAATTTGGCAGGAGGAGTGGAAGTTAAGGCAGGGTGCATCGCTGCATAGTTTTCAGTGATGTAATTCCATATTCCTTCACTTAACACATGAATTATATGCTTAATTCTTCTTGGATTTGGGGATTGGGTAGAAGAGGATGAAGTTTGGGAGTGGGGGAAAGGATGTTGCTTAACGTTTTTACTTTGCTCCATTCATGGGCCCTCGTGCTAGCACGTGATCTAGTACCCAAAACCAACCCAAGGAGTAAGCTCCAAGCAAACATCCCCTTCTCCAAAAGTTATTATAATAATAATCATAATAAGAGCATGCCCTAATCATTTTTTTTACGAGGATTAAAAAGTTATGGGACTATAGATGTGGCTACTTAGTGAGATATTTATTAGGTTAAAACCGACATAAGTCTTGACTGTAATGGACCATGGGAGCCCCACAGAAGACTAATGTCCACAAAATAATTTAAAGGATGGGGTCTCCCTCTTTGATCAGTGATTCAACAATATGTATGAGAGTTTTCTAATAACTCCATTTAGCTAGACCCCACCAATGTGGAAATAGATGGTAGATTAAAATTCATGGCCACAAGAGCTTGAGCAACTATCATTATTTTTTCTTTTACATAATAGATAAGAGTTTTAGTAATCTAGATCTAAATACTAGGAGATTTGTAACTCGAACTTGGAAAACTCTACTTGTTAGGTGGAGTAATGTAATCACTAAGAGAATGTTCAATGTACATTTAGTGTGAGTTTTGTAGGAGGTTTTTAAGATGTTCAATGTACATCTAGTGTGAGTTTTTTTTGGAGGTTTTTAAGTAAATTATGTTCTATTGCATTCTAATTTTTTCATTAAAAAAAAATCTATGGCTTGGATGACATTGGTTTAAATGTGCACAAAAAGATAAGTAGAGAGACATGCTACTTAGGTATCGCTATCCCTTCTTGGCACGGCATGATATTAAACATCGAAAGCCTAATTTGGATGTAGCACTTTGTCATAGTTAAGGCGAACAAAATTGCGTTTCTCTTCGGACTTGCAGGTTTCTAAAGCATTACTCCACTTAATTTTTCATGTTTGAAGTGTGCATCTTATTTCCATATGCATGCCATGCATATTTTATTATTGTGCCTAAATATGTAATTAAAACAATTGATTTTTAAAGTTTAACTAATGTACATGTAATAATGGTAGCAAGGCTCTAGTTGTATGATTGGCAGCCCTCTTTTAGGACTTAGGGAAATCTAAGATTGAAATCCTCATGGTGGCTCATTACTACCGCATCTCTTTAAAAAAAAATCATATAAGATCATCTTTTTATGAACAAGTCTTAGGTGCAAGGCGGTCACTACAGCATTAAAGCTAGGAGACATTGAATGGAAGATACATTATTACTTCGAGAGGACTATATTGTCACTGTACACTACATATGCCTTCTCTTTATATATGTTCCCTTCCTCGATGAATTTGAGCTTGGTTATATATTAAGAAAAATAGTTTGGAGTTTATCCGTTTAAAATGAGAGGCGAAAAATCAGTACATTTGAATTATTCTAGATATAATAATTGGAGGTAAGATTATGTACAACTATTCAACAAATAATGAGATTTAAAAAAAAAAAAAAGATGAAGGGCTCGTACCTACTTGGTATGGATACATTTAACAAATCAGAAAATAAAATATCTCTAAATTGAAAATGAATACTAACATGAGTTATCCATAAGATGCCATCAGAATGACCGGCAAAGAATGAAGCCACCCATTATGTGGCTTTATTTGCCTTCTTATAGATATAAGATGCAAAGAAAGAGATACAATTCTAACTAGTTTCCAAATGTCTGATCGGGGGGAATGTTGACTAACGAGTACATCTAAACTTTTTATTTTGGGGAAAGGTAGGAGACAAGTGGGGAAGTGTTATCATCCCAAATTGAAGTAGGATCGGTCCTCTTTGTCCTTTTCTTAGTCTCTTTTGATTTTATAATCCTTGTTATGGTGGAAAGATTGGATTGTAGGGTAAACGGAAGGCGACAAAGATGGAGGGGTCGTATCCCCACAACACCCATGGGCTCCGCATGTGTCAAAAGCTAAGGGTTTGGTATGCTGGATAAAGTTTAGATTTAAAATAATA
Organism: Elaeis guineensis; assembly: GCF_000442705.2. Classification (NCBI taxonomy): domain Eukaryota; kingdom Viridiplantae; phylum Streptophyta; class Magnoliopsida; order Arecales; family Arecaceae; genus Elaeis; species Elaeis guineensis. The sequence continues at coordinate 89,786,302 of NC_026001.2, read as the reverse complement.
AAAAAATATAAATCACTTGTTAGTGATCGCTAAATTCATTGAAAAAAAAAAAAGTCGGTGATCGACTAAGATGACATATGGGGACCAACTAACACTGGCGACCCCACCATGCTTGGCACCAATTGCCTGCTACCATATGTAGGTGAATCGGGTGGTGATTATCAGCTGGTGATCGGTGGTGGTGCTCTAAACTGATTAAGAAACCAGCATCATAAAATTTATCCTTTCACTCAAATCCAAATAGGAAAACTGGGCCTGATCATATGGGTCTAGCCTAGGCCTGGCCCACAAGTGGCCATAAATATACAGGTTGAAGGAAGGCACAAGTTAGGGTTGCCACTAGAAAGGCCCGAATTGGGTCTACTTCTCTTGAGCCACTTACATCTAGTCGGAAGCATGAAACATAATGTTTGAACTTCGTAGTGCCCGGACCAGGATTCAGGTCATATCTTTCGCACGAAAGAATGACTTACCTTCTTTCATGATGTCAGCTATGAGATCGCACAATAGCTACTTCATGATCCATACAGATGGATGAACAAGTTCATAATGCTTTGAGATTGATGCGAGGTATGATCTAGTGATTGATATTGCAAAAGAAGATTAATCAATCTTTCGAACGAAAGATACAGCCTGAACCCTAGACAACCCACACCCCAAAGGCACTTAGTACCTAGAGGCAGTATAAAGTTCTATATTAATGTTGGATTTGGTTCTGGTAATGATCTCTAGACCATCTCATCTTGCATACAAGCCGGATATAGATCAAGCAAAGCTCTTTTCCGACTAAGCCAAGCGCAAAACAGCTAATTTAATTTCAAGCTGATTATAATGTGCATATAATTAAATAGCTTGTTTAAGAGATCTAGTGTCAGATGTCTCTAGTCTTTTGTATAATTTATCTTAGAAACATTTGTATCAAAAACCTAAAAGATGAGGCAAGAGTTTTAGGGAGACAGATCACCATTTTATAGACAAAATGTTGTAGGTTGTATAGGAATCCTGTTGACACTAGGAAGGGCTCCTATACTTGTCTTACCTGTATAAGTTCAAATCCTCTTATGTTTGGAGACCAACTTGATGGTCTGTTTCCATAATCACAACCCTCAATATATTGCAAGATGGCTGATGTATTTAGACCCATGCTGTATTGGAGTCCTAATACATCAAGGTCATGCTACAGCACATGAATGGCCGTGATTGTGAGCTGAACACCGAACTTGAGAGGATCCAAACTCTATAGATACCAGCGTATAGCCCACACAATGCACAGGATATCTTCTTTATTTAAAAATGTACCAAATCTCAATCAGAAATCAGGGCAAATATAAGATCTCCTATGAGATCTCTTGCAGGAGAAGATAGTGATAGATGGCAGTCTTGTGAGATACCGAACAGGAATTGGCTGTAGAATTATAGCTTTGCTTTTTTAATTATTTTTTTTATAAGAACTATTTTACAGTATTTAAGATAGTCCTATTTTTCTTCCTAGGAAGTTATTATATTTCCACTAATAAATGAGTGGCTGTTTTATATTCCCATGGTATGGTGTATGAGTGTTTGGTTTAGCACAAAAATTTATGCTATTAATGGCTATGGCATTAATAGATAGTATTTAAGATAGCATTAACCAAAATTATTCCGTAGTATTTAAGATGGGCCTACTTTCTTTCTTAGGAAGTTCTATATTCCTAATGAATGAGCGACCCTTTTATATTCCCCCCTCATGACTTCGCATGATATTATGGCTACTTGAAAGATGGAAGGTAGCGGTTAATACACACTACCTTGCATATCTTAACATACAATGCAGAATAAATATGCCTCTTTATTTTTAGTAAGCACACACATTTGTTTACATTAATGTACAATGGGGTATAAGCGTTTATCTTTAGCACAAATATTTGTATTACTTATGACTTCTAAACACATGAAAAGTAAAGAGATTATACAGATGACAAAAGAAGAGCTTTGCCCGTACAAACATCATAAGGCTTGCACGACAGAAATCATATAGGGTGGGCTTCATTCTTTGCTATATTTTTTTCATATCAACCTTGAAGAATAAGTCTAAAAATTTTAAATTTTTTCTTATAATGGAGTTATTAGTCTTATAATCAAAGCATTTTCTTCCTTCTTTATTTTCAGCACATACTTCTTAGTCCCTAGAAGTCATTGCTGAAGATGCTTACAAAATTGTTCATGGGAAATAATCATCCAAATCTGTTGCATCCTCCACTTGCAACTGGCGGATCTGCAGGTCGACAAGAATACAGACTTCATAGGAGAAAAGCTTTTATGGGAAAATTGCCTTGCAAAACCCTGTTAAGAGAGTGGACGTTATTCGCAATGATTTGGTTCTTCATGCCACATTGTGCTTCACCAGGCAGGTGTACGTGGGGGACGTACATCTAATGGATGCAATATGCGATGTTGATCGGTTCTTGGCAGTTTGGAAATGATACAATCTTCAAAGGTACCAACGCAAGCCAGCCAGTCCATGGCAAAAGAGAAAAAATAAAAGAAAATCTTACCTAACCAGTATCAGTTCACGGAGCCAATGTGCTCTAAACTCACCGAGTCATTCGTATATAAGGCTTTATAAATCTCGATATCAGTTCTCTCAATCCACGGCCTGAGACCAAGCTAAACATAGATCTAGTGACATTATAACAGTAAAATAATTTAGAAGGAATCACCATTTTCTAAGATTGTGACAGATATTTTTGATATCAAGATGTCGGAACCTCTAACAATAAAATAGATCCAGAATTAAAAATTCCATTTAAAAAGTGATATCAAGATTTATCAGTTAAAAGATATTTTAAGAAAGAAAAAAAATGTGATTAAAAAATACTGGCTGCTACCATGAACATGCTCTACAAGCCAAGATGTCAGATTTTATTGACTTGTACCAACCGAGATTAATACTGGAGGACCATGATTTATACTTATACCCGGAGGTCCAGATGCTAGTATAATCCAAGATGATAACTCAGTTCACTTCAACAAGCTGGTGTAAGTTTCAAAATAAAATATGACTAATCGGTACCGGTCCAACATGCGGCTGCCTGGGAATCAAATACGACTAATCGGTACCGGATGCAAACGTATCACTCCAACCTCAGAGCCCCTTCAGTCCCACATGCGGCTGCTGCCTGGGAGGGCCTAAGATTGGCCCGACCTGGGTTGAGGTAGGAGTAAAACGCTTGCAACCAGCAAAGCACTCGCAGCAGGTCCACGACGTTCTCCTGACAAAAGCAGAGACGTCTGAAAGGGTGATCATACAACAGATCACTCACCATGTCTGCTTCCTTGGAGTCTGGCTCAGTGGCTTGCGGGCTTGGATGCCGTTTAAGATGCTATTTTAATGTTAATCCAAAAAGTTTCTAATCATCAATGGACCACGATCGGTAGATGCCAGCTGATTATATGAATATGTATTCACTACTTCCATTGAACTTCAGCAAAAGACTGAGACTGATTTTCCAGTAATGTTAACAAACAGAGTACCAAATTTGAAATCCTCACTAAGGCTGAAGCGGCCATCAAAATGCCTTCATGTAGGGATTCAATCAAAATGCATAACAAAATATCATTTCAGAAAAATAAGTAATTCCAAGGTACATAAGATGACGTAAATCAACTTTTAGCTACGGGGCTGACAAAATCAATGTTCAATAGATAAATTATATGCAGGATGCACAATCAAACACTCTCTTCAACTCTGATATGCGATATTGAAAATCTGCTAAAGAGCAGCAATTGGTGGCCGAAGGCAATCCCTACAATCATATGTAATAATGGATATCAGAGCCAAAGATAAATTTTACAAAAATATTTGTAGCATTCATTCATAATTATATTACCTGTATTCAAAAAACAACCACAAAACCTGAAATACTCCCGAGAAAAGGGAAAAATATAACCGTCCCTGACAAATGTTAAACAAAAAATAAACAAAACAAGGGACAGCAAGCAACAACAAAGAACAAACATCTACACAAGCGCACTCTATGACATAATTACCATGCCCAATCCTTACTCTCTCCATTAGCTTTACTGAATTCCAAATTATTGACTAATCATTTCTAACAAAGACTGTATCTTTAGTCACTGCAAGTTACTATCAGATCTCTCATCATAGATTCCACCTAAGAAAACAAATGCGATTCCTTAACCTGACGTCTCCATGTAGCTTCATTGCATAAGCCAAAAACCAAACAACAAGCTCTACCATCTCATTCTCGTTGCAAATGCTATAACTCCTCCAATGAACTCATACTTCAACGTCATTCCCTACTTTTAACATCCACACAAGTCTTTTTTCCTTTTGAAACGTAAACAAATACACTTAATGTAAATATAATCGATGCAAATTCAGGTCCTGACATATTGGCTACGTGCATACCAAGTATGCCAAGCACTAGCATGGAAAGGCACAGCAGATATCATGGCAGTGACAGGCTAACGATATGATCCCTAGAATCAAGTGCCTTCTGCAGATGTGCCTGTGCCAGGCCAACGCTTGGCATATGCTGGCACAACTAGCACACAAGTAATGGCTTTGGCATGCAATGTAATATTCTGTCGAGGCACACCATCATAGCACCTCCAGACCAACAGACACAACAAATTAATCCTTAGTTTGAGACTTGTATATCGCCCCACAATAATATATATATATAGCATATCCTACTACACTCCCTTCCTTCATGCATCTCAACATACCACGGGCACGTCTACATTCATCCATCTTGAATATGTAAAGTATTTGTTTGTTTTCATGTATGACAAATCTGAAATAATGGTAATGAATACATTGCAATATCTTTAGGTCATCCGTATCTACTAAAACCTTATTTTTCTCAAACTCCATGAAAAATGCAACCCATACAGCAAGTGTTCTTTTCTTTTTTGATTGGGACCATGCACTCTGTGTCAGTTCTAAAAACTAGGCCCTCATCTACCATACTTTTCTCATCAATCTAGCATTTAAGACTAAAGTGAATCATCTTCAAAATCAAACATTATATTGTCAAATAGCAAGTTCACAAGCATAGAGTAGACACAGGCCTAGTGCTGACTGTCCATGACATCCACTAAGAGTAGAAGTTGCATATGTAATCCTGTTTGAAAGTATGATGAAGTAACCATGTAAATAAATGTCAATGGAGACAAATATAAGTCATGGACATAGATGCACAAGAAAATTCTAGATACTGTGCAGATAGATGCATAAGAAATATCTACATAATTGTGTGGATGTCCCGGTGTTCTACAAATAAACATGGACAAAAATTAAACACGCCTATCAGACACAGAAATACTGATAGGCATATCCACCATAATATAGGGTCACATATCTCATATAGAACTCCTAACCTACCTTATTATCATCCAAGCATTTTTCTTTCAATATGAGACACAGCTATAAAGCACAACTTTAGGTCACCAAGGTTTGATAAAGGAAATAATAACGTTCTAGAACAGATTGTCACCTTACTATAAATGCCCTAAAAAAGGGTTCCAGTTAAACTTTAAATAAGAGGACCATCAGGCCATGCCACAGCACCCAGATTTACAATTGCCTAGTAGGGCTATCTGCCTTGGCTGGAAAGAATTTTGTGAAAGAGGAAAGATGATGAGTTAATTTAGACACTAAATTCATCTCCTAGACAAAGTAAAGCCAAAGAAAACAACCGAAAAACTCTAAAACTTGACCAAAGTGACTCAACTAGACATGTTTCCAATCAAGCATAAATACAATTGAAAAGATTCAAAATACTCAAATGCTCCCCATAGCTAAATCTGACTTGCAACGTCCTTTTCTTAACAATGTTGTCCATGTAAAAAGATCTGTTTATTGAAATACGAATCATTCAAAAAGGCAAGGGATTTTGACCTCTCAATGAGCCAAGAAAAAGGGCTCATAAATTTTCCTTGAAGGTTTATAAATCTAAAAAGACTAACATGACAATAGACAATGTTAAATGCATAGGCATCATTTTTGTACTTGATCAGAAAACATAATCAGAATTACACATACCAGATGTGAACAAAGATTGGTAATTGATGCATTTCCTATTGTACCAAAAAAAAAAAAAAAAAAAAGCATTTCCTAGTCCCACCAAACCTAAATTTGGCAACTGAGTATATGCAGATGAGATATATGACATGAATAGTTTCTATTGGCAGTGGAAGTCAAAAGAAAAACATAACATGTACGCCTCCCATACATGATGGACTTGATGGTGTGATGTGTATCCTTTGTTGCTTGATGTCAAATGCCTCATTTTACAAAGCCTCACCCCAGAGACTTTGCATTTCCAGAAGCCTCACGCTCAGGCATGAGGCAAGGCAAGCTTCAACTGTGCCTTGTATGGAACATTTTTTTTGTCCCAAAACAATTTGTCAAGAATATATAATAATTGGAAATAATTGTGTGGAAGTGAATGAGCCGTTTATTGATAAAGTGATTTTTCCTATTTTAATTATAAAGTAATAATAGATATAGTCTTGCGCCTTCACAGATTATACAAGGATATGCATATCAGTGGCTTGGCTACAGAGTTTGATATAATGTTATTGAAGTGCATCAAAGAACATTTAATTCTTCAGTTCCTTAAAGAGGCAGGGCACATTGCACATTCACTTAAAAAGTCCAACAAATCATCCCCTTCAAATATAAGTTTCACACACAACTCCAAAACCCAAAAGCAAGGCATTTCAGCTTTGGCTAGAGCTAGAAATATCAAGTCAGTTTTAGAGTTTCATCTAAAACTGACACATGGGGCCAACTAAATTAACATACATAAGCAATATAAGCTGATTTTTCTATTTCTTTATTTCCTTAAAGTGGGAAGCATTTTCCCAAGGTCAAGCTCAGATATGGGAGCTTTGACTGATAACATATGAAAACAATGGGAATGTCATTGCAAAGAAAATTTAATTGTGAGGAAAGTTGTTAAAGAGGGAACAATATATTATCCTTGAAAAAGGACTGTTTCGTTCTCATTTGTTGGGGAATCTGACTCATTATTGTCAAGAGAAAATATTTGAAAGTACATAAGCCAAAGAATTTTTGGTTGCCATAAGTGAGTGGATGGGTATCCACCTTGCAAAAGTGACTTCAGGGCACCACCAACTAAAGTCACTTTAGCATTTTTTCAACCCAGAACTTACTTTAGGTCACTTACAAGGTAACCAAACCAAAGTGTATCATGAAACTTCAACTTATCTGAAATGTAGGGGCTTTTTATCCTTTCTCAAAGTTGGAGGATGTGTGGAAAACAAAAAAAATTGAAAAATGAATTTTCCTTTTCATATTCAATCAGTTTTCTTATGACAACATAAAGCCATTAGCAACCTGCTATTTGGCTTTTAGGGAATAAGTATATTTTCTAACATTTGTATGGCTATCCTATCCTACTGCACAAATATGATAGACATGCAGATTATCACGAGAAAGTAATGTTATATTTTGAAACACTGTGGCATATAACATCTTAAAATTATATACTTTTTTAAAAGGTTGCAAAGTAGAAACATTGCAACTCTACACCCTGGAATCGCAATCAATAAAATATGTAGTAAATTGATGTTAAATTTGTTTGTTGATTTGTTTTTCTTCAACTTCAACAATTTCTCTTTTCTAGATATGTTCCGGGCTTTTAGTACTCTTTTGCCAAAATAACAAAACCATATTTCAGACCATCACAATGACCAAAACTCTGAAAGCTGAAAACTCGGTTTGATGAATATAGAAACCATATTTCTAAACATTGCAAATAAAACTTCCCAGCTCATATAGTACAAATCTCTTCAATATTGCATTGCACTTCTACACTTAATTCAAACCAATTTATGATGAAACGTAATTATTCTACTTCCAAATACTGCGGTTGAAAAGTAATAATACTGAATACTTTTGAGCACAACATAGAAAACATTAACAGTCTTACATAACCGAAACCTACGATACTCTAATGTGTTATCATCCCAAAATTAGAAAAGATACTATAATGCGTAAATCGTCTGCCCAGGAGCCAAGCTTATGCCAAGAAATGCAAATAATAAGAAAAACAGACCACCATTTCAATGAAGTTATACATTCTTCTCACACGGTTGTGATATCATCAGAAGTACAATGGATCCACAGGCAAAGCACGTAGCTGAAAGTATTATGTCAAAAAGATATAAGATAATGCCAAGGAGAACAACTATGGGAATACACATAGTTGAAAGAAGTATGAAGTGTATACCAACGAATCTGATATGTACGAGAGAAGAAAACTGAAGTGGATATCAAATAATTTTTTTTAAATTTAATTCCACCAATAAAACATATGCTACAAAACAAGAGTATTTAACGTTGAAAAGGTTTAAGCTATTATTTTTTTATGGCAAAAAGCCATTTGATTCTTATAACAAAACTTGAATAATAAGAATACATGAAAATCAACCATACAAGTAAATAAATGAAACTCGTATACAAAAACCGCTCTCCCCTACAATGGCTGCTCCCCTTCTCTAACGACAGTTTCTTCCTCAAACTTATTACCTTTCCTGCCAATTTTATGGAACACACTCAAGTCTTTTGTGTCTTGTGGGCTTTGTACTTCAAATGTATGCTCTCTGAATCCAAAATGAATAACTATGCCATTTAATCCAAAATTGAACATTTACAAAATGCATGAATTTGCCTCTAAAGCCCACAGAAAAGGAACTTCAAAGTCAGCACTTTATATGTATCTCTTCCCAAGAAAGAAAGAAAGAAAGAAAACAAGGAAAAAAGATTTAGAGGTTTCTGAGCTTGATCTTCAAAATAAATGCATCCAATTTATAGTTCCACTCCACATTCTTTTTCAATGTTTTCATGTCTTTAGCCAACCAAACAGTTCTAGAAAACAGAAAAATAACAGATTTAGGTGCCAATTTGGCATCACTGTCATTTTTCTATTTTCAGAAACAAAAAAATAAATACTTTTTCTGGTAACATGTTGTGTATGGTCAAATACTTTCAAGAACATAAATATGGTGTAGTAGCAGAGGCAGTGGTAGTGGCAGCAGAGGGAGCTACAATGGTGATAGTGGGAGCAATGGTGGTGATAACAGTGGTCGCAACGACTGTAATGGTCGTGCTATAGCAAAGACATGGCGATGGCAGTACTACTAGGATGGAGGTGGCAGCAGCAATGGCAGCAATGTTCGTGGCAACAGCACAGTCTACGTGGCAAAAGTGCTATTGACAACGATCATGGTGACCAAGGTGGAGGTGATGGTGAACACGGTGTAGTGTAGCAGAGGTGGAGGCAGTAATGGTAGTTATAGTAAAACAAGTGAGTTTGTTGTTTTTGAGAATATTAAAAGTAAGGATTTATTCCTTTCATTTAAAAGTAAGGATTTATTCCTTTCAATTTTCTACAGAATAAAAATCACTTTTGAAAAATAGAAAATAAAAACAATAATATCCAAACAAGTTTTTTGACTCAGTTTTTATAATTGTCTTTAAACATAAAAACAAAAAGCAATGCCAAGAAGGCCCTTAGTCATTCAGTGCTGACTGTAATAACATGGCAGAAGACAAAACCAAAAGGAACATTAGGCAAATACCATAGTTATCTGGGTATATGATGGATGGTTGTAAACATGTAAAATTCAGCACTCACCAATTTTCTTCAAGTATGAAAACTTATGGGCATTTCTCTCTTCATGTGTGCATGTTCTAAGGAAGGGTAGAAATAGACTAAGGTAGCTTTTGGTGACCCAAATGGGATCACTATGGTGATCTTACATCACCAGTGATCCCCATCCCGAGTAATCTAATTCCTAATGATTTAAGATCACCGCATTTGATATGTTATATTTTGATTAAAATCCCTGAGCATCCATGATTAACCTATTTGGTATACTATGAAAATCCAAGATCACTGACCATGTCAAACCAAAACTACCCTGATATATTATATTTTAAAACTATTAAATGGAATACTCAAATAAATCATAGGAAAACATACATGAACATAAATCAAATTAATAAAACCTACTATTCTAGACCAATTTAAAAAGACCAGAGATGAATCAAAATCTATCCAAGTAACCCAAAGGGATTATCAAACTTTCTCAACTAGAATTTCTTAAAATGGAATTATCAAACCCTTCCCAGCTAGAACAGCATTTTTCCAAAGATAGGCATTTTTGGAAACAAGTTTTCTTCCTAGACTGAGGGGCATTTTTGTCCCCAAATATCAGCCCGAATCACTACCCTGCAGTGATCCTAAAAACGTGTCGTCAAAGACGGTTTTAATATCATCGGGATGGGTCGCATTTTTAGGAGTGGAGGTGATTTGGGATCATTGCTATATAAGATCACTAGGATGCAGCTTGGGGATCTCATCATCTCTGCCCATATCATCGTTGATCTTGGGGTGATCAATCCATATGAAACACCACCTAAGAGGTAATTTCAGACATGTTCAACCGTTAAATGAAGGAATGTTGCTCCATGCAACATATTTTATGCTAGCTCTCAATTCCTTTATCAAAAAATAGTGTAAATCTAGTGAATTGACATAGCTGAGTTTCAATTAAGCAAAAATAACTGATTGATCAAAGAAATATCACTTTACAGTTTGGATTGGATTGATTTCCATTTTGGTATGATTTTTCACTTCATCACCCCCCCCCCAACCTCTCTGAGGGGGCCCAAAAATAAAAATGAAAATAAAAGGTATTATTCAGAAAGAAAGGTTGGATCTTTAGTTCAATAATTGAAAGTATACTATAAAACTGAATTGCAATAATTATATGGTTCAAAAAATTCTTAGTTTTTCTTATTATAAGGATATTTGCACAGATTTTGAGAATTAAAATATGTCCAATTTAATATGTCTTACATTGAGAAGAGCACACATTATAAAAGAATAGTTTAAACTTCGACATTGCTGTTCCTAGGGAATTTCCCCTTCTCCACTGAAACCCAAGAAACTTATAGGACTTCAAAATCTGCCTAAACAGCTTGACCTATCCAAGACTTGAAGAAACCCAAATAACATAATACCAACGTACTGGGCTGCTTTTGCCCAATGGCACACAACTTGTTCCTGCCTACTTAGCTTTAACTCCCTCTTCAACACATACCTGTGGTGAATTTCTTTGCCCTCTGGTATTACTATCTGTAGCTTACGGGTAGCTCCACTGTGTCATGACCAAGCTAGAGCAGTCCATCTATACACATTCCCCATTTCTGAGATTTCATCAAGTCCTATTGCACTTGCAACAATCACTTCAACAATTCAACTAACAAATTAGAGTGAATAACACGATAAATCAGAATTATTTCAGAAAAGGAAACTGGTAGAGCTATGGGGCTAGTGTGAAAAAAAAGTGTCAAAGGACAGAAGAACTCGCATGCTGATATAGCAACACCAATAATGCGATGACCAAAAGACTATTTCTGCAATCCTGTTGTTTATGCTCGAAAGGAAGCAGCATCAGCACATAAGACAATGTAACCAGAAAAGTTGACACATATCACCCATGCTACAGAAGTTGGTTAGAATATCAAAATGAATAAGGGAAAAAAAAAATTCACATATGTGGAAAATTTTTCAGCAATGCCCCAATTTCCAGATGTATTCCAGGCAATACCTGATGAACTGGTGATTATCAATTTTTGCAGCATGTCCTCCCAGCTCTCACCTATAAACTGGGAAACAACTCTAGGCAGTCTACATTAATAAAGAAAAAAAGGAAAAGCATAACAGTTACAGAGTAAAATGAATATTTACCCACTCTGATAACAGTATAGCCAGAAGGGTTTCTCCGAAGAGTGATGGCCAGAAACATCAGCGAGCATCCACCCATTCAAAAATGTATATAATAGCACACCAAGATGATAGCAACATTGATAGTAATGAAATATTAAACAGTTAGAGAACTAGATAATCAGCCACAGAACAAAGTCATATAACAGATCTCATATAAGAAACATCATGAAATAACCAGTAAGCAGCCCCTAAAGAATTTCCAGATGAGAGCAGACAGGGAGAAGACTAGCATCTTCACGCACTGGTTGCAGAAAACCCCTCTGCATGAGAAAGAAATCCAAAACCACAGAACAATTGTAACTGTCAAGAAACAGATGTATCAAGTACATAAATTTGCCACTTTGAAATTGATCAGTTTTTTGGCCCAGCAGTCTCTGCAATGGTCATAAGAGTACAGCAAGGTTAAACATGTGAGTCCCAAACTTCCAACTAGGTGAGCAAGAAGAAATAAATCAGGTTGACAATAGCTCCAAGAAACCTCAAGCCTGCCAAAAAATTTAATCATCACCAGTATCCAAGTTAAAAAATGCCAAAACATCAATGTAACCAAAAAACAATGTGCTAAATACAAGACACGGCAAATATTAGGTCATGAAAAGAAAATGAAGCAAATGGAAGCACAGCACAGCTGTTTCCAGACAACTTGGCTGAAATATCTCCTGCTCAATAAGAAAACAAAAATGTTGAATGCTATTATAATCAAGAATATACAATCATAAATCACTTCATATGCAGGATCGTTTTTGCCTAGTTTATGTTCTTCATGAGTTTGCTTGAGTTTATAAAAACCATGAGTCTTACAAAGGCATTTGCTGACCAAAATTTCGTAATTTCATATAATCAATCTTTGCAATTAATCATGACCCAACTATCATATGATCTAAAAAAGAGCAAGTGGAGACAAGATGAAGTCTTACCTTTCAGTGCAGAAGCAAAATGCATGATAGTCGACATCACTTCATCTCTGACATGAATTTCTCATACTCCGTGTCAGCACCCCCAGTTACTGATTGTTCTGCAGTTGAAGCAGGCTGGGGCGCCGGTGGATTGGAGACCCATGGTGCATTTGCGATGCTCTGAGTGGGATCAACAGTTGGAGGCAGTACTGGCGGTGGAACTGCCGAGTAATAAGGTGCATACCCATAAGGAGGTGGAGGCGGATACATTGGAGGAACACTTGGAGCAACAGTACTGCTGTAGACACTGTTCTGCACAGGCTGGACTGGTGTGGTAGTGCTCTGTGATTGCGCGCCAGGAGGATAACTCTGCACTGATTCCCTTGAAGTTGAAGTTTGAGGTGCAGTGCCAGGAGGAACATTCTGTGCCGGAGGAGGGTACTGCACACCATAAGGCGGCACAGACTGGCCTTGAACAGGGGTATACATGCTTGAACCTGGTGGTGGAGGATATGGAGCATATGGAGAGGGGACCGGGGGACCCCACGGAACTGGTGCATAGCTACCAGGTGGTGGTGGAGGGTTTGCAACAGGCCCACCAGCCATATACTGTTGAGAAGGAAATGTAGGTGCCACAGAAGCGGGAGGACCAGGGGTCACAGCCGGCTGAGGAGGCTTCCCTGCTACTCTTACAGCTATAACTCTGCCTTCTAGATGATATCCATTCATAGCAGCAATTGCAGCATTAGCCATAGAAACATCTGCATACTTCACAAAGCCATAGCCTTTGCTCAGTCCAGTGGTCCTATCCTTGATAACCTTAGCCATCACAATATCCCCAAATGAAGAGAATAGTCTGATCAATCCATCATCATCGAGAGTAGGCGGCAGATATCCTATATACAAGTTTGTCTCGTCGTATTCCTTCTTGATCCCATTGGCCGCTCCAGTGCCTGCCGCGGCCCCAGCACCACTACCACCAGCCCAAGGTGGATTGCTCCCTGAAGAGCCCGAACCAATAGCTAATGTCGAGCTCTGCTTGGTTAGAGACTCTGGAGCCGTCCCACCAAGCTCGGCCAAGAAATTCTGGTACTCATCGTCCATCTTCTTCCCGGATCCTTTCATGGGGCAATCAATCGTGGGATGCCCTCCATCGCCACAGATCTTACACTGGACATCGCTCTTAAAGGTGGTAGTTCGAGCAGGGCAGGCATACTGTCGGTGCCCGGGCTCGCCACACAGCCTACAAAACTCGTCATCTCTGATGGTTCCGTTAAGCGCAGCGAGCTCTCTCAGCTGCTGCCTCTTGTGCTCATTCAGTACTTCATCGACCGGCGTCAAAAGCTTCTCCACCATTGCAGCAGCAGCATCCAAAGACTCCTGAGTCTCGGCCTCGACCAACACGTGCAAGTCCTCATTTTCTGACGGATCCGGCTTCAGATCCCTCTTCTGCTGCAATCTCCCTTCTTTGATGGACCCTTTGCCCCGGATCACAATCTTGGCGCCAGTCTCCTTCTCCATCCTCTTCTGGGTGTTGCCCCTGGGCCCAATGATAAGGCCGATGAAATTGTAGCCTGGATACTCTTTCATGGGGATGTAGAGCTTCTTCTGGAGCTTGGGAGGGCGGTAGTCGGCTGGGGGCTTGAACGCTGGGTTCCGGCAAATGAGCTGGGAGATGATTTCCTGCCGCTCCTTCGTCAGCCGCTCCCTTGCCCGATACTCCCGAGTATTGATCCTGATGCCCATGTTGTCGTAGATTGGCTCCGGGGAGGGGGAGCGGGCGCCCTCAGGCCGGTCATCTTGGGGCATGCCGGATTGAAGAAGCCGGTTGATTTCAAGAAGCCTTAAGTTGAGGGCCTGGACCTCGGGGTCGAGGTCGGCGGCGAAGTCCTTCATGAAGTCGGGGAGCTGGCCGACTGGCTTGGGCTCCTCGTCGGCCCACCGGGTCTTCCGCTTCCGGCCGCCACCAGATCCATCGCCGGCGCTGTCGCCGGACTCCGCCGGAGGGTCCCAGCGGCTGCGGCGGCGGCGGCGCCGGCTGTTGATCTCCTCCTCCCCGCCGGACACATCCTTGTCGGTGCCGCTGTGGGTCACGGCGGCCCGGCCGTTCTCTAAGACCAGCGGCCTCTCCGCGGCAGCGGCAGAGGAGGGAGACCGGCCATCGGCTTGGTCGGACGGCGGTATAGGAGGTGCGTTTTCGGGGGGTGGGAGAGGGGGGAAGTGGTTGCGGGGGTCGAGGGTTTCGAAAGAGGGAGGGCGATCTCGGGTTTGGAGCGATGGATTGGAGGGATCGAGGGTTTGGGGGTAAGAGGCTAGGGTTTGGAAATGGGCGGATTCCTCCATTGGAGAAAGAGAGAGAGAGAGAGAGAGAGAGAGAGAGACTAACCTTGGCGGAGAAACGGAGAAGAAGAGCGGAGAGCAGCAGGAGGGCGTCGAGAACCTTCGGTCGCTGATGAGCTTTTAGGTGGGACGCGATAAACTGAACCCGCAAGGGAGGGTTCGCGTGATACATGTAGGTAGCGTTTGGCGACCCAAATTAGATCCCGATGATCTGAATTTTGTAGCGATCTGATGTAAAATTACTATATTTGATAGATCGTACCCATAAATAATTTATTTTATATATTATAAAAATTTAAAATTATTTATTATATAATATTAATATATATATATATATTTTTTAAATATTCTAAATTAAATAAATATTCTTTCAAAATTGATATACATATATTTTTATAAAATATTTTTTTACATATATACCTAGACATCGTTAAAATTTAATGATTTAAAATTAAAATGATCAAAATATCTTTATAGATAGATATATAAAAAAATAATAAGAATATATATATAAATAATAATTTTATAAAAATATTTACATAAATTTAAATATTTACAAAGGTATACATACGAAAAATCTAAATTAAAATTTTTTTACATGTAATACATCTCCTTTGATTTGTTAATTCTTTTTTTATTTTAATATAAATATTTATTTTAATTAAAAAAATGAGATAAATAAAAATAATATATTAAATATTTTTATTATATAAATATAAAATATAATAAGATATTTTTATACTAATTTAAAATTATCATTAAATCATATTATGATAATAATATGATTATTTATATATTATAATATAATATATATCATAATTATAATATATAATATCAAATATAATATTATATTATATAAATAATATTAATATAATACATTAATGGTATATTGGTATATCAAATTTGTTGATAGACTGAAGGGTATTTTTTTTCTTATATTTCAGCATATAATTATTGTCCGGAGGTGATCTTAAATTTCCAACCTCCAGAATGGATATTCTATTACTGAATTGGAGGGTGATTTTAAGGAGCAGAGGTGATTTGAAATCACTATCATGTAAGATCATTATGGTACAATCAAATACGATGATCTTATCATCTTCATCTATATCATCTTTCATCTTGAATAGATTATCCCATATCTAACACCCCCATGTAAAGAGACTAGGCTCAGGATCGAAATATTTGAAGAAGATGGATGGCTGTGATCTGATCAGATGACTGGAGTAACCAAAGCTCTTCAACTCGCATGGCCTGACTGCACACGTGCAATCTCTACTCCACGCTCTACAAGTACAAACGCATTCTCAATTTTAGACCTATTGGGTATAAAATAATCGCAGCCGAAGTTTGTAAAAGGCCGACCCTTCCAGGGCTCTTCCGACTTCCGACCTTGTGTGGCATCTTTTCGAACTCCCCCGACCGTCCGAGCTTCCATAATACCATCCGGACTTCTCCAATAATGGGCTCCTCCATTCATCTACCGGACTGCTCCAAACGCTCTCTAAGCTTCACTATCAGCCGATTTTCTATAGTGATCGACTATTCTCCGAATCTCAGCCTAGACTTCTTCCGGCCACGAATGACTTTACTCCGAACTTCTTTCGGGCTTCGTCAATATTCGAGTTTCTCCAATAGCAGGACTTCTACAGTAATCAGATTCCATCCAAGTTTCTACGACGGTCAACCGCCTTCCGAATTTCATCCGAGCTCCAATGAGAGTCGGATCTCATCCGAACTTCTACAGTGGATGGACTCCAGACGAACTCCTACAACAGACGGGCTCCACCAGCTGGATCTCTACTCCGAACTTCTTCCGAACTTCGTCAATGACCGAGCTTCTCTAGCAGCGGGACTTCTATAATAAGAAGTCTCCATCTGAACTTCCACGGCAACTGGTCTTCGTCTGAACTTCTACAACAGAATTGAATCCCGGACTCCTCCAATGTTCGACCTTCAACAGTATCCTCAAGACTCCTCCAGCGGACGAACCTCCACAATGCCATCCAAACCCCACTATCGATCGACCCACTGCCGGACTCTTCTAGCGATCGGACTCTTACCAGACTTCTCCAACAGAAAGTCTCCGTCCGAGCTTCTACAGCAGACGACTTCTGCTTGCAGCATCAGTGCCCAAGGCACCCGACGACAGTGGACCCGTCAGCAGCCTCAAAAACATCCGACCTTCTCTTAGATTGCAGAGACAGAGAGCCATTTCGCTCTATCAGACGTCCCAACCGAGCTTCAGCCGTCAGGCCCGAACTCTCTGGCAAGTCACAATAATGGCCACTACCCCACTTCACTCTCTGTAACAGATTCCACGTGGCCCCAACACTCTCTGGCAAGTCGCGACAATGGATACCACTCTATTTTCTGTAACAAACTCCACGTGGCCCTGAACGGCCCTCTGATGCCACTACTCTCCGTAACAAACTCCGTGTGGCCCCGAACGGCCCACTACCAGGCAGTTACAGACGTCGCTGTCAATCAGTTATGCTCTCCGTCTATAAAAAGGGACCCCCAGATACGTTTTTCTCTAAGCTAAAAACTCTATCTCGAAACTCTGCTAAAATTTTATTTGAGTGCTCCATTTCTGTTGAGGCAGAGTACTGACTTGAGCGTCGGAGGGTCTTGCCGGAGCACCCCCAACTCCGGTTTAGACTTCTCTTGCAGGTCCCAACGGTGGACGCGATCTCCTCGACTCCAGCTTCTCCGGCGTCGGTGGAATTCTGCACCAACAGAATTGACGCTAGAGGAAGGGTCTTGTATCTTCGCAGTACCCTTGTTCTTAAAGAAGTACTCAGCGGGATTGTCTTCGATCATCTTCTTCGACATTTTCTCCTTGTTCTTCCATCAGATCTCCACCTGATACCTCCCTGAAAGGCATCCACCAGGCGATCTACGACCTCCGCAGCCAGATCTCAGCGAGACCCGCAAGCTCCGGCCTCGTCTCCAGTTTTTCAGGCTCCTCTTCCTCCGGCAACGGCAGTCGGCATGGAGCAGTTCGACTTGCTGGTTCAGCAGGTCAGGGGCCTCACCGAAGCAGTGCAGGCCATGCAGCAGCAGCCGCAGGCATCAGTGTAGCTGGAAAGAGCATCGTCGGAGTTTCAGAATCTAGTGACCGGGCGGGCCACTTGGGCCAGTCGCCCTGTCTTCCCCAAAAAGGGGAAGCAGAAGGTGGAGAGCCCTCCGTCCGATCATGATTCCACCCTCGGAGGGTCCCTACCTCCGTTCCACCAGAAGACCCTCGAGACTCGCAGTCGAGAGGACCTCCTGAATCAAAGATTCCAGGAGATGAACCGGCGGATCGAAGAGCTCCATCATGCTCCCACTGCTTATGGTGAGGACATCTGTACTGACCCTTCTTTCTCTCAAATGATCATGCAGGAACCAATCCCACTGAACTTCAAGCTTCCCCAATTCGAAAGCTACGACGGAACCTCGGATCCAGTTGACCACCTGGAGGCCTTTCAGACAATGATGCTGCTCCATGGCGCGCCAGACGCCATCCTGTGCCGAGCTTTCCTATCCACCTTGAAGGGAGCAGGAAGAAATTGGTACTCGACACTGAAGCCAGATACCATCTTCTCCTTTGATCAAATGAGCCACCAGTTTGTGGCTCCTTTCGTTAGCAGCCGGCATCCCTGAAGAGAATCCATCCGAACTTACATCAACCATTTTAACGCCACCGCGTTGGAGGTCCGAAATCTGGACCAATCAGTTGCAATGGCCGCCTTGAAGAGAGATTTTTAAAAGAACGATCTTCTGTTCTCCCTGAAAAAGAAGTATCCCACGAACTTCACTGATTTGCTGGCTCAGACCGAAGGATATGTCCGAGCAGAAAAAGCCTTCAAGATGAAAGATGAGGAGGCCGCGAAAGAGCGACAGGCAGGTGACTCCAGCAAGCCTGCAGCTGAAAAAAGGATGAGTGAAGCTCGACCACATTCTCAAACTTTCTCCGGACACAAGCGTGTCTGAACTCCCCCCCGAGCTCGTAGGCAGAGGAGCCCAGACCGCAGGGTTCGACGGAGCTCTCCCCCAGGAAGATTCCACAGCTACGCCCCCCTCAATGCTCCAAAAGCTCAAATACTGATGGAGGTCAGGGAGCAGCTGTCAAGGCCGGAAAGGATGCGCACATACGTCGGAAAGCGCAATCCTAACAAGTTCTGCCTCTATCATCGTGACCATGGCCACGACACGAAGGAGTGTATTCAGCTCCGGGATGAGATTAAGGAGCTCATCAGACGAGGTCGGCTCGACAGATTCATTCGACGCCGGCCTAAAGGTAGGGAAGATCGATCGAGGGTCCTGCCACAACCGGAGCCGCCAAGGAGGGAGGAACAGCCTGAAGATCGACCTCCAATCGAGATCATCAACACCATCTCTGGAGGACCTCGACGGAGAGCAGACCTTCCTCGACTATGGGATTCAAAGAATCTACGAATGTATTACCAATAACTTTGCCTTAAATAAAAATTTCTTTCATATTCGTATATCTTTTCTTTTGGCATGAGCTTGTAACGACAGGAAGTAGCTCCTTCAAACAATCGAAATTTAGCATGTCAGGAACATGAGGAAAATCTCATCCTGACACAAATGAAGGTCCGGTTATTTAGAGACCGAATGGGGGGAGAAGCCTTTGTAACGACCCTTATGTGCCCCCACAGTCATATTAGGAACAGGAGGAGAACCTCATCCTAACATGAGCAAAGTCGAAGGCCCGATTATTTAGAGACCGTATGGGGGGAGAAACCCTTGCAACGGCCCTTATGTGCCCCCACAGCCATGTTAGGAATAGGAGGAGAACCTCGTCCTAACATGAGCAAAGTCGAAGGCCTGATTATTTAGAGACCGGATGGAGGGAGAGGCCCTTGCAACGGCCTTTATGTGCCCCCATAGCCATGTTAGGAACAGGAGGAGAACCTCGTCCTAACATGAGCAAAGTCGAAGATCCGATTATTTAGAGACCGGATGGAGGGAGAGGCCATTGCAACGGCCCTTATGCGCCCCAACAGTCCTGTTAGGAGCAGGAGGAGAACCTCATCCTAACATGAGCAAAGTCGAAGATCCGATTATTTAGAGATCGGATGAGAGGAGAGGCCCTTGCAACGGCCCTTATGTGCCCCCACAGCCCAAACATGAGCTGAAATTGACTGTGTCAGGAATAGGAGGAGAACCTCATCCTGACACAAACGAAGACCTGGTCGGTCAAGATCGGATGAGGGGGAAAGTCTCCTCAATGGCTCCTCTACACCCCTACAATCCCATTAAGAGCAGAGAAAAAACTCTCACTCGAACATAAAAAAAAAGGAGAAGAGAAAAGGAGAAAGCGACGAGCTACGTCGGTGATAAAGAAAAAACAAACTACATCAAAGACACAAGGAACCTCATCTCAACGAGGAAGGAGACCCTTGTCGAAAACCCTCAGTCTCTAAGAGGGAACCCAACACTGGCAGGAGAAAATCGACTTCCTCAACGTAATGAGAAGTTCGAACCCCCAAGCTTGAGCACCGAGAGGAAGCGTCAAACTCGAGTGGCCTCGAAAAGACCTTCGGTCATGAACAAAAAAGGGCAAATCAACACGGCGACGACCAAGAACCTTCAAACAACGTCAACATCGAACCAGATAAAAAATGAAAGAAGCTCGGTAAACAACAACTCAAAGCAAGAATAAACAAGGTAATGAGAAAATTTCTTCTCATTTCATTAGTAAAGTGTGCATTACAAAGCCTTTGAAGGCCAAAAAAAGATGACAAGAAAAGAAAAGAATGCATGGAAGAACAAAAGGTAAAAAAAACTCTAAGGAAGCTCAGCTTCTTCCGACTTCGAGCTCTCGGTTCTAGTCATTGTCAGGGATTGCTTTAAGTTTTTGACTTCTTCTTTCAGTTTCTTCTTTCTTAAAAGCATCTTCCGGTACATCTGGTGGAACTGCCGGCTTTCGTCCTCTAACTCTCGAAGCCTCTTCTTCAGAACCTCAGACTCTGCCTCGATATCCTTGACCACCTGCTGCTTGTAGGCCAACTGAATCTTCAGCCGCTGTAGTTCGGCCTTCTTCTGCCCAAGGACCACGGATAGTTCTTCCATGGTCCCCCTCAAGGAGCGGAGCTCGTCGGAGCCTTGTGCAGAGACGGCCTGGACTCTCTCAGACAACTACCTCTGAAGATGGGCAACTTCTTCGATCGTCATCTTGAGCTTCCTTCGGTAGTCATCTATTTGCCCGCACCAGCCGACTTGGTAGGCGTTGTAGTTCGCCTTGACGTCCTGCAGCTGCTTTTGAAGGTCAGAAAATTTTTTCAATCAGTCTTGATCGTGGTCGGCTTGAGTTGCGAGCCAGGACGAGCTTCCTTCCAACTGGCTGATCTTCTCCCGTGCAGTCACCAGCTCGACTTCAAGGGAGCTGATCTTGGAAGCCTGAGTCTAAGATCGGTCGCTGGCACATTTTTGGAGTTCCTCAAGCTCCGTCACGAAGTCAGCCTTCCTCTGGGTGTAGTCCATGAAATCTTTTTTGTGGAGGTCCCGAAAGCGAGTAGCCTCCGCAGTGACTTCCGAATGGCTCTTCCTCAGTCGGTGAAGTTCGTCATCCAGCTTCTTTGATTTCTTCGTCAAGTGACGAACTTTCCTTCTGAGGTCCCGGATCATCGACTTCAGAGGAATCCCCTGTGGTAGGGGAAGAGCTTCAGTAGGGCACTGTCGTTGGAAGACAAGATGCCACAACACAAATTAGTGTCAGAAAACAAAAGAGAAGAAAAAGAAGGCAGAGTAAGACAAAGGAGCTCTCTATAAAAGAGAATCCGGTTCCATTGATTAAATAGTTCTAAAGTACAAGAGAACGAGGAAAAGTTGCAACAAAAAAAAAAAGAAGAAGAAAAGAATACAAAATTAGAGGTTTCGGACCTTTGGGGCAGAAGTGGGGGAGATCGGCACCCCCGGAGGGTCGGCCGCGGCAGCCGCGGCAGTCGAGGAAGTCTCGGCTGGAGGAAGATCGACAGCAGCTTCAGAAGGCTCGGCTTCGTCATCGGACGCCTCATCCAGGAAGTCGAGGTCCAGCTCGAAAAACTTTCCGACCACCTTCTCTTGGTAAAGTTTGAAGCCCTTGTTTGAAGGCGGCCTGGCCGAACTCGACCTTCAGATCCCTCATCTCGGAGGAGGTTTTGAACTCCTCCACTACTCAGACCATTGCCTCCAAGACCAGGGTCGGGATCTGTGCCTTCAACTCGAAGACCTCGGCCTCTGCTTTCTTTCTCTCCTCCTCCAAGATGGCCCTCAAGTCTGTCGAGATCTGCCCCTCCTTCTGCAGCGCCTCTTGGAGACTCGCGACTTCGGCAATCTTCTCCTTGAGGTGGACGGCCTCGGCCAGACGACCTTCCTCCACCTGGGCGGCCTCCTTTCTAGCATTATTCATCATCTCGATGTTGGTGATGAGCTAGTGTCCAATCTGCAAGAGCGGCCAGGGAGTCAATATAAAAGCCAAGGAATAAGCAAAGTAAAGAGGCGAGAAGAAGGAGTAAATTGATCTATCTCGAGAAAAGACCCCAGAGAGTCCCAGACCCGCTGCTCAGGATCGGCATGAACGATCCTGTGGATGATCTCGGGCAGGATGCACCCATCGACCAATCTCTTTATTAGATCCCTATTGTTGAAGGGATTCTCCCCCGGATCTTCTTCGGAGCCATCGGGCCCCTCGATGGCAGCCCTGCTGTTGCGGCTCTTGCGGGCCAATATCTTCTTTCTCCTTCTCCGTTCGGCCCCTGGTGCCTCCTCGGGCCGGGCCTCTGGAGCAGGAACCTCTACCGGGGGGCTCCTTAAAGAGGCCCGGGGGACTGCGGGCTCGACGTCGGAGGAAGCGTCGACGGCAATGGCCGCCTGGGCAGGCACGGTCGGGCTGGTCTCTTCTGCCCTTGCCCTCTTCGCCGCTCCCGAGGATGCTGCGTCTTTCCTTTTATGGGTCTTGAGACCCTGAGCTAGCATTTGAGCCGCGTCGGCATCCATATCTTAACAAAGAACAAAAGGAAAGGGGAAGCAGCGAACGACAAAGAAAAAAAATGTATATATATATAACAATACCGGCAGGGTTGAGAGGGCTTAGGCCGACGTTGAACAAGAGTTGTTCCTTCAGGAGGTTGGAGAGAAGAGGAGCTGGATAAGCCTCGAGTTTATTGGAGGCTTCAAAGTCATCCTGTCCCAGGCTAGAAGCCCGACAGACGGAATCTCTCAAGGAGCCCCAAGGAGGCAACCCCAACTCCAGGGTTGGGCATCGGATGTAGAAGTACCTCTCCTTCCAGTTGTGGATAGAAGAGGGGACACCTTTCAGCAACCCCTTTCTACCAAACTGAGGGGAGAAGTACTACCAGTCTTTTGCCGGGGGATGACGTTTGAAGGTATAAAAATTTCTAAACAAAGAAAGGATTGGCCGAACTTCAGTTAAACTACAGAGGGAAAGAAATCCTATCATAAATCTAAAGGAGTTCGGCGCTACAGAAACTAAAGAAATATTTAAGAAGCGAAAGAGAGCAATAACAAAAGGTGGAAGCGGAAGTCGAAGTCCGACGCGAAAAGCTTCTTGGTATAAATAGAAGCAGCCGAGGGGAGGGGCGCTAGCCCGGCCAGTCGGCCCAGGAAGCTCCAGCTCGTACTCCAGAGGAATCCCGTACTGAATCCTAATCAATGAGAGTTCATCCAGAGTCAGAGAGCTGGAGATGGTGTCTGGTACAAAGATCGGACGAGGTTCATCTATAGAACTGAGATTTTGGGGGGCTGGAACGGACGGACTCCTAGAACTGCTAGAGGAGAAAGTGTTGGAGGATATTTTGAATCAAGTGAAAACCCTAAAAATTCCAAAAAAATTAGAAAAAATAAGAAATGGGATGCTCGTGGAAAATCGAACAGGCAGAATGTAAAGGAGAAAAAATAAAAGAAGAATAGCAAGAAAAAAATAGGAGGAGAGTTCTGAAACTAACCTAGGCTGGTCCGAAGGATGCAGAGATGCGAGATGGGGACGATTCGAAGAACACCTAAGGTCGAGAAGGACGCTGGAGAAGAACGGAACTCTCAGGAAGAAGGAGGAACCGAAGAAACTTCCAAGCAAAGTGAGATCCCTGAAGGAGGGAGGCGGGTTTAAATAAGCGACGAGGTCTGGTGCAGTAATGATTGCGGATCTCCTCTGGCCGATCTACAACCGCCACGTGTCCCACTCACCATGACAGATGGCTGAAAGTGACTGACAGCTGACAGAACCATTATTGCACCGTACCTAGAGCAACGCTCCAGCAAAAGTTTTGAAAAAATCTTTTTGGATCGTCTCGATTTGAAAAGGCTCCGGCACCAGTGCGCCAAACGCCAAAATATCTGGAAACAACCGAGTATGAAAATCGAGGAAGACAACTTCGGCTGTGAAAATTTCTTTGTACTTCATTCGGAACCCAAACTCGAAAGTAGGGGGACTGGTGTTGGGTATAAAATAACTCCAGCCAAAGTTCGTAAAAGGCCGACCCTTCTAGGGCTCTTCCGGCTTTCGATCTTGTGTGGCGTCTTTCCGAACTCCCCCGACCGTCCGAGCTTCCATAATACCGTATGGACTTCTCCAATAATGGGCTCCTCCATTCATCTACCGGACTACTCCAAATGCTCTCTGAGCTTCACTATCAGCCGATTTTCTACAGTGATCGACTATTCTCTGAATCTCAGCCTAGACTTCTTCCGACCATGAACGACTTTACTTCGAACTTCTTTCGGGCTTCGTCAATGTCCGAGCTTTTCCAATAGCAAGACTTCTACAGTAATCAGATTCCATCCAAGTTTCTATGGCGATCGACCGCCTTTCGGATTTCATCCGAGCTTCAATGAGAGCTGGATCCCAGCCGAACTTCTACAGCGGATGGACTCCAGATGAACTCCTACAATGGACGGGCTCCACCAGCCAGATCTCTACTCCGAACTTCTTCCGAACTTCGTCAATGATCGAGCTTCTCTAGCAGCGGGACTTCTACAATAAGAAGTCTCTATCTGAACTTTCACGGCAACTGATCTTCGTCCGAACTTCTACAACAGAATTGAATCCCGGACTCCTCCAATGTTCAACCTTCAATAGTGTCCTCAAGACTCCTCCAGTGGATGAACCTCCACAACGCCATCCGAACCCCACTGTCGGTCGACCCTCTGTCGAACTCCTCTAGCGATCGAACTTTTATCGGACTTCTCCAACAGAAAGTTCCTGTCCGAGCTTCTACAGCAGACGACTTCTGCCTGCAGCATCAGTGCCCAGGCACCCGACGACAGTGGACCCATCAGCAACCTCAGAAACATCCGAGCTTCTCTTAGATTGCAGAGACAGAGAGCCATTCCACTCCATCAGACATCCCAGTCGAGCTTCAGCCGTCAGGCCCGAACTCTCTGATAAGTCACGATAATGGCCACTACCCTACTCCACTCTCTGTAATAGATTCCACGTGGCTCCACCACTCTCTGGTAAGTCGCGACAACGGACACCACTTCATTCTCCATAACAAACTCCACGTGGCCCTGAACGGCCCCCTGACGCCACTACTCTCCGTAACAAACTCTGCGTGGCCCCGAACGGCCCACTACCAGGCAGTTACAGACGTCGCTGTCAATCAGTTACACTCTCCGTCTATAAAAAGGGACCCCCAGATACGTTTTTCTTTAAGCTAAAAACTCTATCTCGAAATTCTGCTAAAATTCCATTTGAGTGCTCCATTTCTGTTGAGGCAAAGTACTGATTTGAGCATCGGAGGGTCTTGCTGGAGTACCCCCAACTCTGGTTTAGACTTTTCTTGCAGGTTCTGGTGGCGGACGCGATCTCCTCGACTTCAGCTTCTCTGACATTGGTGGAATTCTGCACCAACAAGACCTATCAACGTTTGCATGATAGAAACATTGGATTGTTAATTTGTATATAGGGAGGATCCCACCAAAATAACACTGACCGTTTCAATAATCATAGTGGCATTCTTTTTTTAAGTTCATTTAAAAAAAAAGGATATCTTTATAACCATCTCCGTACTTGCGCACGAACCATCCTAAGATTTTGACCTGGCACACAGGGTATGACCACGAGCAAGAACAATAATTTATAACTAAGATTGTCAACAAGTGATCGGATCATGATATGTTTGAGCTCGACTTGATCTAGTGTATATTAAAATTTTTATTTTAAATTTTTTGAAAGAAAAGAAGAGAAGATACGTGATTAAAATGACGCAAGTCCTAAGATGATTGCCTCACCCTTATTCTCATGGATATTTTTGGAGGGTATTTGATTTGCGATCGGAATCGAAATGAAAATAAAAATCGGAATAGATTGAAATCAGAATCAGAATCGGAATGGCCTAATCTCCTAAAATATTTATTTCATATCCGAAATCGGAATCAAAATGATTCCCATTATTGCTGTTTGATTCATTTAAAGAAATCGAAATCAAAAGTATTATTTTTTTAAAAAAATATATTATTATTATTATTATATTTTATTATAAGATAAAGGGCTGAGGAGGATTTATTATTTTTTTTCTTTCCGTCTCTTCTTCCCTCTTCCCATGGCATCACTGTGCCCAACCCCCCACCTCCATCGATGCAAACCACAGCTCCTCCGTGCTGTCCCCCGCCCCTTCCCTCCGGCCCCTCGTGTCTCCCCCGCATCACATCTCGGCCCCCCTCGCACCTCTGCTTCTCTACGCCCCCCCTCCCAACCCCCACCCGCGGCCTGCCATTCCTCCGAGCCACCACCACCCAGCCTCCGGCCCTCCGTGCCTCCTTCGCTTCTCCGCGCCACCTCCTCCCCCACCTCTACCCTTGCAGGACCAGCACCTTCTTCGACCCACCCCGCCCAAACCCTTGGTGGTCCATGGCTCCGCCATGCCAGCCCCGCCCCCCTCCAGCGGCCCACACCTCCTTCGAGCCACCACCACCCCTCCAAATCCTCTGATGGTCCGCGGCTCCTCTACCCTCTTTCCTTGCTTCCGACGTCGATGCCTCCTCTCCACTCTCGGTCCCACCTCCCCATTCACCTCTCCGGCGAAGCCCGATGCCATCCTCGACTTCCTCCGTCGCCACGCCAGCCTCTCCATCCCCTAGCTTGTCGCTTCGTCCACTGCCGCCCCTCCATCGTCATCGCCAATGTGCCCTCCATTCTCCTTCCCAAACTCTCCCTCTTTCATTCCCTTCTCTGACCACGGCGCTCTCACCTCACGTCCCACGTCTGATGAATTTTTTTTTAATCTCATTTCAGTAGAATAAGATTTTGACTTCCTTGATGTAAAACCAAATTCAGCTACAGAAAGGAATGGATCATTCTCATTCCTCTCTGGAATGAAAATCGGAATGGAATTCCCTCCAATCAAATATTTGGAATGGGAGTAATTCATTCCGATTTTCATTCCAGATCTTAATTACCCCAACCAAACACCTCCTTGGTTCTTTGAGCCCCTATGTTTTTTCTTCATTTTTAGTGTATTTAGTGACCCTTCCTTATGGTTTGGTTAAGGTAAACTTCAATGGATCTTTTAGCGATACTAAAGTTAGTAATAATTTTGTAGCCTTGTAGGGTTTTGATGGAGCTCCAGGTTGCCTAGAAAAGTCAATTCATCTACAATAGATCAACAAACTATCTTTCATTGCGAGCACATTCATCCTTTTTGGATATTTGGGTTTTAAATTCTTGTCTACCATTCTTCACGCTAACCATGCCTGCAATAAGGCTAATTATCCAGATTGAGTTGCTAGTAGGGATATTTATTGGACTTCCATTCAGATTTACTTGCTCCTTCTTTGTTCTCTTTGCACTTGCTAATTAAAGTAGTTGTAGTATATTTTCTCGTTCTCGAGGAGTTTATCTAGCTCATTATCAAAAAAAAGGAAAAAAATAACATCTTTACTTGAGATGGTCAAGGCATCCTTGGTAAAATTAACTGATTATTAACATTAAATAGTTGGTATAGAGGCGCCCAAGATCTACCTTCCATTGCCTTTTCTTCTCTCTCTCTCTCTCTCTCTATCTCTCTCATGCTTTTTAAAGAGAAGGAGAGGGGCTGCAAACATCCCCCTAACCGGTGGAACTAATAAATTCGAAGCAGTTGCCTTAAATTCGAAGCAGTTGCTTTAAATTCGAAGCAGTTTAAAATGGACTTGAACCTTGGTTGCTAGTAATTGACCCCTAAATCAGCTGGTATATACAATGTCACACAATATTTAAACGGCATTGCTTCTTTTTATACTGTTACTGGTGCAGGCAAACATTTCTTTCAAACTTGTATATAATGTTAACCATTGTATAAAGAGTTACCCTAGCTCCACCGGAAAAAAATGAATTTCAAGGGATTTTTTCTTTTTTTTTTTTTTGTTTTTATGAGGAACGATTTTGATGCACTAGTAAAATTACTCCATTATAATTTAGATATCAACAAAGAAACAACTTTTTACATTCAAGAATAGATCCGCCACTCTACTCACCTCTTTGGGGTCAGTTTGGATGACAGGGCTCAAGATACTATAACAATTTATATTTGGACTGATACAACGACTTAAATGAGGCTAGACTAGATCTATCTTTATAAGAAAAATTTTTTGTGCACCGTCGATGGTGCAGAACAGCACGCACCGTCCACAATGATTAGCTCACGTGCGGAGCCGGAAGAAAAAAATATTTTTCATACGTCGCGTTTCAGTCCCGCACATGAGCTAATCACCGCGGATGGTGTGCACATTCTGCACTGCCCACAATGCACAAAAAATTTCTCTCTTTATAAATATCCAGAAAATCATTGCAGTTGATTTGCCTAAATCTCGTAGGGAGAAAGAGAGAAAGAAGACCTCAACGGAGTTTTTTTCCTTTCCTATTGGATTCGGGCTGGCGTTCTGAGTTTTTTAAAATATAGCCTAATCCAATCTGATTTAGATGATTGTACCGGCCTGAGTCCTATAAAATTTTGCCAACCATCCAAATAGGCTCTTATTATTTTATTTTTTCCTGTAATCTCTAAGACAATCCGGTTCATGCGTGAAATGGATTAAAATATGGCTCTTTCAAATGCAAGAGTTGGAATTTCTACGCATTTGCTAAGCTAGCCCTTCTGCTGCTTTGTTTTTTTTTGGGAAAGATCCGATAGTGCAGTCTCAAATATCATTTTTTTCCCTGTTCAAGTTTCAATTTAGAGCACAGGTCTTCCATGATGCAACATTTCTTTTTGTCAAGAACATATTGGAGGCACTTGAATTCCAATTGCATCTAATTAGAACTTCAGAGCAATGTGAGAACGGTCTTTCACATTCTAGCTTTCTGTTTGCAATCATGCACCTGCAGGTTTTCCTGAAACCTGTGGTTAATCTGAGAGCGAGCAAATCTCCCCAACAGACCCTCACAACTAGAAAATAGTCACCCCTTGAGTTTAAAACACCTCTCTAATGCTGCTTTAAAATGGTTCTAATCAAGAGCAGGCCAACTTATGGTTCAAATAGACTGGCTGGGGTGCACAACTGCCCCACCTTCCAACAAATCATGCAGGCGGGGCAGATGGGACAAGGCGAACTGATCGAATCAGAACTTTTCAAATTTTTTTTTTTTAAGATAATTTATTCAAACAATTTTTGTATGAATACAATCAAGAGAATCAAAAAATAAAAAAATTCTGAAATAGCTCAGAAGCCGTCCCAATCATGGTTCGGAGAACTTCCCCACCTCCATTGTACCTGAAGATTAACTATAATGAAAGTATCAAAAATAGATATAATAAGACTGAATTTATAATCCATGAATCTAATTTCAGGTTAGTGGCAACCAAGGAGAACCATCTATTCGAACCTACGATTCTTGGCTCTACACGGCCTGAATGGGGATCATGTTTTACCAGATGGCTCTTAGAGGCCGGCCAGCTAATTGTTGAGGACAAGTCCGCCACGATGGTGGCCTGAGCTACATTCATCAAGAAACCACTCACCCCGTTCTATATTTTCTTGCGATCACCCCGTTCTATATTTTCTTGCGATCTTGTTGGAAGATTGCTCTGCTCTGACTATCACGCATGTTTTGAGAGACGAATATCGTAATAGACCGGATGACAGCCTAAGTTACCAAGCATTGTCTTTTTAACTTATAAATATGAAAGGAAAGTTTAAACACTGCGTAAAGAACATGGCGGTCGGTGCCGGTCTTGAACCTGAATCAGAACAGACGATAACAGTTCATTCAAGAACGCTGCACTGATTTGAAGACAAAAGGTCACCAATACACGAAGACTCTGGACTCGGGTTATCCACGGACGGACAGACTAGCGTGCATGCATGCCTGTGCTTGGCATGCGCACCAACACCCGCGCGCACACGCGTACACACAGCGAGAGAGAGAGAGAGAGAGAGAGAGAGAGAGAGTAAAAGCTATGAACTTTGAACACGTTTTGTCACCAAAGATTGCAGGCACTAGAAAAGTAAAGTTAAATTCTGTAGCATATGGAGGAATGTGGGTTAAGTTAATAAGAAATGAAGGTCACTCGTAATTAGATCAAGACCCCTTTCCCCCATTATATCTCTTTTTCCTTTTCCGAACCCCAAGTACCCTTTTTCCTTTTCGGAAGGGAGTCAGGGAAGCTAATGTTACTCATAAATACCCTTCGCACCAGAAAAAAAGGGTTCAACTAAAATTGCAAGGTCTATGTTTCTGGAAGGTCATGACGCGTTAAGGGCATCAAGCTGCCGCTGTAGATCCTCAAGATCATCTACCAGAGGGCTCGCCTCTCCAACAACCAGTGATTCCGGATATTTGTCAGCGCTTGGGAGCTCGTGGGTAAGCCCTTCTGGAAGAGCACCTGCACGTGTTTGAGAAGAGGTGCAGGAATGAGAAAGGTTCAAACGAAGAAAAGAGAAAATAGAGGTTCTGCTATGACAGAATGATCACCTGATGCACTGGAAGCATTTGATGTTTCCATCTCACTATCATCAACAACACTGTATAAACAAGTAAAATTAGACAATCCAGAAAAACTGAAAGTCTTGTAAGCGAAAACCTATCACAAGAACTCTTTAAAATGGATAGGTAATGTTGAACATTTTAGGAAGATCATAGTTTACAACATAAAAATAAACTCTTTCACAAATAATAGCACTCTTATTTTATCAGCAAGCTGAAGCATCCATTATTTCAAGATCAAACCTAAGGACATATAAGGTCTGATATTCTGTAAGGACACCGTCTGGCAGATGAATGCCAAAATGTCTACCTCAAAACTTGATTTCCATTAAATTGTTTTAACTATATATACATCCAAAACTCCAGTGCAATGCAATGGCGTAATTAAGTTTGTTTGGTTGTCTGCATTAGTAGAATTAATATAAAAATCACCTTCATCCTCCGTTTATGGACAATAATTCAAACTTCTGAATCAATGTGCTCAAAGGAATTACTAATATAATCTAGAGTCCGGTTATCAATAATCACTGCCATACTTGAATGTGGGAAAAACATGATGAAATCCACCCATCTACCAACATCAACAAAAGCAGCTCCTTCAGATTGAGACTTGGACATTTTCCATGTCTACTAAATTCTAATTTTATTTTGGCAATAATGTGATAGCGATATTGAACGTTTCTTCAACATCCTTAGCTCAATTATGCTTGCTATTGAATCACTTATGACCTCACCTAAATTCAACATTTCTTAAGTTTCGACTTTCAAGGCAAGTGTCAGTGAGTTTTTTTTTTTTTTTTTGGCACGTGTCAGTGAGCTTTTCATTACTCTGTTTGTGTCAATAAAAGACCATGTTTGTTTCATAACCATGAAAGAAGGTTATCCCACCATTTCAAATATCTTCAAATTAGAGTACAATTACCTGTTATTACTTGATCACTCAAAGAGAACATTTAATTTGTATGAGAAGCAGATTATTGAGACTCAACAGCATGTAATAGTTCCAAATAAAATAATATTATGATAACTCACGTGGGTCCGTAAAACATGCTGCATATTGATATAGACAACAATTTCAAACTACTTATTGACATGCAGACTTGTCTATTTCTGTCCTACAGTAGGATATGACATGAATATGCCTTTTGACTAGACTTGTTCACAGGCCTGAGACAGCCCACCTAGCCCACCCGAGCCCGGAGCATTTTGGATGGGAGAAGACCTAGATTCTAAGCCGGGTGGGCTGGGCGGGGCTTGAAATATCAGCCCACCTATTAAAATAGGCCAAGCTCAAGATTAGTTCAGCTCAGCCTGAGCCTAATTCTTATATAATATGTAACGTTTACGCATGCCTTAGGAATCTGGTTTTGGTGACCAAGAAAAATATTAACAGTTCTCTTCCATGCACCAGCAATTCTTATGAACAACCACAAACAAAGTTCATGGACCTTGCCAATTCTTGTCAAAAATTTAACCTTTGCAAGTATTTTTATATTTTTTAACTGAAAAAAAAGATCTAGAAAGTCCAAGGCCTGGCCCAAAGCACAAGTACTATGCTTGGGCTTGAGAAGTAGGTCTAAAGGCCAGGCTTGGGCCTGACTTCAGTTCTATCTTTGTTAAGCTTGGGCCGAACTGAGCACAGCCTGCTCATTAAACAGGTGGACTTTTGAAATTGTCTGACATTGCCAGATCACAAACCAAAAGATGCGCAGATTTTATGCAATAAGTGGGATGATTTGCTGTGATTTTGATTATTCTAGTGGATCGTGCACTAGTTACATTCTGTTATACTGATTGATATCATAGCGTATCAAGACATGACCTAACATCAGACCAAGATGGAATCATCCTGAACCGCCCAATTTGGAGTGCGTTGAACCATACCAACAGCAAACCGAGACAGTTCTGACATTCGAAACGAAACACTAGAGAGGAAAGGGAGCAGGAAAGAGAGGAAGAGAGAGAGAGGGGGAGGGAAGGAGGGTGAGAGCCTCTAGAGCAAGGTTTTAAATACCGATACTACACCCCATGCCGGTTGCTGGCCGGTACTGTACCGTACCGGCCCATACCAATAATAAAAAAATTAAAAAAAAATCCACCCAACGGCCAAAAAAAGAGAAAATCAAACTGTACCAGTGCCATACCGCACCGTATCGATCCATACAGCACCGTACCATACCGAACCAATCAGTACGGTCCGATTTAGGCCATTTATAGAAAAACCGACCTGAACCATGCCGGTTCCCTACCGATACGGTATGGTACGGAGTGTACTGACCGGTTCGGACCGCTATGGACTACCATGCTCTAGAGGCTGTTAGAGGCCCACTACACCCACCGGAGGGCCAATAAAGAGTGGGGAGGGAAAAGGAAAGAGAGAAAAAGAGAGAGGAGGGAGGAAGGAGAGGAGAGAGGGAGAGAGAGCCGCCGAAGACCTGCCAAGGTTGTTGGAGGGCCGGAGGCAGCTGATTGAAACAAAAGCTAGGGGCTTCTGCCCCTATTTCGTGTCCTTTTTTTTTTTGGGACATATCGAGTGAAGTCAACATAGAGGTTGCCAACTTCACTTAATAACTCTTTTTTTTCTTTTACCGACTTCACCCGATATCGGCAAAATAATTATTGAGTGAAGTCAACAAAAGCGTTGCCCACTTCACTTAATTGTTAGATGTATGTCCTAAAAGCCAATATGCTAACATATTGTAATTAATCTAGGATACAATTTTGTACTTAATATATTGATATGATCAATAAAAGGATCAATTCTTTTTCATTCAAGTGTAATGTGTCCTTGAATCGTCCATGAAATTAGTTTCGATACATACTCTCAAAGTGTTGAGAATTAGAGACATGTATTTAATTCTTAAAAGCTCCCGATCATAGGATCATCATGAGGATGGTGACAGATCCGGATAAACTGACGCATAAATCGCTTCCTTAGGGATAGATGGATCTTTAATCTACTGTGTAGAGACACAGGACGACGAATGCGGATTGTTGTTAGAGAACAACTACCACTGAGCGTGACCATACAAGAGATCATTTGGATTTCTATTCAATCGTCAATGATTGTCTCGATGCTGTAGTTGTGTGACTGATCCTTTGACTTGAAATAATACTATTGCTCGCAGTGAGGCTGCTGGAGTTTGATTGATACATAAACATGGATCTCACTGAGCTCTTGTAGTGGATATTGACGATAGTTGGTCCACTGTAGGAGTAGGATACGCATCAAAATAAAATCTATCAACCTTGATAGAAAGTAATCCTATGGGATTTGAGAAGCTAAGTCTATGAATCTGTGGCCACAGTAGAGTGATTGATGAAAAAGAGTTTCCATAGACATCACATCTAGACTTGAGCTAATCGAATCTATCATATGACTAATGTTGAGGTTTGATGATTTATCCATGATCTGCCATCTAGTCGAGACTCACGATAGAGAGACTGAATCACACGTTAACTACACCTAGAGGTTCATTTCAGTTCTACTGGGTTGCCACTACATACTGTTAGGTGTCACTGGTGGATTATGAGAGCTCACTAGGATTGTTTCGGATCGACAATTCTTACTGAATTAGAGTGGAATTGTTCCAACCCATTGAAAAGAGTTTCAATAATATAATGATAGAGATCATTGTATATCTCACTACCAGATAGAATTGAACTTATGGGGTCACACAACAAAAGGATTAGACCTGGAATAAGAAATTGAGCTTATGAAGTATCAATTGAATTTAAAGAAATCCATTGGGTTCATGGTAACCTTGCTAGCATATGATTAGACCGAATTTCTCTTTTCGTTGAGATTACTTATTTGATAAGTTAATTCTAACTTAACTACCTACATGAATAAGATTCATGAAACTTCACTTGTTGGGTGTCTAAGGTTATGGATCACATAAATTAAGGGTGCAAGTCCTTTATGAATCTCGTTGATAGTTATTATGGGGTGCCACTTTGAATTGTTCAATTTGGGCGTGTCCATTGATTAGAAGGCCTTTAGTTCTTATATAGGGTGTCTCTTGGGTGCAAAATAAGGTGTCTAATTATGGGTGCAAGGACTCCAATAGTTGACGCCTAATAGACTTCCTAATATAAGTTGGATAACTTAAGTTAATAGGAATCCTAATGCAAGTAGGACTTGTATTATATGATTGAATAGGATTCAATCTTTGTGCCTATAAAAGGGGACCTTCCCTAAGGTCCTAAGATCATCCAAGCCAGCCCCTCTCTACCCCAAGAGAACCTCCCACGTCCTCTTTTCCTCCCTTTTTCTCTTCTCCTTAGGCGTCCCCATGCCATACTACTTGGGACGCATGTGCCAAGTTTTGCACACGCCCAAGGCATTGGGCGGCCCTTCATCTGCTGGTTGTTGGTCTCTTGTAGCACTACAAGGCAAGGAGAAAGACTAGAGAGGAAGAGAAGATAAGGATCAAGGAGAAAGATCAAACATTGATCGCGATCCAAGCTTCGTTCAGATTCAGCAGGCTGAATTTTGGAAAATCAAAATTCAGATTTTAAAGGACTGTTCCAGACTGATCCCGAGTGGATACTCGTAGAGACCGAACACTTGTGCGGCTAACAGAAAACCTCGTCTCTTCCAGATTCAGATTTGAAAAAAGAGATTGCAAAAAAGGTATGTGATTTGATCACAATTTAAATTTCAGCATATATCAATTTTAGCATATGAAATAGATCCATGTGATTTTATGTTTTTATGCATGCAAAATTCAGATTAAAATTATTTTAATCTTATTCTCCGCTACAGTGTTTAAAAAATTAAATTTTTGAAACACATATGCATGCTTCAAACCCCAAATTCCAACAGTGGTATCAGAGCCACGGGTTTTCATATGCTGAATTTTGATATACATATTTTTGAAAAGGTTTCAAAATCAATTTTTTCCTTAATATATAAGATGTATGGATAGATTTTCAAATCTGAAATTCAATTTTGAATTAAATTTTAGAACATATAGTTGATATGTTGTTGCATGCATAGATCTGAATTTTGATCTAAAAAGAGTTCTAGTTAATATTCATGTGAAATATAGATGCATGCATGAAATCTGAAATTTTTATGATCTGAATTTTGATTCATATATGTGATATATAATTGCATATTTAGATCATAAATTTATTTTTTATCTTATTCATGACTAGTATATGAGATATATGACATCATACTTAGATCTGAAATTTTATTTAAATCTAATTATACATGCATATATATGATATATGTTTGTATGTTAAAACCTAAAAATTATTTTCATGTTTTAAAACTTACTTTAATACAAATATTTTAGAATCTGAAATTTGTATCTGTGCATGAGAGTTTTGATCATGAAAAAATCAAAAATTAGATCATGTAATAGGATTCATTTAAGATTTTTGATTTAAGTCATATGGGTCTAATTCGATTAAGTAATTGATCAAACCGAATCAAGTGTTGAATTGAGTTAGATCAATTAAGTTAATGATCATACAATTATTGTTGATCAAATCGATTGAGTCTCATACGTAGAATCGATTAACCTAAGGACCTAATTTTGCTCGTTGGTTTCAGCCCGATACGCTTGAGCTAACCAATTCTGATTAATCGACCTATTGGTGTCTAAGGCAAGTTAATGAGACGTTATTTAATTGGTTCCGTTAGCCGACCTGGCCAATTCATTGGTGTCTAAGGAAGGCAACTGGGGGGACCCCCACCATTCTCCGCTTACCTGACCAATTTGGAAGATTGGGTCTTGAATTAGGTTGCTTAGCAATCTGATTTAGCCCATGCCAGTTAAATCAGTCATACGATGACTGATTAGATGAGACCTAAATCCGAACCTCCCCATAAATATTAAGTCCATAGGTCTTCCACCGTTGTAGATGTGCGAGCGTGCTACCGGTGTTGATTGTTTTCGGCTGATCACAGTGATTCAGTTACATCGGGAACACGCAACCACTCTATTAGCAAAGAGTTGCTCCAGGATAAAGATGGGGTTGGACCCAATAACTGTTAGGTGAGGGACCCAATGACGGCCTTGCACCTGTTTGTGAACGGTGGGTCGGACTTAACTAAAAAGTATGGGCAATAACTGTTAGATGAGCCCACATGACTTAGAGACTAAGTTGCTGCAACATGCTTAGTGAAGCATCTGGGCAAGAAGTTGCCTACTCATCATGTGCATACTACCAATAACTGTTAGGTGAGATGTATATCATCGGTGGGACCGCAGCACTCATTAGGAATCCTTTGTCGTGTCAGGATTTCCGTTTCCTTCCTGGAGAGTGGAGGGATCCGAAAAATTACTGGAAGTCATTATTTGAATCTTAAAATTCCTAGAAGTAAATTAAAAAATTAAGTACAAAAGTCTAACTTAAAACTCTACTCTTGCAGTTAAACCATTATGTCAGCTTCAACCCTTTAACTCGCATCCTTGAAACCAATCGTTTGACCGATAATAATTTCAAAGACTGGCTCAGAAACCTCAAGATTATCCTGACTTCAGAAAAATTAAGCCATGTTCTCGATCAGGATCCCTTTGTATTGCCAAACCATCCTACTACTGAGCAGATAGCTGCTTTTGAGAAGTAGACGGACGAAGATAGTCGGGTTAAGTGCTATGTGCTGGCGTCTATGTCAAACAAGTTGCAAAGCCAGTACAAGCATATACCCACTGTCCGAGCCATGATTACTCACCTACAAAAGTTGTATGGTGAGCAGAGTCGTACTGTGCGCTTCGAAATATCCAAGAGACTCTTCAACCTGAAAATGCACGAAAGACAGTCTGTCCATGAGCACTGTATGACAGTGATTAAGGACATTGAGGAGCTTAGGAAGCTCGGGATGGATATGCAAAAGGAATTGCAGATGGATCTGATCCTTCAATCCCTTACCAGTTCATATAGTTAATTCATCATTAATTTTCATATGAACAAACTTGACTACACTATTCCTGAACTTGTCAACATGTTGATCACAATGGAGGGTACCTTGAAGAGTTCAAGAGGCTCTGTTCTTACTGTGGAGCGGACTTCTTCTTCCAAGAGAAAGTCTGTTGGAAGGAAGAAGGCTAAATCCGCAAAGAAGAAGAAGAGAGCAAGCCGAAAAAAGATGATTCACAGGCAGCTGAAGCAAAGAAAAAGTGTTTCCACTGTCATGCTCAAGGCCACTGGAATAGGAACTGTCCAAAATACCTGAAGAGCCTAAAGATCAAAAAGGATGATAAACCTTCCGAAGGTATGCTCGTAATTGAATCTAACCTTATGATTTCTTCTACTTCTAGTTGGATATTGGACTCTGGTTCGAGTACTCATATATGTAACTCAATGCAGGGTCTGATAGAAAGTAGAAGATTGAGGGAAGGTGACATGATCCTTCGGGTTGACAATGGAGCAAAAGTTGCTGCAGAGACCGTTGGCACTTACCCTCTTCGATTACCATCTAGCGTTAGATTAAATTTGAAAGACTGTTATTATGTTCCTGTAGCTAGTCGGAATTTAATTTCCGTGTCTGTGCTAGCACAGGAAGATTTTGAAATTAGTTTCAATAAAAACTTTTGTTCCATTTATTTACGAAATAAATTGGTTGCACGAGATCTTTTAATTGACAGTCTTTATCACTTACATGTTGATGCGAATGTGAATCTAAACGAGCAAATAGTGAGTGCCGTAGATCAAAAGAGACCCAGAGATGAAATTAATCAGAAGTACTTGTGGTACCATAGACTAGGCCATATTGGAGAGGACAGGATAAATAAACTGAAAAAAGATGGGATCCTTGGCTCTTTTTGCCCAGAGCCATATCCAGCTTGTGAATCTTGCCTTCGAGGAAAGATGGCTAAGTTACCTTTTGTAGGACATGGGGAAAAAGCCACAGAGTTAGTTGTCCTGGTATACACCGATGTGTGTAGGTCATTTGATGTGCAGGTCAGGGATGATTACACCTACTTCATTACCTTTACCGATGATTTATCTAGGTACGGATATGTGTATCTAATGAAACACAAGTCTGAGACCTTTGAAAAGTTCAAAGAATTCAGGCATGAAGTAGAGAAGCAGACAGGCAAGCCCATTAAAGTTCTTCGATCTGATCGAGGTGAATACCTTAGTCGAAAATTTTTGAGATATCTTAAGAACAACGGTAGTCTCTCAGTGGATCACTCCTGAAACACCTCAGCTCAACGAGGTATCCGAAAGGAGGAACAGAACCCTATTGGATATGGTCAGGTCCATGATGAGCTTCACCGATCTATCCTTATTTCTTTGGGAACATGCCTTGTTAACTACCATTCACTTATTGAATAGGATTCCAT
The DNA here is from genome assembly GCF_000442705.2 of Elaeis guineensis. Taxonomy (NCBI): domain Eukaryota; kingdom Viridiplantae; phylum Streptophyta; class Magnoliopsida; order Arecales; family Arecaceae; genus Elaeis; species Elaeis guineensis. The sequence goes on along the minus strand of NC_026001.2, from coordinate 89,747,016 downwards.
CAAAGTCCGTTCTTACCACACCATATGAAATATGGTTCGATAAGAAGCCGAGTTTGGATTATCTTAAGATTTGGGGATGTCCGACCTATGTCAAGAGACGGATGACGGAAAAGTTGGAGGATAGATCTATTATAGCTCGCTTTATAGGGTATCCAAAAGAATCTATGGGATACTACTACTTTCCACAAGACCACAATGTGATTGTGAGTCGAAATGCCGTGTTCCTGAAAAAATAATTTATCCAGGATAGCGGCAGTGGAAGGTTAGTGGAACTCGAAGAGAAAATCTCTAAAGAGTCTAGAGCTATAGATCCTCAAAAACCCATAGTCTATGAGCCAATAGTTGATGTTCCTCTGCCACCTCGTAGATCTAGCAGGATCTCTCGATCTCCTGAAAGGTACATGGGTGTGTTTACGGAGAAAGTAAAGAAAATATTCCTTATGAGAAATAGGGATCATGATGATGATCACAATATCTTTGACGAGACGATGTCTGACATCGATTTCAAAAAATGGTTAGATGCTATGAAGTCAGAAATTGACTCGATGCACTCGAACCAAGTCTGGACTTTAGTAGATCCACCTAAAGATATTGTACCTATTGGATGTGAAAACTGTCTTCCTAAATGGATATCTTGAAGAAGATATCTATATAGAACAGCCTATGGATTTCACGTCTGGTGATGGTGATCATAGAGTCTACAAGCTGCAAAAGTCCATATACTGATTAAAGCAAGCTTCTTGGAGTTGGAACCATCATTTTGATGAAGCAATCAAATCGTTTGATTTCATAAAAAACGAAGAAAAAACTTGTGTATACAAGAGAGTCAATGGGAGTGCAATCACCTTCCTCGTACTGTACGTGGATGATATTCTCCTCATTAGAAATGATATTCCCATGCTGACCACGGTCAAAAGATGGTTGTCCAAAGAATTCTTCATGAAAGATCTAGGGAAAGTATCCTATATTTTCGGAATAAAGGTCTATGAGATAGACCTAAACGGATGCTTGACCTGTCACAAAAGCTGTACATAGAGAAGGTACTAAAGAGATTCAGCATGAAAAACTCCAAGAGAGGTCTTTTACCTCTTAGGCATGGTATTCGTCTCTCTAAGACGATGTGTCCAACCACATCTGAGGAGATTCAGCGCATGAGTAGGATTCCTTATGCTTCGGCAATAAAAAACTTCATGTATGCCATGCTATGTACTCGACCTGATATTATCCTTGCTGTGAGTGTCACAAGTATTAGTCGAATTCAGACGAAGAGCACTGGATAGCTGTGAATAACATCCTTAAGGACTAAGGATCTATTCTTGATCTTTGAAGGTGATTCTGAGTTGCGATTCGAGGGTGTATTCTTATTCGATTTACTAAATGAGTTCTGAGTAATCGATCAATGGAGGCTGAGTGTGCTATAAATGTGTAGGACGAATTCTGATTTTAATGTTAGTTGTAGAACTGGATGTCATACCATGACACAGTACTGCAAAGACAATGGCACCATAGTCCTTATTAAGGAGCCAAGATCTCACCAGAAGTCCAAACACATAGAGCACCGATATACGCGACTACCTCATATCGAGGTGCGAAGAGTGAACTCCGCGGATAACGTGGCAGACCCACTAAGCAGCTGAGCCAACTGAAAATGAAAGTCCACCTTGAAAAGATGGGACTTAGATTTATGACCAATTGATTTTAGTCCAAGTGGGAGATTGTTAGATGTATGTCCTAGAAGTCAATATGGCTGACACATTGTAATTAATTTAGGACACAATTTTGTACTTAATATATTGATATGATCAATAAAAGGACAAATTCTTTTTCATTCAAGTGTAATGTGTCCTTGAATCGTTCATGAAATTAGTTTCGATACATACTCTCAAAGTGTTGAGAATTAGAGACATGTATTTAATTCTTAAAGGCTCTCGATCATAGGATCATCATGAGGATGGTGACAGATTCGAATAGATTGACGCACAAATTACTTCCTTCGGGATAGATGGATCTCTAATCTACTGTGTAGAGACATAGAACAACGAATGTAGGTGGTTGTTAGAGAACAACTACCATTGAATGTGACCATACGAGAGATCACTTGAATTTCTATTCAATCGTCAGTGATTGTCTCGATGCTGTAGTTGTGTGACTGGTCCTTTGACTTGATATAGTACTACTGCTCACAGTGAGGCTGCTGGAGTTTGATTGACACATAAACATGGATCTCAATGAGACCTTGTAGTGGATATTGGCGACAATTGATCCATTATAGGAGTAGGATGCACATCAAGATAGGATCTATCAATCTTGATAGAGAAAAGTAGTCCTATGGGATTTAAGAAGCTAAGTCCATGAATCTGTGGCCATAGTAGAGTGATTGATGGAAAAGAGTTTTCATAGACATCACATCTAGATTTGAGCTAATCGAATCTATCATATGACTGATGTTGAAGTTTGACGATTTATCTATGACCTGCCATCTAGTCGGAACTCACGATAGAGAGACTGAATCATACGTTAACTACACCTAAAGGTTCATTTCACTTCTACTGGGTTGCCACTACATACTGCTAGGTATACTGGTGGATTGTGAGAGCTCACTAAAATTATTTCGGATCGACAATCCTTGCTGGGTTAGAGTGAAATTGTTTCGATCCATTGAAAAGAATTTCAATGATATAATGATAGAGATCATTGTATATTTCACTATCAGATAGAATTGAACCTATGGGATTACACAACAAAGGAATTAGGTCTGGAATAAAAAATTGAGCTTATGAAGTGTCAATTAGATTTAGAGAAATTCATTGAGTTCATGGTAACCTTGCTAGCACATGGTTAGACCGAATTTCTTTTTCCGTTGGAATTACTTATTTGATAAGTTAATTCTACCTTAATTAACTGCTAATTACCTACATGAATAAGATTCATGAAACTCCAATTATTGGGTGTCTAAAGTTATGGATCACATAAATTAAGGGTGCAAGTCTCTTATGAATCTCCTTGATAGTTATTATGGGGCGTCACTTTGAATTGTTCAATTTGGACGTGTCCATTGATTAGAGGGCTTTTAGTTCTCATATGGGATGTTTCTTGGGTGCAAAATAAAGTGTCTAATTATGGGTGCAAGGGCTCCAATAGTTGGCGCCTAATGGGCTTCCTAATGTAAGTTGGATAACTTAAGTTAATAGGAATCCTAATGCAAGTAGGACTTGTATTATATGATTGAATAGGATTCAATCTTTGTGCCTATAAAAGAGGACTTCCCCTAAGGTCCCAAGATCATCTAAGCCAGCCCCTCTCCACCCCAAGAGAACCTTCCATGCCCTTTTTTCCTCCCTTTTTCTCTTCTCCTTAGGCATCCCCACGCCATACTACTTGGGACGCGCGTCCCAAGTTTTGCACACGCCCAAGACGTTGGGCGGCCCTTCATCTGCTGGTTGTTGGTCTCTTGTAGCATTACAAGGCAAGAAAAAAGGCTAGAGAGGAAGAAAAGATAAGGATCAAGGAGAAAGATCAAACGTTGATCGCGATCCAGGCTTCGTTCAGATTCAGAAGACTGAATTTTGGAGAATCAAAATTTAAATCTTAGAGGGCTGTTCCAGACTGATCCCGAGTGGATACTCGTAAAGGCAGGACATTTATGTGGCTAACAGAAAGCCTCGTCTCTTCCAGATCCAGATTTGAAGAAAGAAATTGTGAAAAAGATATGTGATTTGATCACAATTTAAATTTCAGCATATATCAATTTCAGCATATGAAATAGATCCATGTGGTTTTATATTTTTATACATGTAAAATTCAGATTAAAATTGTTTTAATCTTATTCTCCGCTACGGTGTTTAAAAAATTAAGTTTTTGAAACACATGCATGCTTCAAACCCCAAATTCCAACATCAATATCCCCCAGAGAGAACACGAAACAAGGGCGGAAGCCCTCTTCTGCCCTTGTTTCGATTGACTACCTTCGGCTCTTCAACGACCTCAATGGATCTCTAAAAGTTCTCTCACTTCCTCCCTCTCCCTCCCTCCCCCCCCTCTTTCTCTTTCCTTCTCCCCCCTCCTCATCGGCCTCATTCGGCCCTTCAATAGGCGCAACAACCCTCCAGCGGCCTCGACGGGCCTCCAACAAGTTCCGAAGGCTCTCTCTCCCCTTCCCTCCACCCCTCTCTTTTCTTCTCCCTCTGCCTTACTATGTCACTTTAAGCCCGATACGAAACAAGATAAGACATATACCAAACAGTATTGCTGATCGACTGGTTCGGGTTCTTGTACTAGCACAGCAAACCTTGCATAAGACAATTGCCAATATAATCAATTTGGCCGTAAGTTCTTGGTAAACAACAATAGAGAAAGCAAGACCCCTTCATCAAGTTGAGTTCCTTGGAATCTTCCCAGGAATAACACCATATTCTCCACTAAAATCAACCTGATTGACTTGATTCAAACAGAGATTTAGGAGATGGATTTGAAGCAAGGTTTCATGTGTCAGCTAAGAAGCACAGATACGATACAAAACACAGATTCGGTACGATACGAATACAGAGATATGATAAATTTTTAAAAATATAGGATACGATATGAGTGAGATACAGTATATTAAAAATATAAAATTAATATAATATTAATATAAAAACATAAATACTCAAGATAAATTTAATATATAAACACAAATCATAAGTTCATAGCTTAATAGCACCTATGTTTGAAAAGTAAGCATCATTAATGCATAGTCATTATAAGCAAAAATGTCAGCCGTTTTAATGGCAAAATTCAGTACCCATTTTAAGCATCATTAAGCCATATCCTAGCCATTTTAATGTTTCATTAATGGCAAAATTCATATCCCAGCCGTATCCCAGCTATATCTGATGCCGGAAAAATCAGAAAATAGAAGAAAAACAGCCGGACACGCGATGGGTACGTATCACACCGTGTCCCCAATGTTTCCGTATCGGATACGTGTCCGACACAGATACGGCAGCCCTTTCGCCATATCCGTGCTTTCCAGTGTGTCAGTCCATGCTGAGATCTATAACAGCCTGCGCATACCTCGTAGGGGCAGTATGGGTACCTGACAAAAGGTTGGTACTGACTATTGAGCATGCTGCTTCGTATCAACCCATGCCAGTTCAGACAGGATGATATGGCCCAGTACATCTCCATACCAAACCGCAAGGGACCCTAATATCCTTTCTTTTCCTATTTAGGTGCTGCATGGCATCTGCTGTAACAGCCACCAGACAGCATGCCCCCCTGGCAACAGTGCTTAAATACTTGATTTACAGCGAAGAACTTCTGGATTGATAACTTGTTGCTTCAATTCACAGCTTGCTTGAAAATTTTATTGATATTTTTTCATTTCAAATAGCAACTAATCTCGAATGGTCATGCATCTAGAATTTCTTCAACAAATCTATTGAGCTGTAATTAAATCAAGCAAGGATTTGATGGATCTAGAATCGAAAAAAAAGGTTAGAAATAACCTTGACTAATGCCTTCCAATGGGCATAAATTTTTATAAATTGATACGATATCAAATTTTCTCTGAAAGAAGATATGATGTCAAGCTAAAAACAAAAAAAACAGACTTGTTTTCTCTAACCAATATTATATCAAATACATATTTCCAACATAAAAACTGTAGCAAGAAAAAGAACTTTCTAAAACATAATTACATTAGCATATACGTCCCAAGTTTCTAGGTTTCGCTTTGCAAAACTTATTTGTGAACTATCAACCATAACCATTAAGACATGGGAAATACTAAATTAGGCACAAAAAAATTGCAAAGAAATTGCAGAAAGGCATCTAAATCAGAGATAAAATATCTAAAAGAAAGAAATTAGTGGTTAGACAGGTTGAATATAAAACTAGAGCTAGAAAACTCCAAAAATGCGAGAGTACATAAATTACAAAAGTTTGAAGTATTTTCAGAGGCAAGATAGAAAGCCCGACCTTAATCACCTTAAATTGGGTCAACATCAAGTTGAGTTCTGACAACAGACACTCAAACATGTTGTTGCAATGATGACAAGACCATGTCTAGAACTATAGAGGGGCAAAACTACCTCTGAACAACAGCAAGTGATCTGAACCTAGCATAATCAGGATGACAGTGTAAATCACAGTGGAGCTGCTGAGCACGATTCCCTTACTAGGTCTTTCAGTTGAATAAGGTGACTCAGTAAGGATGAAATAATACAAACATTGGTACAAACCCAAATTAAAAAAATCTCTATATAGTCCTTCATGACATTAAATTTAATAGTTCTTTGACCAATGAACAATTTAAAGGGCAAAATAATAAGGATCAATCCAACCATCTGATCAGAAAAGGGATGTGCAATTCTCACAAATGGTTCCTGAAGTTATTATACAATAACCTTCAAACATGGATGTGAATTTTGGTACCATGAAAGCTGAAGAATAAGCATGCACAGACAAACAAACATGAAGACCTGTGCACCCAAATAAGCATATGATTGCAGAAGGAGTGCGTGTATGTTCAGCTACAGGCATAGACCACTATAAAGAATAAAATAACACATCAGCAGGCAACATGATGAACATGTGTATACAACAATGCATGTACACCCTAAAGGAAGCATCGTAACTATAACATTTAGATGCATGTGATTGTTATATGGTGAAAAAAATAGCAGAAAACTTTCCTCTTCATGTAGCTGATTAAGATTGTAGAGCTTTATTAAGATTACTAACTAGAATAAAGTACCTTATATTCCACTCGTTCTCCACATGAAGTGGGCCTTCTTTTGCTGCTGATGCTTCAGCTTCCATCTTCGCCTTAGCTGCAGCATCTCTAGCCGGTTTTGTTTGGATATATTTCTTCTGCACCATATATGTTTTTCTACCCATGACTCAGGATGCACAATACAATGGGCAGAACATGGGTTTTAATTCTATAAAATGCCACTTCATGAATACGTAGAATGCAAACTATATACCTGCCGCTCAACACATGCAAAGTTCGAACACTGTGGATTTGGTCTCATTTCCATAGTTGGAAAATAATCTTTAAGCGAATTATATCCCTGCAGTGTAAATGATGTAATGAAATTCAGCCAGCGAATGCTCTAAACATCAGTACACCATAGAAATTTGTAAAATTTTCCAATTAATTCAGCTTTTGTTGATTGCCAGTGAGTTAAACAATATCTATTAGGCTTCATACATTTAGCACATATGCTAAAATTGCGGAATTATTTATCTATTTTTTAATTCAGAAAAACAAGATATGTAACATATGAATGTCGATAAAAAGCTCGAAACACATAAAGCTCCAGTGCTGGTGATAAAAGAGCCACATAAGTACAAGAACTTAGGAACAACTTGATTATGGATTAAATTTTCAAGAGCAGAACTCACCAAATAAGGAGAAACTTGTCCAAACTTCAGCAAGTATTTTAGTGCATTCTGAACTAGGAGACCAGCAACAACCCCCTGAATAGATAATTTATCTCCAGCTAGTAAAAATTGGATAAAGATAACAATGCTAGCAATCAATAAGCAGCCTGTCCAATAACAGCTGACGATAAATCATATCATGAAACAAAAAATCAGAATTACCACATTAGGAAAAAGCAAAAGAGAATGAGAAAAATAACATATATACAGCATTATATGCTTAATCTTTCCAAATAAAAAAGAGATAAAAAAATGTCAGAATATTATGTTTATTTGTAAAAATACAGAAGCTGCTAAAGAAAATTATTATCATGACAATACATATGTTATCAGGGCCATTAAACCAACTCTTACAAACGAAGACAATTTTATTGTCTCAAAGAAAATACAGGTAATAAATTCATTGGTTACAAATGTTAAGTCCAATGAAAGAAAAGTTGAGTTCTTGAACCATGAGTAAGAATTTGTAGCCAACCCTGAAATTCCAGTTTTCCAAGATAGGCTGAATAGTTAAAGCTATACTAAAAATTCAGGGAAAACAATGAAACATGGTCTAATTTTACAATACAAAATAATAGTTCATCAAAAATCAACTCATAATCCAATAGCATTATTATATTCCATCGCTCAATTCATTATGGCAATCAAATTCAAGATTTTAAATCCCGTGGGATGGAGGTATCCTGGTATCTCCATGGAATGAAATGCCTCCCTGTCCGGTCCTGTCTCGATAACCATCTCGATCATGTTTCATGATAGATATCCTCCATCTCTCTCCCTTCTTTTTTCCTTTCTTTATTTTTTTCTTTCCTCCCCTTCTTTCCTTTCTTTTTCTTCTACCTTCTTTTCTTTTCTTTTCTTTTTCTTTCTTTTTACCATCCCTTCCTTTCTTTCTTTTTTTTCTTTTTTTCTTCTCTCTCTTTCCTTCTTCCTTCTTTCCTTCCTTTCCTTTTCTTCTCCCTTCCCTTCTTTCTTTCATTTTTCTTTTTCTTCTTTCCTTTTTTTTTTGATACAAACGGGCGATCACACCAGTCTGGTGCGAGAGCAATCCAAAAGATCAAGATACAGAAGATCCCGCAAGGCCAGCGGGCAGTCCCCACTCTGTATTCAGATCCAGTCGTCGGAGTGGTTAACAACAAAAGCCGCCACCCAGTCCGTCGCAGTACTAGCCTCCCGATAAACATGCCAAACTCTGACTGCAGCAGCTTGACGAAGAGAGGTCCAGACATCCCGAATAAGAGGATGACCTCCGAGTTGCCTAGCACCCCCCTAAAGCCAAGCAATGAAAGTGACTGAGTCACCCTCAAGGAAGAACCTCTTCACATGAGGTTGCTGCCTAGCAAAAGTGACACCTACCCAAGCAGCATGAAGCTCCGCACTGGGGACAATTTCTTTCACTTTTCTCTTTTTTCATATTCCTTTCTTTCTTTCCTCTTCTTCTTTTTTTGTATGGATGGGTTTCAAAGTCCCGACCACGTCCCAATCCTGTTTTCTCATAGGAATGGGACGGGATAGCTGGGACGTCCCCTGTCTTGTCGGAACGTAAAACCTTGATCAAATTAATAAATGCATGCAAGAAATTAAAACTAAGGATATGATTAAAATTCTGGAGACAACAAATGGAAAGATGATGGAAGAAAGGAGAACGTTTCCAAATTGAAAAAAACAAATAAGCACCTCTAAGAAAGTCATACAAACAATGTTTTGGATAAACAACAGCACGTACCAATGAAAAATCCCATATTGGGAGGCACCCTAACTTCCTGTCAAATTACTAAGAATTAAACAGCTCTGAATTAAGTGCAACTAAAAGCAACACATGTTACCCTCGACAAAAATCTTTTGTAACTCAAGGGAGAAAGTATTTTCACGGTGGTGAATGCATTAAGATCCATAAAGGGAAAAGCTAAATATTATACATTATTGGCCACGAGGCCCATAACCCATCAGGTAACACATTCAATTCAATGCATTTCACATGAAACACAACTATGCACAACCTAGTAAAGGTAAATCTCCTATCTTTCAAGTTTTGCATGAACAGCATTGCGTAGGATTTGACACCAATCGTTATAGGACCATGCTCTCAAACATTAGTGGGTTATATGTGGATCCATAAAGCTGATCCTATGTGGATGGCACAAGGCTTGTTAGTTGAGGTAACTCGAATATCCAATGAAATCCATAGAGAATCACAAACTATTCTGAAGGGCTGTAGGTAAATTGGTTACATAAACAATCCAACACATGGACTTACAGCTGACGTCACCCCCACATGTAAAGCATGTGCGAAGTAATTGGATACAAGACATATACCATATAACCATATATACATAAATATACAACAGTTTCTCTAATTAATACACCTTACTGTTTACTAACCTAAGCATGAATATACAAGACATATACCATATAACCATATATACATAAATATACAACAGTTTCTCTAATTAATACACCTTACTGTTTATTACCCTAAGCATGAATATACAATGTTTCCAATCATAAGTTGGATGAATAACATATATGACCATCACAACAACTTCTAAGAATATCGTAATTTTGATGGACAGATATTTCAAAAAAGATTAATAATTGTTTCTTGAAATGAAAATGAGCCTACAACACCTTGACTATTATTTGTTTTGGCTAATAAAAGTGAAACAGAGGAGACAAGTAAGAAGGAGATAGAATCTCCTTACCATGGTTGTTGGCAAAGATGCAGCACACACACCTTCTCGCTTGAGCGTACGTTCATCCACTCCAGATGCTACAACCTATAACATATTAGAACTTTATCAACGGTTTTGTACAGTCAAAACATGCAAAATAATGGCAAAAACAACAGTTTAATGTTCACTAGATCATCATCAGAGCATAGGGAGAGATGCCTCTTATATCAATAACACATCACATTAAATTTTAGTTCATTAATGTTTCTACAACATCAAATAGCGCAGCGCACATAAAAGGACCAACATATTAATTATGTAACCAAGATCATGGTGATGTTGCTAAAACTGAAAGGATAAAAGATTTTTTTTTTTTTGGTAAAAACACTGAAACAATAAAAGATTGCCGGTGTAAGGAGAGCCTTTAAACAATATCCTAGGTAAACCATTTCAATTGAAAATTAACATCCCCATCCACATTCTAGCATCTAAAATTTTGCCATTTTATTATAATCTCTGTGAAGAAAGAAAATGTTGTGCATTTGCTCACTATCACTCGCTATGCACTGACATTTACCTTCCTAAAAATCAAAGATTTTGCCCATACAATCTTCAAGCATTTCCTGAGAGCATTAGCTTCTAAGCAGTAATAATTGTCACTACAAATACAACTGGTTAATGCAACTAAAAGAACTCCTTAGCCATTGTAGTTCCAACAGGAAAATGGGACTGAGACTCCATGCAGGATATCAATCCTATATTGGACCAGGATGTCCCACCAATCCAGCAAAAACCTGTCAGAGCAAGGCAGGTACAAGGCTCGGTTTGATCAAATAGCAAGAGTGACCTGACCAGGTAGCCTAATTCCATGAAGAAAAGGAGAGAGTAGTTGGTGGCCACACTCTCCTTCCTTTCGCGTTAGTCATGGGGTTAACACAGCTGGAGACTGAGAAAGAGAGAGGGAGAGGGAAAGAACAAGAAAGGATTTAATGTTCACTTATCCCTGTTGGTTACTTTTTAAAAATGTTATTGACATCACAGTTCTCAGAACCATTATTGGCACCATAACCCCCCAATCTGTCTCAAAAACCGCTTAAACATGGGGAAAAATTCATAAAAATTCAAAAAAAAAAAAAAGAAACATTAATAAATTTTTTAAAAAAAGTTCCTGGTACTAGATGTAGGGGTGACAGCAGGTCAGGTTTGGGTTGAGTTTGGCATATCCATAACCAAACTTTGGGTATTAGGTTGGGATTCGAGGAGAAATCAGATTTTCAATAAGTGTTTTGCTAGTCATTTGAATTATTTTACTAGATTATTTAATGCACCCAAAATTCCTCAAGAACTATGAATCATGAAAAAAGATGATACTAAAAAATCATTGACAAAGAATCGGAAGGTAGATATCATTCCACCTATTACTTTTTGTTCATTAATGAAATCAAAAGATAACAGAAAATTGTAACAAACAAAAACCAAGACAAATGTTAAGTCATAATGCATATACGGTAGAAAAATAATTTTTTTGCAATATTATTAACCATAGCCACATATGAAACATCCATGAACCTTTACATAAACCTATCAATCGAAAATATATCTAAGGATTTCAAGTACCTAATATCATGCTTTTCGTACCAACATATGATGAAGATGTGTGTATCTTTATGCATGTATGCTTATATACAGGTCTGGTTTTGGGTTATCAGGGACGGATCTCCCCATATCCAAACTCTATCCAATAGCTTACTGGGCCCAGTTACTCAAAGTCTCAAACCTTACATTTTGGGTCAGGTTAGCAGGTTATTGGCCTCCATTGAGACCTCTTACTGGATGGTCATTGGCATCATATCATCCCAATAAAATACTGATACACGTATAGTACCAGTATCTTAAACATTGCTGACTAGTCTTGCCTCAATCAACCAAAAAATACCATATCTCACCTCAGTTCATCATCCAAAATAAGGCTATCAAGTGCCATGACTCATGAGCCTTCTTTTTCCTCACTAATGGGATTACCTCTCCTTTACTCTGCATGTGCATCTTCTAACAGTGACAACTGAAATCTTTGCACCTCTTTTTAGCATGTACCTCTGCTGCCACAAACATGAGATGCACTTGCACTAACAAAATCAATTCCTCCCCATGGTATTGCGAAGTTTATATGCATGTAAATTCGATATTGTTACTTTCTGATGGCTAAAGCAGAAATAACTGTTTCCCCATACCATCAGCTACTAAAGAACAAATGTGTTTTAGCCATATGCAGCTACATCCAGCACCTCTTTGAAAAAAGGTTGTGGCTCAATCAATGTTACAAGATAAAAGATGAAGAGTTTCATCATGTGAATAAGCCATTTATAACACTCCAACATAAGACACAATAACAAAAGTTAACAAGCACAATCAGTGTAACTATTGTTTCCCTTTTCTTATTAGCATGGCCTCTTTAGGCATCTGCAGAGGAGCTAATCAAATGTTTAAGGCTTAAATTACAGAGATTCAACATTTCACTTGGACAGAACAACATGGATCAACAAAGACACTTGCACCCACAAAACTAGAGACCTAAGTACAAAAACCAAAATCTAAAAAGCAGATGTCAAGTATCATCATTCTTGCACTTATAATAGACAAGTAATTTCTCCTAATGTGTTCCTCAAGGTTGCCCCATAAGCAACTTCAGACTAATCCTCATTGATACACTATTGTACAATTACGCTGCAAGTATTGTCAACTTCCATTCCACGAATGGTTAACACCAAACCCAATGAACAAGAACCATGTATTATAAGAAACCATAATCTTAAATCCCAAAGAACGATTGCTAACTTGCCAAATTTGTTCTTGTCTCATGCACAGGCATGTCTTCAGTTTGTAAATTGCTTCCAATTCTGTATGTTTATGTGCATGCATGCACCATTACATATAAGGATAAAAAGCAAATCAAATGCTTAACAAAGTCAGTAATTCCCATAAGTGATACCATCAGAATAACATTCTCGAAATTCAAACTACCAGGTCACCAACTGTAGTCACAGTGTATCAAAGCAGATAACTTATTCATTATTTAATGACAAAAAACCCTTAAGATAATATGAGTCAAAGAAAAATATCTTTTTCAAAATTTAATGACAAAAGACCTTACAATTTGCTAGTTGCAATAGAAAGCAAGGCCCTCGTACAAAGTGGTAAATTATGTACAGCTAATTTACTCGAAAAAAAGTTCGTAAGGCATAGAGTTGCAGACAAACCAAACAGAGTACCTGGCTGCTTGGGCTCAGCTTGAAAACTAAATGAGCTGCTTGAGCTTGGCTTGAACTAAAGCCAACCTCAACATAACCTGTTCAGACTCAGCTCAGCTAACCCTTGAGCCAAGCTTCGGTTGAACTGAGCAGAGCATATCTGAACAAAACACATGTTCAGACTTGGCTCATTTGGAGCAGAGCTGAGCTCAAACAAGCTCTTAATGAGCCGAGCCCAAGCTGCTCATGACCAGTTCAGTTTGTTTGCATCCCTAATATGGTATAACATCACAACTTATGAACCGAATACAACATTTACTGGAAATCTGGGAAGAAAGTATTCATGTACACATTGTAATTCTGCTGCATGGTTCTTGAACTCAGATAAAGGCATATTAACTTACCAAAGGAGGGGCACATGCAAAACAAGCAGTTTCCCCAGGAACCAGCAGTTGTATATGACCTGAAACAGCATCTTCAGATACACCTGCCATTTAAAATCTTAAAGTTTTAGTTCATTCCTTCCGCACAATGAAGCTGATATGTCATAGGCAAATCTACCCAGTGCTTTATATTCAGCATCATGGAATTTGAGCTTTTCAAGTTAAACAGAGGCAGATAAATAGAACAAGAAATGATTTAATGCCCACATTCGAAAACAGCAGTGAGTTGAACTTTCTTTCAACTAATCTAAAAAGCTTAATTTTTTTTTAAAAAAAAGGTATAGAGAAGTACTTTCTGAAGTATAGATTTTCCATTCTTCCAATACAAGATGGTTGCAAAGAAAAAGATATTACTATGACATACATATAACTCAAGAAAATAAAAGGCTGGAGCTATCAACTTCTCAGTATACAAATCTGGGGACTCTTCTTCTGTCTTAAGGCAAGTTATAGAAGCTTTTGCATTTGCTTTAAGTCAATGGTGCAGTAAGAAAAAGGACTATGCCAAGGTTTGCCCCCAAATGAAAGCAGTGGGCACTCTTATACATGCCAAGACAAAAACTAGAAGACCCATATTGAACTAGAAGCAATGGACTGAGAAACCCCAAATGTCACTCTCTCTAGATACCTTGTTGGATGATCTTATTTGATGAAGCATGGGATGGAGTGGACTGCGGAGCAATGGCAGGTAGAAGAAGCAATACAATGTAGAATTGAACAAAGAAGCAAGGCAAAATATAAGTTGAATGGAACAAGTGGAAGATTCCATTGCAGCCATAACAAGACATTATCCATAAATGTTACATAATATACTTAAGTGCATATTACCTTATTCTACATGTAATGCATGCCTATTGTAGCGAGCATACCATTTGTGTGTAGCAGATGTATTGTATAATCTTCCTCGTGAGCAGAAAAACAAATTTCTGTAAAAACTTATTCTCTTTGCCACATAACATCAAAGTTTGTTCAGGTATTCATGAGAAAGCAAGAATCAACCATGAAGGTTTGAAGCATCCAATACTCCTTCACCTGCTGATTGCATTTTATCATCAGACTGCCTTTTCACTGAACACTGGATCATTGGCTACAAATAAGTTTGTCAGATTGCAGTAGAACCTCAGGGCTCTGAAGCTGTTGTTAGGGTGATGTGAGAAGGTAACCAAGGTTCAAAAAGCTGATGATTTAACCCATATCAGTGAAAAGTCGGTATGGTATACACCGAACCAAGGATCAAACCAATGAAAGGAACCATTGGGTACACATCGATGCACCTCTAACATTGATGCAGCCTTTTTTGGCCTTTAAATTCTGGTTTTAAGTTTCTTATGGCATTTTATTGTCTAAATGCTAAGTGTGAGTATCAAGTATTGTACCCATGGTTTGATGCGCATGTTGAAGATGGAAATATGCATATTTAGCACATATATAATATATCATACACTATATAAATTATAAATAGCATGTCCTAAAGCTCTCATTTTATTCAAGTTCTTCTCAACATCACCCATTGGATTGTTTTAAAGACTGGACCAAAGGGTGCTGAGTATACTGCAAATTCTTCAAAGTACAACACCACATTATCTATTTGGACCAGCAAGCAAATTAATTCCCTGCAGTTGAGGCACCATGTACCGTAAACTTAATCATACAGGATAACTGTCTGTTGAACTATCAAATTATCTAACATAGAAATATAGGATAACTCAACATCATGCTGTTGCATCTGGTTTTAAACCAAGAAGATATCCTTCAATCAATAATTGGTGGAGCTTAATTGCAACAACTGCTAAGATAGATTTGGGGAACCCTTGGTGTCCTTTAACTCATCAACAAGTCAGACTTTGGCCAATTGCCACAGTGCCAGTTCAATCAATGATTGGCGGAGCTTAATTGCAACAACTGTTAAGATAGATTTGGGGAACCCTTGGTGTCCTTTAACTCATCAACAAGTCAAACTTTGGCCAATAGACACTGTGCCACCCAATGAATTTGAATGTTGGCAAAAATAGAATGTAAGTAATTTTTGATTTAAGGTTAATGGTTGAACTCGATCTATAATTTTTTGGCACATGTGAGCCAAAGGCTTAGAATACACTACAAATGACTTCTAAAGTGCAATCCCTGTATTCCTTCACTACAAAGGGAGTCTTCATGTCCACAATCTCTACTGTATATTCTCCTTCACAAGTTAGTCACCAGTCCATTGACTTCTCAATTCAGCAAAGCTGTGAAATGAAAAATCTAATCTAGCATGCTAGAATGCTTTCTAAATGCAATGTGTTGATCCCTATAAATCTGTTTCATATATTTCTGGTATGTATTTTGACCTTATTGATCTCAGATTTTCATGTAATACAGAGCATAAATGTCAAGTTCATATTTAATTTCTCACTGCAAGGCTTCTACCCAAGGGTATCATTTTATTCAAAATAAATAAATAGGTAAAATTTACTACACACTCACCAACTATTCCCAGCCAGACTATATTTTCAAGTTATCTTAGAAGTGGCTGTAACAATGGATTCATATGGCAATATTGATACTATATAATCAAAGAATTGAATCTATGGCTAACAAAAACCAGCTGAAGCTTGGTGAATAATTTGATTCGATATTCCCGTTTACAATGTCAAATAAATACCACCACAAACTACCAAAGAAAAACATCATTATGGATTATGAATCTCTTAAAGCTATATAGTGCTTTCTAGGTAAGCTCACCCAAAAAAAAAAAAAAAAATCCAGGGGAATGGAGAATAGAAGGATGTAACAATAAATTAGATGATACATCTCTGTAATGTACTAATAACAAAACTCATCTCCCAGTTTGACTTGACATAAATCACAGGTCCTTATAAATGTGGAATAAAAAGTATCCATCCAAATAAAAGTGTATGAAGGGTAGAACTGCCAGCAGACATGGACATGAGACCACAGAAGCTAGAAGAATGATCTCCACCATTCCACCACCATGGCTGGTGCCATAGGGCCGATTCTTGCACCAAAACCTTTCGCAAGAACTTCAGCCTTGTGCAGCATTAGACAACCCATCCAGTCAGCCTCCTCACAATCCCCACCCCAAGGATTGCAACACCAAGCCAAACAAAGGCAAACACTCAAGCACATAAAGAAAATCACACACATCTCTTTTATTGCAATTCCCACATAATCTGGATACAAGAGATCCATCCAAAGTCTCTGAATCTCACTAAGGAGACTCCCATGGCTTGCTACAAATAGCCAACAAGCATGGATGTAAATAAAGGCGGTGGACAACTCCTCTAACTGCTAGGAACTTCCCAAAACCACTGCCAACCACTATCAACTGCTCCAGGAAGTTTGAACAACTGCTCTAAGAAGTTTGGAACTGCTGGAAACCATCCAACACCTGGACTCGAGTCCCCTTGCACATGGCTGTGCGTCCAATTGCATGAGTCCCGCATCCCACAGTGCATCTGGCCACAAGTTCCATAGCACATGGCTGCGCTTCTCACCGTGCATGCCCGCACGTCCTACTACGTGCCTAGTGGTGCATCCTGCAGTGCACGCTCACGCATCTCACTATTGATGCCAGTGCATCCCACTGCACACTTGTCTGTGCATCCTGCAACGCATGCCCGCATGTCCCACTACTGGCGCCGACTGCGCGCCTGTCCGTGTGTCCCGCAACGCATGGCCACACATCCCACTGTGCAGGGTCGCATGTCCCACTATGCACATCTTCCAGAGTTGTACATACGCCCAATTCAGCACACGCCTACTTGTACCGATCCTTTGCACATGCCTTTGCCCATGTTCATGCATGCTCATCTCGTCTGGCCATTCGAACACCGGATCAACCGATGGTGCCTTGTTGTGGTGAAGCCCCAACCACGCTCCTGCCCATCCAAGGTTGGCATGACAAAGGCACTAGTCCATGCCAGCCCATGTAAGCCACTAGCGAGGGTCTAACAAACCACCCCCACCCGAAGAGCCCAACATCCTCAGAGGGAGGTGTAACAAGTACTCTTGGATCTTCTCTCCAAAAGCTACAATACTGTCTCCTTCTCTCAACTAGCCTCGCTTTTTGATTCTCTTTTCCATTGAACCAAATATTCAATTCTTCAATTCTTTTTGCTTTGTCTCAATATGCGGTGGTCCAATATCTTTTCCACCTTCTTATCAAATTACTGCCTCACAGTTGGTGGGGCACGCCGCACTTGCTTTCTTGAAGGACCTGCATCTTCGTAATAATGTTTTAAGAAACTAACATAAAAAGTTGGATGTATCTTCACTCTCCGGCAATTGCAATCGATATGCCACATTCCCCACCTTCTTCACCACTTCAAAAGGGCCATCATACCTTGGGATTAGGCCTTGATGGACTCTTTTACTGCTGATTTTTTTCTATATTTGCGGAGTCAGTTTTAGCATGACTTTGTCTCTCACATTGAATTCCAAGGGCCTGCGACCTTTGTCTGCATACTTCATCATCCTCTTTGTTGCCTCGTGGAGGCTGTCTTGCACCTCCTCCAGCATCTCTTGCTGGTTTCTAGCAAACCGATATGCTCCTGGACAGATTCCTCCTCTTTTCTATAAGACAACTTCTTGGGGAGTGAGAGATTGTCGTCCAGTAGCCAATTCAAATGGACCAAATCTGATCGCAAAAGATTGATGAAGATTGTAGCAGGATTGGACCATGTCCAACAACTTCAGCCAATTCCATTGGTTGGTTGTAACATAGTGCCTGAGATACTCCTCTAGCAATACATTCATTCTTTCGATCTAACTGTCCGTCTGTAGGTGATTAGCTATGAAAAACTTCAGCTCAAATCCCACTGTTAAAAGAGATATGTCTAGAACCTTCCAGTGAACCGAGCATCCCGATCACTAATGATATCTGAAGGCAAACCGAAATATTTCACCATATTTCGAACAAATCAGCAGCCGTCTCCATCGGATATGCTTTCAAGGTTGGGACAAAAACAGCATACTTGGAGAAGCGATCGACCACCATCATGACGGACGACAATTCATCAACCTTTGGGAAGCCACTGATAAAGTCTATGAAAACTGAAATCCATGACTTCTCTACAATGGACAAGGGTTGCAGCAAGCCCGCTTCTTTTCGCCTCTCCACTTTGTCTTGTTGGCACACCAAGCAAGACCTAACATAGGCCTCGATGTCGTCCTCCATCTTCAGCCATATACATGTTCAGGACAAGAGAGCCATCATGCGCTCTCTTCCTAGATGACCAATCCATTGGGAGTCATAAGACTCCCTCATAAGCTACCTTCTAAGTCCCCAGCCATCAGGAACATATGATCTGCTGTCTTTTGCCATTAGCAGACTATATTTAATTCGATATCACCAGGCCACACCATCCCAGACTTGTTAAAGCAACTCTTGGTACCCATGGTCCATCTAGGCAGCATATCAAAATTTGTCAGTGAAGTCGGCTTCAACACTGAAAATGGCAACAACAATCTTCATAACGTCTTTCTGACTTAAGACATTAGCAACTTGATTATGCCTAGCAGGTTTATGCTCCCACTTAAAATCATACTCGGCCAAATATTCCTGCCAACATGTCTGTCTAGATGAAAGCTTTTTTTGTATTAGGAAGAAAGTGTTAGCAACATTATTCTTCACTACAAACCTAGCACCCAATAAATAAACTCGCCGAGTCCATAGGCAATGCACCACCGCCAGCATCTCTTTTTCATAGACAAAATACTTATGTTCTATGTTCAACTTCTAACTTTCAAAAGCAACCAGATGTCCTTGCACCAACATGCCTCCAACGGCCTTGTCGAAAGCATCGGTATGCACCTCGAATGGCTTTTCGAAATCAGACGACTTCAGCACTAATTTTGAAGAAACAGAAACCTCTAGTCCCTCGAAGGCTTCTTGGCACGCTTCCGTCCATCTCCAAGGTAGATTCTTCTTCAAAAAATCTATCAAAGGAGCGATTTTCTTGGGGTAGCCAGCTACAAACTTGTGATAGTAGTTGGCTAACCCTAGAAAGCTCCTCAATTCAGCCACTTTCGTCAGTGCAGTCCACTCCAAGATAGCCTGCACCTTCCTTTGGTCCATTTTCACCATGCCATTGCCCACCACATGCCCCAAGAACTTAATTTCCTTGAGGCAAAACTCACACTTCTCTCTTTTACATGTAAAGAGTGTTCCCTCAACCGAGTAAGCACAAGCTTAAGGTACTTTAAATATTCCCTAAATGAACCACTATATATGACTATATCATCCAAGTAAACAACTACAAATTGATCGATATAGTCATAAAATACATCATTCATCAAGTTACAGAAAGTGGTAGGTGCATTTATTAAGCTGAATGGCATAACTAGAAATTCAAACAAACCATACCTTATGACCATAGTAGTCTTTGGTTCGTCCCTCTTTGCAATTCTAACTTGCCAATATCCCAATCACAGGTCCAACTTGATGAAGTATTTAGCTTTGGACAGTCGATCGAACAAGTCTGAAATCAAGGACACTGGGGACTTATTTTTGATAGTGACTTTTTATTTAGGCCTCTGTAGTCCACACATAGCTTGAGAGAACCATCCTTCTTCTGGAATAACACCAGACCACCGAATAGGGCCTTGGATGGATGAATCTTTCCCGACTCTAGCAGTTCTCCCAACTGTTTTTTCAATTCCGCAAACTCTTTCGACAACATTCTGTAGGGAGCTTTGGCAGGAGGCCTTGTGCCAAACACAAGTTCAATCTTTGGCAAGAGGCTTTGGCGATGGCAACCCTTTGGCAACTGCAGAGGCACAACATCCTTGAATTCATGCAGAATGATGCCACCTCCATTGGTACCTCTGTTGTCTCCTCCAAGCCCAACTCGATGAGAATATTAAGGTAAGTCATTTGGCCCTTCTTCCAACCACGGGCCAACTGCATAGCAGAGACCATCTCCGTCTTAGGTTCACGAACTTTAGCATCAGTAAGGACGCTGTGCCCTACGACGAAGCAAGACTTCTCCTCATTGCCGATCAGCAAGCCAAACAAATATGACAATATAGCCACTTTGGCAGCAACAAAGAAGTCGTTGCCAACAATCATGTCGGAGTCGTCCAATGGAACCACCATCAGATCCATCTTGCCGTCCCATCTGCAAACGACTACTTGGATGCCAAAGGCAATACCCTGCACAACCTGTGCTTGAGAATAGACTGTCTTGATCCGGCTTAGATTTTTTGCCACACTCAACTCAATGTGTTCACCATCTTTTCAGCCATGAAACTGTGAGTGGCACTTGTGTCCATCGCTGAAATCTGAGGCCCGTTGACTTCCATAGGCACAAACATTAGTTTGGGATGAACTTTGGCTTTCACCGCATGAATTGCACTAAGTAATTGTAGTGGTGCAACTTTTTGTAGACCATCTAAATCGGATCCACCATCTTTGCCATCCTCCACCATAATTGCATTAAGCTTACTTCTATTGGGACAATTCCTAGTCAAATAAGACCCATTGCAAATATAACAACCAGAATGAGGGTTACCTCTATCTTTCTTTAAATAAGAAGCTTCTAGTTTGGCCTTCCCTTTGTTCGCATCTTTAATCCTTTTGTTGCCGACATCTTTGTATTTGTTTCTCTTCTTTTGGTTCTTCTCTATAGGTCGGATCTTGCCTGAAGAAGAACCATTGCCGGGCTTAGTGATCCGGAGATCCATCAATCCATCAGCGACAACCAATGCGGTAGGCAAATCTTTGACATCTTGCCATCGTAACTCCAATTGCACCTACAATTGGAGACCAAACAGAAAATTGAACCTATCTACCTCCGACATATCCTTGATGTCCGACGTGAGGGAACTAAATTCTTTGACATATTCCCTCACTGATCCGGTCTGCCTCAATCTTTTCAAAGAGTCCCTTGCAACCTAGGCCGTGTTGCAAGGAAGGAATTGCTCCTTCAACTCCTGTTTCAACACCTCCCATGTCTCAATGGTGGCCTAGTAGCATCTTTAGTTCTAGTTCTCCACTAAAGTTTTGCATCCCCAACAAGATACATACTAATGATTGAGACCACCTCCTCTTTAGAAATCCGAGCGATCTTGAAGTATTGCTCCATATCCTATAGAAAATTTTTCAAATCTTTGGCACTCCGAGTACCACTGAATGGTTTTGGATCTAGAACTTTCATCTTGACAACTTCTCCATGCGAAGAGTTCTGCATCACAGATTTGATCAGCTTGATGTCAAACATCATTTTCTCCATCCGTTTTGTGCTGATTCATGGGAGTCTTGAAGCAAAGCCATCGTGGCCATCAGGCTCTCAACCCGTGCCCACAAGGTTTTGTCGGGATCAACTTGAGGCACCTAAATCATTGCCTTCAACCACACCATCCTTTCCCTTAGAGCCTCCATGTTGTTTCTAGCAGTAGGCATGAGCCTCACCCCTTCGCTCAAGCAAAATGAGATCGGAACTTTGATGGAAATCCACCAACAGAGCCCCCAATCAGGCTCTGATAGTAACTGTCATAGGGTCGATTCTTGCACCAAAATTTTTCTCAAGAATTTCAGCCTTATGCAGCATTGGACATCCCATCCAATCTGCCTCCACACAATCTCCGCCCCAAGGATTGCAACACCAAGCCAAACAAAAGCAAACACTTAAAACACAGAGAAAATCACATGCATCTCTTTTATTGCAATTCCCACATAATCTGGTTACAAGAGACCCAACCAAAGTCTCTGAATCGCACCAAGGAGACACTCCCATGGCTTGTTGCAAATGACCAGCGAGCATGGATATAAATAGAGATGGTGGACAACTCCCCCAACTGCTAGAAACTTCCCAAAATCACTGCCAACCACTATCAACTGCTCCAAGAAGTTTAGACAACTGCTCCAAGGAGTTTGGACCTACTGAAAACTGTCCAATAGTTGGACTCGAGTCCCATTACATGAGTCCCACATCCCATTGCATGAGTCCCGTCCCATAGCGTGTCTAGCCACGAGTCCCATTGCATGTGGCTGCACATCCCACCATCCACACCAGTGCATCTTACTGCATGCCTAGCTATGCATTCTGTAGCGCACACTCGCACATCCCACTGCTAGCGCCCATGCATCCTGCTATGCACCTGTCCATGCATCCCGCTATACGTGCGCCCATGCGTCCCACAGCTGGCACTCGCACATCCTACCGCGCACCTATCCGCATGTCCCAGGCACATGGCCACGCATCCCACCACATGGGGTTGCATGTCCCATTATGCACATCTTCCAAACTTATGCATACGCCCAATTTGGCACTCGTCTGCTTGTGTCGATCCTTTGCACACGCCTTTGCCCATATTCATGCATGCTCATCTCATCCGACCATCCAAGCACTGGATCAACTGATGGTGCCTTGTTGTGGCGGAGCCCCAACCACGCTCCTACTCATCCAAGGTTGGCACGATAAAAGCACTAGCCCATGCCAACCCATGTAAACCACCAATGAGAGTCTAGCAATAGGCCTCTACTGAGCCATTAAATAGAGAAGAAAATAGAGGAGAAAGCAAGCACAAAGAGAGAGAGGATCGAATTCACCAAAGTGTGTTGCCAAGCACCTCGAGCTTGCTGGATTCAAAATACAACCAGATTCCACCTCTGACAGTTAGATCCAAGCAACTAAGGTGGTGGCTAGCTGCTATCAATGCCAGCTGGATAGGGGGTGGCAACAGAGAAGCTGAGCCTTGATGGGGTTCAACAATGGAGGAGCCAAAGATGAGGCGAGACCATGATAGATGCAATAGAGGAGGAACCAAAGACAGAGATGGAAGCAAGGGTTTTTACGATGCCAAGCAAACTGTGTGGTTTGACCTTGGCTAATGTGTGGCATAGGGTGAACCGCGCAGTTTTAGAAGTGCTTGCTCAGTTCGCCCATTGTTTGACTAGAGTTGCCCCTAAATCAAGCAAGTCTAAACCGAGCTGTCCTCGGTTCCATTCAAACCATGCGGTTCGGTCCAATTCGCTCGATTTTTAATGCCTTGAACTAACATAGTTTCAAATTGCACATATATGATATATCCTTATCTCTCTTTCACTGTCAATGTATCTGAAAATTTGTTTTTCAATCACTATTACTTGTGACAGCCTATAGTTTTAAAAGCTTATCTAGATAGTTTTGCGGTTTAACAATTTTATCTTCATCCTTACAAGGCACAGGTCACTTTTTTGAGCCGACAGAACAAGCGGGTGTCCTATCTTACCCCAGTTAGGCACATAATGACCAAACTTAGATCTTATTTAGCTTAATTTCTTATCATGTGTATAATATTCCAACTTAATCTTCATCTATATGTACAATGCTTTTATGTTCATAGCACAGAACTATACTGTTGCCTGGTAGTCAAAATACAAGAAGGGACATCTAAATTGATGATCCACACTGTCCATCATGATCTACAATGTCCAGAAAGACTAAAATAAGATTTACGCACACATCAAGTGATTACCAAATGAATGATTTT
The DNA here is from genome assembly GCF_000442705.2 of Elaeis guineensis. NCBI lineage: Eukaryota > Viridiplantae > Streptophyta > Magnoliopsida > Arecales > Arecaceae > Elaeis > Elaeis guineensis. The sequence continues at coordinate 89,722,749 of NC_026001.2, read as the reverse complement.
TTTTGACAATAGAATAATAACTTTACTTTGATTTATTGGCTAATAACCATCCAGACCACTTGAGCACTGCTGTGCATATATGTTTCAAGATAACTAGGGTGTTATGGTTGAAGTGCATAACTAAACTAAATGACCTAGCATGACAACAGCCATTGGGCATCCAAGTTAGCCTAGAAGCATTGTCAGCCTCACATTTACACATCTTTAAACACAGAAATATGAACGTTCCTTATAAAAAGCCAACCCCAGAAAGATGGAACAACACTTGGAGTAACATTCCTTGTAAGATTTTACAAAACATTGTTTGAAAAAATATTTCCAGCACACAACAAACCAACCTTTATTTGGGTGACAAAACCTCAAAAATTCTAATGAAGTTGAGAGATTTTTACAACATAAAATTTGATCATAATAATCAATATTTCTACATCTGAACCCAGTTTGATTTTTGATGTCGCCTCCAACATCATGCTGGTTATATGGTGATAACTAGAAATGATAAATTAAATATTTCTAATCCAAAGTTACTGCTAGATTCTAAAACAAATATTTAGCTAAATGTAAGGGAGCTAATATTATCAGTATACCCTAAAATTACAGCTAATGGACACAGATTACAGTGATATAGCAGCCATCGTCTAAGGTCTCTACAAATAAATAGAAAATCACAGAAATATCATGATTGAATCGTCAAAAATAAATGAGGGCATGCGAGTTACCAGACTCCATCCATGTCTGACCCAGCTCATTGCATGCCTGAACAACAAAAGTAACAACTGTGTTAGAAACAGGACAAAAAGAAAATGAGTATGCACATGGTAAACCATAAGATAAGGGTATTAATGTATTATTAAAATCCAAAAATCTCCAAAAGATGACAGTCGCAAAACAATAAAATGGTTTTGTTGTCATTTGGTAAATAATCATCATTTTGTATTTCTTATTGAGCCTGCAGAAAACAAGGTCCCATAGAAAAGGTCATTACCTGGTTCACAGCCATACGAGCCTCATAATTATCAACACAGCTCAAAACAAGATCTACTCCAGTACTTCGGCCAGATTTGTGGGAGCCTTGAGCTTTAAGACTCTCCGTGAAGATTTCAAACCCTTTTACAGTTGTGATGTTTAATGAATAGCTCTAAGGACAAGAAAAGCATTAGTCACCATAAACATTTGTATATGAAGAAGACAAAAGGATACAGTAAATGAAGTTGACTTTAACCGACATTGAAGATCAAAATAGGTATTAGAATTTCCTTTTCTTTTTTTGCTCTAATTACCAGCAGTTAATAGGTTGAAAGAGAGCAACATTAACTAACCATTCATGAACACAGCTATAACTTGTGGTGATACATAAATTGGATATTATGAATTAAAATCTTTGGACTCTTCGCTTCGATCATTTACCCTATCATACATTTATTACAAAGTTAAATGGAGAAATAGATGCAAACACATATCATTGATCTAGCATGTGGTGGGAGAAGCACTAGTTTCTTTTGGGGTGTTGCTTGCATAACACATAGCTTTGGGAGACAACATTTTGTAAGACAACTTTGAATCCAAGGCAATGTTTCTTGATACATAATATTGAGCAATAACTAAGCATCAAGATAAATGAGAGGCTCACAATGATGAGAATGCAAATAGTCAATGCAGTTCTTCAGTTCTTGGACTACCTGAATAATTGGGCAGCCTATTAACCATACCACAAATGAGACTGCAAAACTTTAGAGGCTTCTAAAGATCTCCTATTTCAGCCTCTGTGAAACACATGCAAGGTTCAGGTGCTAAGCAACATCCTAAAAATTCATCTTCATGCAGTTCTTCACCCAGACATTAGAATTAGAATAAACAGTAGATGAACCAACACAAACGTCATCGAAAGGGTTACTCCACAGTCCATATCATATAGTTCAAAAGCTCCACATTCTCCATCAGTTGTAAAATGTAGGTGAACAGCCTTTCCACCTATATTGTCAGGGATATATACATATTCATTACATCATGATCCACATGAATGTTTGGCATCCACATATGAGTTACTATTTTCATGTTCAAGTTTGTATCACTGTACCAATCTAAGCCCTTTTTTTTTCCTATAATAGGTGGCAGTTACAAGTACGACTAATGAAATGCTAGGATATAGCAGCTGAAAGTCATGATAATGATTCTCATGTAGACTAGTCTACATTTCTCTAAATGATCTAATGATTGACTTAATGATAGTGATCTACCATTGTCTTTGTGATAAGAATGTTGAATTGATATGCTATGACTGGCGGGTGCTTGGAATTATGATAGTCGAACACTTCACAAAGTTGTGTTTATGACTTTAGTTTTATATAGAACTCCTCCTGCACTATACTATGACAGTAGAATGAGATTTGTTATGCCTATAATTCTATAATAAGACAACACAAGTTGAACTTGATAAATTCACTAATTTGCTTACTGATCAGTTGTATGCACCAATATAAAACAAAGGTGTACATACATATGCACTTGTACACAGAGGTGTACACACAAGCATGTACAAAGTTTTGTGGGAGGCCTCAGAAGTGATTTTGTATAGCATGGTGATGTCTTAAAGTGGTAGTAAATGGTAAATAAGATTTGGAACATGATGAACTCACCCTTGAGAATTTTAGGTTTATTGAGCATTACTTTTGCATATCCTAAATGAACTTTCAGTAAAAATCTTGCCTATAATAAATTCAAGAAACTAATGATAGGGTTAGGTTTATAGGGTATACCTCGTAATTTAGTACAGGTAGGTTTAAACGTATACTAGACCTCGTTGTTTCATTACTTCATTAAATAAACAGAAACATGAATAAAAATCCTTGTGGTGGCCAGACACTGCCTCATCTACACTTGCATTCTTTTCGCCCGCTGAACATCCATACTAGCATTGCTATGTGACACAAGGAATCATCCCAATTATTTCATGCAACCCAAATAATGTACATATCCAAGATGCCTACAGGTTCCTGACAAGCATGTAACTCCACTCCTTAGTTCACTATATAGCAAGGTTTTAAATACCATTGCCGAAATTCATGACATCTCCCTACCAAAATGGTTCTGTAATAGTATGGTATCAGTACCAACATTATGTGAAAAAAAAAAAAAGAAAAAACTGTTGGTACACATCAGTACTGTCGATATGGTACCATCAGCATGCACCGGTACAGACCAGCATGTCTGGTACGTCAGGTATGCAAGGTAACAGGATTTCAATGTCCCAACACCTGTACTGGTGCTGGTTTCATGTCGGAGAGTCAGGAAGAGTTTTCTTAAACAAAAATTTATCCCTTGATAGGCATAACTGGCAAGGTTGAAGTATTTTATAACCGATGCTGATGGTACAGAGCTAATTTCATCTGCTAGGTCCATAGAGGAAATGTTGATCATTATTTTAATTTTCTTAGACAATTATGTGTGCACAAATTTTTCATGCACTTGTTCAACATTTCTTAGATTTGTCTAGTTTTAACTTAATCATGGCCAAGATTCACGGACTCGGTATCGGAACCCGTGCCAGTTGCCGGTCGGTACGATACCATACCATATCATACCATATCAGACCGTACCGACAATAAAAAAATCAAAAAAAATCCCACCAATGACCAAAAAAGAGAAAAAGCCAAGCCGAACCCAAAAAAATCAAGCCAAACCGGTACCATACCAGACCAAACCGTCCGGTATCAGGCAGTTTGGGCCAATACCATACCAAACCGACCGATTCGGTCTGGTTTATGCCATTTTTCAAAAAACCGGCCTACATCGAATCGGTTCCCTGCCGATACGGTACGATACAGGAATTACCGACCAGTTCGCGCCACTACGGAATACCATGATCATGACAAAAAAAAAAACTACAAAGAAATGCCTAAGCAAACATATTTTCTAGAGGCATCAGTCCAACTTGAAGGAATCATGTCAGTATCAGTGAGTTGGATGTATTAGAAACTTCAGATATTTCTGTTTGCATGTTCTAAAGATGTTGAAGTGTCTGATTTTTCATAAGCAAGTCAGAAATCTTAAATAAATCCCACCAAAATGACATTGGAAGTGGACTTTTGACATTTCTAGAGCACAGTTAACAGTGGAGTTACACATTTATAAGTTTCACATAGTCTTCTAGCCAAGATTTGCTGTCTCGATACCGGACCCCGTACCAATAAAATCCTACTATAATATCAATACACGGTTCGGTAGGGCACGGCAGTGTCAGCCCGCTTCGAAATAATGTATCGATACAAGACCAATATGGCATGGTACACCCCATACTGGGCGGTATGGGGTGATACGGCATTCCATGCTTCTAGCCCTAGCTAATTTTGGAGTTACCTACAGAAACATGTATTTTATCAGAAGAACAATTAGTAGTAACCTTTTAGTTTCTTGGAGCATCTAAAACATGGCATACCATCCATCATGCTAATATTCTTATTCATTATTCTTGATGCTAATGTTCTTTAGTTATAATAACCTGCAGCATTTAAACAACCTTAAGTTTCAGAATTTACCCTTGTTGACCATCTTTCAAGGTATATGAAACCATTATTGTTTTCTAGCATTATGCTTTTCAACATAATCACCAAACAACTTAAAACTATGGAAATGTTTAAGATCAAGATAGGCATATGCTGATATGAATTATTAATTACTAGTAGGTTTCCAACAACAGAAGAAACAAGTTGTCAGTTAAACAGAAGATTAAACTATGCAGCATGCTAAAAACTAGTACCAATCTAATCAGATTTAGAATCTTTTTAATCCGTCCCATGTAGCTCTCTGCTTCATTGTTGCCAGTCAGAAACTCAAAATATATCTCAATCCTACCCTCATTGAAGACCATGCAACACTGTTGGCAAGTTGATAAGCATCTGACAGTTCTGGTTTGACTGAAAGTATTCCCATGTATAACTGAGTTATAACTCCTCGAACAGTAAGAATACATGCTTCATGACAACATAATGAAGAGATACTTCTTCATCTTCTTCATAATCTCTAAAAATTTAAAAAGCAAAAAAGGGTTTTTTTCTTGGTGGGGTTGGGGGGGGAGGCGCAAGCACGGAAATAGTGCACTAGAAGGTAAAGTAATAAATAGCCATTATGTAAAGACTTACTTCCAAAACAACATCTGGATTGATATCTGAAAGGGTCTGGACAGCAGCATCTGTCTTGGTCATGCCAACCTGTATGGGAGAAATTGTGTGTGAAGAGGCTCATCCCTTAAGGAATGAAAAAATTTAAACAACAGGGTATTCTTAAACTGCGACAGTGTGCAAAATGGATGATCACAAATCCATTTACCAGATATCCAGACAGACCAAAACAAAAGGGGAGGACAAAAACATAACCATAGTGCATGCCCACCCTCTACCACCCCCACCTACCTGCAAGCCCACCCAATCCAAAAGGGAAGAGAGAGAGAGAGAGAGAGAGAGAGAGAGAGAGAGAGAGAGATCTTAAGAAGAACCAGCATGCCTGGTCAGGACGGAAGAATAATCTGTTCATGTTAGCCAACTCCACTGTGTCATAGTCATACAATAATAAGCGACCAATTCCACATCTTGTGAGCATCTCTGCAGCAACACTGCCTACACCACCTATACCCTGTGGCAACAACAGAAAGTTGAGATGGAACCTAAAAATATATAATACTACCACGCTCTAGAATTTCACAAAAGAAAAGAAATTTTTGCTTTTTGATAAGAAGAACAGGTCAACAAACTAGCATATAGATATCTAACCTAATATTACAATATGTAACGATCTTGAGGAATGGTAATCATCTGCCTCCAAAATATCTTCCAAACACCGTCGTATCCCAAACTGGTACATTGTTGATACAGCACATTTTATCGCAGACTCTCGGTACCAGAGGCATACCAGGTATCAGTACCCTACCAATATAGTATGATACACCCAATACAGTCGGGTACTTAAAATAGTGCTTCATCCACTCTCAATCCTCCTTGCTACCTCATACCTCCTTGGCTTGATCATATATTTGCTTCCACTAATAGCTATAGTAATGAAGTTTCATCTTCTCATACTCCATAGATGTTGATAAGGGTAAAAATCTTATTAGCCAGCATTTAATTACTAATTTGTGTAGCTTCATAAGAAAAGCTAGTTGCCCTCTATATCTCATCTCTTACAATAGCACCCATACATCATTCGTGTAATAGCTCACAAAGTGAGTTAGACGTAACACTCTATCCTCTTAGACCTAGATGTTACACTTTCCTACCCACATGAAGTGATATTCAGCTTGCTAGTAATTTGATTTTCCATGAACAGACAAATCACAGTAAAGGTATTTTATTTTTTCATCATTCATGATATAAAATTTGCATGCTTATCTCTGGTTTATACACCATGATATTTATCTGCTAAATCCCCCACTATTCTGCACTTCCAGTCTAGATCACCTCACGTGTGCAATATGCTCAAGCCTAGAGTTCTTGTGACTCAACATGATTTTCTAGGGTATGAGAGGTGGGTCTCCCTTACATGTATATTTTGGCCATTTCCCTCAAAGGTACATTACATCCACCACATGATTTCAGGGCAAGAGCTATTTTTTGGGTTTCAAGACTTGTTAGTGATGCAATCTCAGTTTGCTCAGGTGCATAGAATGTGCTGTTATAGCACTTTACTCATATCTTAATAATACTATCATTCTTGCTTAATATGTTGTGTAACATGAGATTTGATTCATTAACAACCCCATAACTTTATCAGCAATGGTTCTCACTTCCCACGAAACAAGAACAATTCTTAAAGCAGGTTGTGAGGTCAAATTTTCCAATCGTTGACATAATTTTGAATTAGATAAAGATTGTTCTAGGGACATCTATATTTGATTATTTTATATCTTATTCATGATGCATACTTAAAAATCATTGTCGATCTTGGTCCATGCCAGAATCAAATTTCATAACAAGCTAATGTGATTTAAAAGCTTGTGAGAATTAAGGAAGAGATGAGACAGATACACACGACTATTGCAACTGAGAATTCTCGTATCCTTTCATAGTTCTCCACAATGCCCATGCGCTGAAGGGCCATCAGCCTACTATATGGGTTGCTGTCCACCACCTCGGCACTCATATCCTGCAAACCACACTCCACGCATCATAAAACTACGACAAACCAAAATTAGCAGCAATTAACATACGAGCGTCGACAAAAAAACAGTTTCTGTAAGAAAAAGGACCTTGACTTTGGAGCGGCGCGAGGCCCCAGACTTTGTAAGATTCATGATTCTAACTACTCTCTGTTGCATCTTCAGCAAACAACACCAGAACCAAAGTTAAATGGATAATTCAGCAATAAGCACAAAATTGAGGAGTCTTCAATCAGAATTTTAAACATAAAATTCTGGAATCGAAAGATGAAAATAAGAGGAAACATTAGACACCGAAGGAGAACGGCATCGTTTAACAATTCAAGGAACAACGTGGTGTAACAAAGAAATTAACAGGAATTAAGAAAAAATAAAAAACAACAAGAGAACTCTGGAATGGCCGGCAAGTTAGAAGATCCGGCCCATAAGAGAAACAGATCAATCGATACTTCTCCAACTATATATATAAACCCTAATATATCATGAGCGATGAAATCAGATCGCAAACTATTGGGACAAATGATTCAGTGAAACGGAAGATATCGATCTATGAATCAAAGAGGAAATATAAACAAGCAAAACAAAGAACAAGTGGGTGGAGACCTCGTCGATCGAATCGAGGGCTTTGGCATCTGATGGAGATCGCTTGAGCGATTCGATGTCTTGGAGCAGTGATTTGAGCTCTTCCTCCATTGGCGCCGCCTCTCGCCTCCCTTGGCTCTCCCGGAGATCTCGATTCCCAAATCCTCCGCTTCTGCTTCCCCTCCGGAGTAGTCTCTCTCTTTCTTTCTTTCTCCTTCGAGAGGTTGCCGTGTATTTCCTTCAGCGTTGCCGGGGATACAGTGGGCGATTCGCTCAGATTGATGACCGAATCGAATCGTCCGTGCGGAAAGTAACTCGGACGGGCTAACTCAACAAAAAATAATATATAAAATTAAATTAAATACATTATATTTTAAAATATTTTAAGATTGCATTTGTGCATTCCCGGATAGTAAAAATTTAAATTATTTAATAATTTAAATTATCTATAGATTGCCAATAATATTGATTATCAATTTATCTGATGGTTTGATTTTGTGAAACAGATTCAAATTCGAGCATGATTCAAATATCAATTCTGTAATTAAAATACATCCACAAAAATCTATCAAAAATAGATTTAAATCCATTATAATAAGGTTGTAAATCAGAACAAAAAAATTTGCATAAAAATTTTTGCTAAAACAGATTTTTAACGGACTATTTTTAAGGACTATTTTTTATCTGATAATCTAGTCAAAATCAAATAAAAAAAATATAAAAAATATCAAATTAAAATAAGATTTAATCACATCAAAATTTTGATTCAAAATCAGATCAAAAAACTCAAAAAAAATTAGAAATTCAACTATGCAATCACGACATGAGAACCTGCTCTGATACCAATTGAAGAAAATATGCAATCCGCATCGCACGGCTAGGAGCGAAAAATTGAATAGATTAGAAATTAAAAAAAATTATAATATTTATGAAAATATATCTTGATACGTAGTGGAAAGAAGATCAAAGTTGAAAAAAATCTTAAAACTGATTGTTTTGCGAGATCCAGAGGTCCAGATCCTCTACTTCGCTCGTACGCCAAGCAACATAGAAGAGAGGGATGAAGATTTCTTCAGAAGGAAAGAAGAAGAGGGCTTTGAGATCTGATTTTGAAGTAAGAAAGAAGTCCATATGCCACACCACCAAGGGAAAGGGAGGACACCCAAGAGAAGGTAATGCCCAAGAGTGGAGGATGCCAAAGAGGACATGCCTAGATCAATACTTGATTGATTTCTCTCTTCTCCGCATCTCTCCTTAAATAGATAAGAAGTCCTAGATCAAATCAAATATCTTCATAGATTAGGAATAGGATCCTCCTAGTTTGAATCAAATCCAAACTCCTTAAACCATGAGGATTCCTAAAGTAAGTAAGAGAGGCACCAACTTGCACCTCTCTCTCTTATGCCACACGCCCAAGGGAAGGAGCCAATTTTCAGCACCCTCTCCTCCATCTTGATCAGCCAAACAGGTGAGAGAATACCAAAAAAATATGGCTAAATGCACCAAAATCAATCTGGTTCAGATTTAGACTCAATTCGAATTCAATTAGAATCCGATTCGAACCAAATTCGAAAAGATTGCTAATCTTAATCTATTTAGGATTTAGATCTAAGTCCAACTTGAATAATTAACCCAATTTAGCCTTAATAAAATCAAGTCTAATTAAATTTAGATCTGATCTAAAGTAATTAGGACTCGAATCTAATCTCTCATAATTTTTTGAATCATAGATTTGATTAAATTCATCCTCGAAATTAAATCTGTGCCTCATGTGCAGTACTCACTAGACGTAGTCAGTGTTTAATTCTATATGATATATAATTTAATTTTTAATTAAGTTAATCTATATGTTCAATCAAGTTTTATACTTTCAAATTGAATACATAATTATTCGGTCAATTCTTTTCTACGTCGTTTGACTTTATGTGTGACTCCATAAATTTGAATACTAAGTTGGTAGTATAGAAACTCTTTCTGTACTAATTAAAGCGATCATCTAGCAATAATACTCAATATCTGAATAGATTGAATAATTATAAAATAATATTCAAGAACCTAGGCATATGGTTACTGCATAATTAATCCTTTTGATCCTAATGCTCGGGATGACTTGAGATTTCATTGTCAATCCTAGATGAGTTATCTACATTATATCTTAATCATTTTTAAATCTTATGACAGATCATAAAGATTATCCTGACCAAGATTTTACTGGATTAAAATACAGTGATATATTAACTCTTATAATCTAGAAGGGTCAATCTCATCTTGACTCACACACTGACTTCATAAATACTTGACTGTATCTAGTAGCCTTCCATTATTATATTAGAAATATAGGTAATTCGGCACCAAAACATAGTGATTTGCTTACAAGTCATCATAGTAATCTCAGGTCAGAGAGATACTTATGTCCATATTCTTTACGAGCTGTCCTTAATGGCAGAGTGCTCCACAGGTGAGTCACTATTTGATGACGATGTACTCCTACATCTCACTTGTATGCCATACCAGTATCTTCACACTCTTTGATTAAGAGGATAACCAACTCATATAGTACATAACGACCTATACTCGACCATCGTTATTGTCCTTTGTCAATAACGTATCATTTGGTTGCGAATAAGTTGAAGAATTATTCAATAAATCCTCCTTTATCGATTATATTATGGTTCTAAAGATTTTATCATAACATAAGAGTTCAAAGGAAGATGCACATTTATGATGAACTTGACAAAAATAATTTTTATTCATTAATAATTCATATACAAATTATAAAGAGCACAATCGTTTACAGATAGACAATTGGCTTATTTTTCAATAACTTTCACTTGAATTAAAGTCAATTAGGACTGTATCTTATACCCATCTTCCACCCGTGGTCATCAAACTCTTTGATCTCGAGAGCTTTAGTAAATAGGTAAGTCAAATTTTTCTTTTCATCAATCTTCAGTAGCTCGATGTCACCTCGATCGACGATCCACAGACAAAGTGATAGCGTCACAGAATATGTTTGGTTCTCTAATGGGACTTGGATTTTCTGGCTTGAGTGATAGGATTAGTGCTGTCACAATATAGTAGAATTAGACCTTCAATTAAGAAAACCACTTCGAGTTCACAGATGAACTTCCTCAACCAAACAGCTTCTTTTATCGCATCGGATGCTACAAAAGTGAAAATGTAGCCATATAAAGTGAAAATATAGCCAAACATATTTTTACTGTCATCATGATTTGATTAAAAATTAAAATAAATATATTCCATAAGTTTAAAGTTAGTATCTCCATACATTAACCATTGATCCTTAGTATTTCTCAAATACTTAAGGATTGTCTTTACAACTTTTCAATGATTCTCATCCAGAACAGACTGATACCTACTCACTATCCCTAGTGAGTAGACCATATCTAACCTCGTACATGTTATAGCGTACATAATAGATCTCACTATCGAGGTATATGAGATTCTACGCATACACTCTTTCTCTTGAGGAGTTGTCGGACAATCTTTTTTAGAGAAAATAATTTCTTAGCCTATTAGTAGATAGTCCTTCTTGAAATTTTTCATGTTGAATCATTTTAGCATGGTATCAAAGTACATGGATTGAGATAATCTAAGCAACATTTTAGATCTATTTCTATATATCTTCATCCCTAGGATATAGGATGCTTCTCCCAAATCTTTCATGAAGAATTGTGATGATAGCCACAACTTTATACTTTATAAAGTAGGGATGTCATTTCCTATTAAGAGTATGTTATCTATATAAAATACAAGAAAAATGACTATAGAACTATTAGTCCATTTATAGATGCAGGGCTCTTTTCCGTTCTTAACGAAGTCATATATTTTGATCGTCTAATCAAAATGCATGTTCCAACTTTAAGAAGCTTACTTCAATCTATAAATAGATCTATTTAGCTTGCACACTTTAGATTCGTCTGTGGATATAAACACTTTAGGTTATATCATATATACCTCTTCTTCCAACTCTCCATTAAGAAAAATGATTTTGACATCCATTTGTCAGATCTTATAATCTAGGTGTGCTGCTATAGCAAGTATAGTCCGAATAGACTGAAGCATTGCTACATGAAAGAATGTCTCGTCATAATCAATACCATAATATTGACGATATCCTTTGATAACTAGATAAACTTTATAGGTCTCTACCTTTCCATCTATTCCTCTTTTTTTTTTGAAGACCCATTTGCACCCTATGAGTTTAATCCTTTCGGGTGAATAAATAAGTATCCATACACCATTAATCTCCATGGACTCCATTTTGGATTTCATGGTATTTAGTCATTTCTCAGAATCGAACCTTTGTATGGCATCCATATAGGTAATCGAATCCTCGTCATTCTCATCTAGTTCGACAAGATCATCATTCTGGATCAAAAAATTATAGTATCTGTCTGGTTGATGTGGTACTTTATCGGATCTCCTTAATGGCCCTCTGTAACAGACTCCAAATTTGATTCTCTAATCAAATCTGATTCTGTATTTTTGCTCAAAGATATCTGATTTTCTACTTCACGAACTTCACCAAGTTCAATCTTAATGGCATCAGTTCCTTCTCTAAGGAACCTCTTTTCAAAAAGAATGCTTTATTGCTGACGAACATCTTTTATTTTTCAACAAGATAGAAATAGTATCATTTTGTTTCCTTTAGGTACCCTACAAATAAATACTTATCGGACCTGGGTCCAGGCTTATCTATCTTTAAACATTTGACATAAGCTAGATATCTCCAAACCCTGAGATATGAGAGTACTGACTTACGGTCTGTCCATATTTCATATAAAATTTTATTAACAGACTTGCTTGGAACCTTGTTCAGTACATAGCAAGCAGTTTCTAAAGTGTATCTCTAGAAGAAGATTAACAAAGTGGCAAAGCCCATCATGGATCGAACCATATCTAATAGTGTTCGATTCTTCTTTTTTGATACTTCATTATGTTGTGGTGTCCTCGGAAGAGTCCATTGAGAGAAAATTCTATTCTCCTCTAGATATATCAAGAATTTACTAGTAAGATATTCTCCTCCTTTATCTGATTGAAGAATTTTAATACTCTTTTCAGTTTATTTTTCTACTTCACTACAGAATTATTTGAATATTTTAAATAATTTAGACTTATATTTTATAAGATAGATGTATCCATACCTCGATAAGTCGTCAGTGAAAGTAATGAAATAGTTGAATCCACCCCTGATACTTGTGCTCATGGGTCCATATACATCGCTATGTACTAAACTCAGAATATTAACGGCTTGCTCACTTTTTTCTTTAAAAGGTGACTTTATCATCTTACTAAGAAGACAGGATTTATAGGTCTGTCATGATTTACAATCGTCAATGTTGAGAATTTTCTCTTTAGTTAACTTGTCTATCCTGTTCTTGTTCACATGATCTAGCCAACAATGCTAACGATAAGCATCACTGACATTATCTACTTTAGGATATTTGTTAAAAATGTACATTACACTGGCAAATAATGGTAGAAAGTATATGCTATATTTCAATTGTCCATGCATAATTATAGTACCATTCACAATAATATCACAAAAATTATCTTTTATTAAAAAGTTAAAATCAATTTTTACAAAAAAGTCTACAGAGATGATATTCATAAAAAAGGAAGGACAATAATGACAATCATTTAACATGACAATCCTAGACTCAAAAATAAGCTGAATAGTTCTTAGAGCTAGAATTGGAACAAGGCTTCCATCATTAATGTTCAGAATCCATTCGTCGTCTCTGAATTTTCTACTGACCTGAAGTTCGTGCAATGAATTATAAATATTAATTGGACTTCTGATATCTAATATCCAGGTAGTAGTATCATACATAGAGAAATTATAGGGAGTTATCATATAAATACCTTGTCCAGCAACAGATTGCTGCTTTCTCTTGTTCGGGCTGTTGGGGCCAAGAGTGGTTAGATATTGAGGATAATTTCTCTTCCAATACCCCAACTTCTTACAGAATAAGCACTATGCCTGATTCTTGTCAACCATTGACTTCTTGCTCTGACTGGACTTAGGAGCCCCAGCACGATTCTTCTGCACCTTCTTTTTCTTTCCTCTCTTAGAGAAATAGAGACCTGTAGAAGACCCACCTACCGCATTCATCGACTCTTTTTGGAGCTGGTGATCCTTCTCAAAAGTCTGTAGTAATCCTAGCAAGCTATGATAGTTTACTGCAGGCTTAGTCATTCTAAAATGACTAAGAAAAGTTAGGTAAGACTTGGGAAGCGAGTTGAGGATATCATCTTTGCCTAACTGTTCATGCAACAGAAAGTCAAGTTTGCTAAACCGCTCAATCTGCTCGATCATGTATAATAGATGATTAATGACAATGTCCCTTCTCGTATACAAATATTGAAGACAGCACAAGAGGTTTTATGTCTTTTGGCATCTTCAAGAGTGCCAAAAGACTCATTCAACTTTTGAATGATCTCCTCAGGCTGTGCATTTTCGAATTGATGATTAAGCTCATCATTCATAGCTATCCTTATGACACAACACACCATTGTGTGGTCATAGAGTCACTTTTGGTAAGTATTTTTTGCCACACCATGTGCATTGGCTGCAGGCTCCTCAGGTGCAGGATCCATTATCACATATAGGATCCTTTTGTGCTCAAGAACTATCTTCAACTTGTAATACCAGCTATCGAAGTTGGGTTCGATGAGCTTGTCGCTGTCCAATAGCGAGTGGAGTGATAAAGTGTTAACCATTTCTAAAAAAAAAATCTAAAATTGTATTAGTATATGAATTATTTAATCCTAAAAATTTATTCTTTAGTCTAGAGATTCTCCTACTATTTTATACAAATTGGTAGCCTCTACCTCCAATTCGAGGAATCTGATTTGTTAGTGGATACTAGAATCCACACAAAATGCACACAAGCCTGAGTGTGACTCGATCAACCCATGCGCATCTATGGATAAGTGCTTCACCAATTATTTTTTTAAATAATTTTTAATAATTATTTTGCCCCAAACCTCTCTTCAGCAGATGTGTGGCATCTCCACTGAAAATCTTGATTAGGTCCAACCATTAACATGAACATACTCAGTGCATCTAACAACAGATGATTAAGTCTGAGTGTGGCTCGACCAACCTGACCATCCATCAGAGAGTCATAACTGAATCGTCATATAATGAATGATAATTTTAATACCCAGATAAACATCAGGCATATGGTGCCTCCAATGATTATCTAAGCTATTGGATCCATTATCATCTATATTAATGGAAGACTATGAATCTGTTATCCCCATATTATTTTTATTTTAAGGACCTAATAATTTAAAAAAATTATTTAATAGATTTAGAATCAAGAGAAGAGGTTAACCAACATTTCGATAATTCTTCCACTGACTTTACCAAGTCATTGTATTAAGACTAGAAACAAGCTGGTTCAAAAATACCTGAATCAGTCACACTGATTAATCTTAATGGTATGGGTCAACTCAAATCAATCAACGACCTAATCAAAAATATAATCTATTAAGTTGGCCAGATAAATGAGATTGATGAAAAGATAGCCAATGCTTGTCTTAGACACCATATAGACCAGGTAAGTATGCCCCAATTAAAAATTACTGGTCATACTGTTAAACTTACCTTAGACACCAATTGATCGATTAGTTTCGATTTGATCAGCCAAAGGACTCAGGCTCGACCACTGAACCACAATCAGGTTCATTTGATATGATCAAAATATGGACTTGATTAAGCTACAGCTATTAAGGTTGATCTAAAAAAATCTTGATCTAATCTAATTTAATTCTTGATTAGATTTAATCTATTTTTCTATTTAATCCATATTTATTTCTAATCCTAGGTCTAGCCCTGCTAGATAACCTGATTCAAGCTAATCCATATCCTTTTTGATTTATAAGGTATTTTAAGATCTTCAATTCTCAAATCTAGATCTTTTAATTTTCATATCTTAATTCTCAATTAAGTATATGTAATCATGTATTGAAACAATTTCAACTATAAAACCATTTTACAAAAATTTTCATGCAAAACTTTACATCATATGCCATTAATTTCAAATTATGAAATTAATTTTCAGATTTGAATAAATCATAAATCTTTTGGATCTAATCTAAACTAATTTATTCTTAGAATAATTTTAGAATTTTTTTTTGCTGTTCTTCTTCATAAGATATAATCACATCGGTACCCCTATACGTCATAAGAGAACTTGTCGTATTAGATAAGAGAGAAACTTTAATTTTTACTTACGATCTTATGATCAAATGGCCATGATGATCAACTCAATCCGAGTACTTCACTACTAGAAAAAATGTACACTACATATCTCATATGCAAAACATATATAGAATAAAACAATTGTAGATTCTTATCTAATCTAATGAGATCATGATACTACAACATTAAATTTTTAGTTCTGAACCTTAATCATATCATCACAAGATCATTATTTTTAGATCTACAAAAAGCTAAAAAATCTATTCAAAAGTTATGTATGATTGCATAGAAAAAATTCTGATTTCAGATATGATCAAACATATGCAGATATGTTGCTCAAATTAGATCTGAAACTTTGTCAAATAGATTCAGATCTAAACCTAATTTAAACATCAATTTTATAATTAAAATATATCTACAAAAATCTATCAAAAATAGATTTCAATTTATGTATAATCAGGTTGTAAATCAGAATAAAAAATTTACACAGAAATTTCTGCTAAAATAGATTTTTTAACAGACTATTTTAAGGGGCTATTTTTGATCTGATAATCTAATCAAAATCAAATCAAAAAAATATAAAAAATATTATATTAAAATAAAATTTAATCACATTAAAAATTTTAATTCAAAATCAAATTCAAAAAAATTCAAAAAAAAATTAGAAATATAATTATGCAATCATGATATGAGAACGTGCTCTGATACCAATTGAAGGAACATGCGATCTGTATTACATGACCAGAAAGAAAAAATTAAATAGATTAGAATTAAATTTTTTTTTATAATATTTATGAAAATATACCTTGATACGCAGTGAAAAGAAGATCAAGGTTAAAAGAATTCTTGAAACTGGTTGCTTCACGAGATCCAAATATCCAGACCCTCTACTTTGCTCGCACGCCAAGCAACGTAGGAGAAAGGGATGAAGATTTCTTCAAAAGGAAAGAAGAAAAGGGCTTTGAGATCTGATCTTGAAGCAAAAAAGGAGTCTACATGCCATACCACCAAGGGAGAGAAAGGATGCCCAAGAGAAGGTGACGCCCAAGAGAGGGGGATGCCCAAGGGGACACACCTAGATCAATGCTTGATTAATTTCTTTCTCCTTCATACCACTTTTTAAATAAATAAGAAGTCTTAGATCAAATCAAATACCTTCATAGATTAGGATTAGGACCCTTCTAGTTTGAATCAAATCCAAACTTCCTAAACCATAAGGATTCCTAAGGTAAGAAGGAGAGGCGCCAACTTGTGCCTCTCTCCCTTATGCCGCACGCCCAAGGAGAGGGGCCAATTTTCAGTACCCTCTCCTCCATCTTGATCAATCAAATAGGTAAGAGAATACTAGAGAAATATGACTAAATGCATCAAAATCAATTTGGTTCAGATTTGGATTCAATTCGAATTCAGTTCGAATCGATTCAAACTAAATTCGAAAAGACTGCTAATCCTAATCTATTTAGAATTTAGGTTCAAGTTCAACTTGGATAATTAACCTAATTTAGCCTTAATAAAATCAAGTTCAATTAAATTTAGATCTGATCTAAAGTAATTAGTGTTCGAATTCAATCTTTCATAATTTTTTGAATCATAAATTTGATCAAATTTATCTCTGAAATTAAATCTGCACCTCATATGCAGTGCTAGTTGGACATAATTAGTGTTTAATTCTATATGATATGTAACTTAATTTTTAATTGAGTTAATCTATATATTCAATCAAGTCTCATACTTTCAAATTGAGCATATAAGTATTCGATCAATTCTTTCTTATGTCATTTGACTTTGTGCGTGACTCTATAGGTTTGAACACTAGACCGATAGTATAGAAACTCTTTCTGTACTAATTGAAGTGACTATCTAGTAATGATATCCGATATTTAGATAAGTCGAATAATTATAAAGCAATACTCAAGAACTTAGGCATATAGTTACCGCATAATTCATTCTTTTGACCTTAATGCTCAGGATGACCTAGGATTTCGTTGTCAATCCTGGATGAGTTATCCACATTGTATCTCATTTTTTTTAAATTCTATGATAGATCACAAGGATTATCCTGATCAAAATTTTACTGGATTAAAATACAATGATGCATTAACTTCTATAATCTAGAGAGGTCAATCCTATCTTGATTCACACACCGACTTTACAAGTACTTGACTGTATCTAGTAACTTTTCGTCACTGTATTAAAAATACAGATAGTCCGACATCAAAGCATAGTGAGTTGCTTGTAAGTCACCATAGTGATTTTAAGTCCGAAGGACACTTATGTCCATATCTTTCGCGAGCTATCCTTGACAGTAGAGTGCTCCACAGATGAGTCACTGTTCGGTGACGATGTACTCCTACATCTCACCTGTATGCTATATTAGTATCTTCACACTCTTTGGTTAAGAGGATAACTAATCCATATGGCACACAATAATCTATACTTGATAATAGTTATTATCTTTTGTTAATAACATATATTTGATCGTGAGCAAGTTTAAGAACTATTCGATAAATCTTTCTTTATCGATTATATTATAGTTCTAAGAACTTCATCATAACACGAGTTCAAAAGAAGATGCACATTTTTGATAAACTTACCAAAAATAACTTTTATTCATTAATAATTTATATATAAATTATAAAGAGCTCAATCGTCTACAGATAGACAATTGACTTTAGGACATATTTTTCAATAATGCCCTCTAGAGATTCAACATTCTAGAGAGAAGCTGTAAATGATGAAATGGACTCAATTATGTCTAATAATATATGGATTTTAGTAGATTTACCTCCTAGATTAAAGCTAATTGGATTTGTTGGGTATAAAATATCCTCAGCCGAAGTTCTTAACAGGATTGACCCTCCCAGGACTCCTCCGACTTTCGACTGCAGATGGTATCTCTCCGGACTTCTCCAACAGCCAGACTTCCACAGTACTGACCGAATTCCTCCAACGGACGAACTCCCACTGCACCATCCGAGCTCCTTCAATATGAGTTTCTCCAGTCATCTATCAAGCCGCCCCAAGTGCTCACTGAGCTCCACCGCCAGCCGACCTTCTACGACTATCAGTTGTTCCCCGAATCCCTTCCAGACTTCTTCCAGCCAGGTTCGACTCCAATCCGAACTACCCCGAACTTCATCAACGGCTGAACTTCATCAACAACAGATTCCTACAACTATCAGATTTCATTCGAGCTCCCACGGGAGCCGGACTTCTTCCCCGAACTTCTATTGCAGGAAGATTCCACCCGAGCTCCTACGGGAGGCGGCCCATTGCCCCGAATTTCGACTGCAGGAAGGCTTCGTCCGGACTCCTACGGGAGTCAGACTTCGTCCCCAACATCTACTGCAGGTGAACTTCGTCCAGACTCCTATGGGAGCCAGACTTCATCCCCGACTTCTACTGCAGCCGGGTAGCTAGCCACCTCTCTCCGCCAGACACTCCAGCCGAACTTCGGCTGACAGGCCTGGGCCCCCTGGCAGGCCGCAGTAACGACCACGACTCTGCTCCACTTCCTGCAATAGATTCCTCACGGCTCCATCACTCCTTGGCAGACCACCATAATGACCACAATTCTGCTCCACTTCCTGCGACGGATACCGCACGGTTCCTCCACCCTCTGGCAAGTCACGACAACGGACGCCGCTCCACTCCCCGCAACAGACTCCACGTGGCACGTCCCGATGATGGCCACGATCCCACTCCACTACTCTCCGTAATAAACTCCTCCTGATCCTGGGCAGCCCACTGCCAGACGGTTACAGACATCGCTATCAGTCTGTTGCCCCCTCCACCTATAAAAGGGAGATCCCAGATACGTTATTCTCTAAGCTCAAAATTCTATCCCAAAAACTCTACTAAAATTTTTGTTCGAGCACTCCATTCTTGTTGAGACAGAAAACTGACTTGAGCATCGGAGGGTCTTGCCGGAGCAACCCCAACTCCGGTTTAGACTTCTTTTGCAGGTCCCGACGGCGACCGCGACTCCCTCGACTCCAGCTTCTCCGGCGCGGGCGGATTTTTGCACCAACAGGATTGGCGCTAGAGGAAGGGGCCTGAACCTTCACAGTACCCTTGTTCTTAAAGGAGCGCTCAACAGGACCATCTCCGGTCATCTTCTCCGGCATCTTCTCCCCCAATTCCCTACCTGGTCTCTACCTGATGCCTCTCCGAAGGACATCCACCAGGCGGTCAACGGCCTCCGCGGCCAGATCTCAGCGAGCTTCGCAGGCCCCAGCCTCATCTCTGATTTTCCAGGCTCCTCCCCCTCCGGCAACGGCGGTCGGCATGGAGCAGTTTGACCTGCTAGCTCAGCAGGTCAAGGCCCTCACTGAAGCAGTGTAGGCCATGCAGCACCAGCCGCAGCAGCCATAGGCATCAGTGCGACCGAGAAGGGCATCGTCGGAGTTTCAGAATCCGACGATCAGGCGGGCTACACGGGCCAGCCGCCCTGTCTTTCCCAGAGAAGAGAGACAGAAGGCAGAAAGTCCTCCGTCCGATCATGGTTCAACCCCAGAGAGTCCCTGCCTTTGCTCCACCAGAAGACTCTCGAGACCCACAATCGAGAGGACCTCCTGGATCAGAGACTCCAGGAGATGAACCGACGGATCGAAGAGCTCCGCCGAGCTCCCACTGCTTACGGTGAGGATATCTGCACTGACCCTTCTTTTTCTCAAATGATCATGCAGGAACAAATCCCGTCGAACTTCAAGCTCCCTCAGTTTGAGAGCTACGATGGAACCTCGGACCCGGTCGACCACCTGGAGGCCTTTCGGACCATGATGCTACTCCACGACGCGTCGGACGCCATTTTGTGTCGAGCTTTCCCGTCTACTTTGAAGGAAGCAGCGAGAAATTGGTACTCGGCACTGAAGTTGGGTACGATCTTCTCCTTCGACCAAATGAGTCACCAGTTCGTGGCTCATTTTGTCAGCAACCGATGCCCCCGAAAAGGTTCGGAGTCCCTCATCAACATCAAACAAAAAAAGGGGGAATCAATCTGGACCTATGTCAACCGCTTCAATGCCGCCGCTCTGGAGATCCAGAACCTGGACCAATCGGTTGCAATGGCCGCCTTAAAGAGCGGCCTTTAAAAGAATGACCTCCTCTTCTCCCTGGAAAAGAAATATCCCAGGGACTTTGCTGATTTGCTGGCTTGGGCTGAAGGATACGCCCGAGCGGAAGAAGCTTTCAAGCTGAAGGACGAAGAGGCCGCAAAGGGGCGGCAGGCGGGCGACTCCAGTAAGTCCGTATTCGCTCGGCCGCATTCTCGGACTCCCCCCGGGCACAAGCGCACCCAGACCCCTCCCCGAGCACGCAGGCAGAGAAGTCCGGACCGCAAAGTTCGGCGGGGTTCTCCACCAGGAAGGTTCCGCAACTATGCCCCTCTCAATGCATCGAAAACCCAAGTGCTGATGGAGGTCAGGGAGCAGCTGCCAAGGCCGGAAAGGATGCGCACACACCCTGGGAAGCGCAATCCTAACAAGTTCTGCCTCTACCATCGTGACCACGGCCATGATATAGAGGAGTGCATTCAGCTCCGGGATGAGATCGAGGAGCTCATCAGACGAGATCGGCTCGACAGGTTCATTCGACGCCGACCTGAAGGCAGAGAGGATTGGCCAAGGGCCCTGCCGCAACCTGAACCATCGAGGAGGGA
This sequence comes from Elaeis guineensis, assembly GCF_000442705.2. Classification (NCBI taxonomy): domain Eukaryota; kingdom Viridiplantae; phylum Streptophyta; class Magnoliopsida; order Arecales; family Arecaceae; genus Elaeis; species Elaeis guineensis. The sequence goes on along the minus strand of NC_026001.2, from coordinate 89,701,125 downwards.
AGAGCAGCCCGGAGATCGACCTCCAATCGGGATCATCAACTCCATCACCGGAGGATCTCAAGGAAGAGCAGATCTTCCATGACCATGGGACTCGAAAAACTTGTAAATGTATTACTAACGACTTTGCTTTGAATCAAAATTTCTTTCGACTTTGCATGTCTTTCACTTTTGGCATGGACTTGTTACGACAGGGGATAACCCCTTCAAACAATCAAAACAAGGTCATGTTAGGAATAGGAGGAGAACCTCATCCTAACATGAGCAAAATGAAAGTCCGATTAATCTAAGATCGAATTGGGGGAGAGGCCCATATAACGGCCCTTAGGTGCCCCCATGGCCATGTTAGGAACGGAAGGAGAATCTCGTCCTAACATGAGCAAAATGGAGGTCTGATTCTTTTAGACCGGATGGGGGGAGAGGCCCTACAACGCCCTAATGTGCCCCCACGGTCATGTTAGGAACAGGAGGAGAACCTCATCCTAACATGAGCAAAGTCAAAGGCCCGGTTCTTTTAGATCGGATGGAGGGAGAGGCCCTACAACGCTCTAATGTGCCCCCACGACCATGTTAGGAACAGGAGGAGAACCTCATCCTAACATGAGCAAAGTCAAAGGTCCGGTTCTTTTAGATCGGATGGGGGAAGAGGTCCTACAACGTCCTAATGTGCCTCCACAGCCATGTTAGGAACAGGAGGAGAACCTCGTCCTAACATGAGCAAAGTCAAAGGCTCGGTTCTTTTAGATCAGATGGGGGGAGAGGCCTTACAGCGCCCTTATGTGCCCCCACAGCCATGTTGGAAACAAGAGGAGAACCTCGTCCTGACATGAGCAAAGTCGAAGGCCCGATTCTTTTAGACCGGATGGGGGGAGAGGCCCTTGCAACGACCCTTATGTGCCCCCACAGCCCCGTTGGGAACAGGAGAAAAATCTCATCCTACCCTGAGCTGAGATCGACTACGTCAAGAACAGAAGGAGAACCTCATCCTGATGATGACAAAAACTCGATCGCCCAATATGATCGGATAAAGGGAAAAGTCCCCTCAATGGCACCTTTACACTTCTACGCGACCCCGTAAAAAGTAAGGGGAGGACCCTCACTCAGAAAAGAGGAGAAAAATTAAAAAGAAAAGCGACGAACTACATCGGCAATAGATGAAAAATAAACTACACCAAAGACATAGGGAACTTTATCTCAACAAAGATGGGAGTTCCTACCGAACATCCCCGGTCTCTAAGAAGGCTCTCGACATGGGTCAAGAAAATAATGACTCCTTCAAGGTAATGCGAAGTTCAGACCACGAGCTCGAGCCTACGGCCATGGACGATAAAAAAAGTAAATCAACATGATGATGACTGGGCACCTCCAAACGACACCGACGCCGAACAAGTCGAAAGATAAAAGAAGTTCGGTGAACGATGGCCTAATACAAGATTGAACAAGGTAATGCAAAATTTTCTTATTATTTCATTAGCTAACTACGCATTACAAAGCCCTGAAGGCCAAAAAAAAAGGAAAGAGAAAGAAAGGCGACAAGAAAAGTAAAACAACACGATAACGGCTGGGAATCTTCAAACTACGTCGACGTCGAACAAGTCAAGAGACAAAAGAAGTTCGGTGGACGATAATTTAATGCAATATGTGGACGAGGTAATACAAAATCTTCTTTTTATTTCATTCACGAAATATACACTACAAAGCCCAGCAGGCTAAAGGAAGAAAAGCAAAACAACAAGAACAAAACAAAACAATAAAAGAAAAAATATATACATGGAAAGACGGAAGGCAAAAAGAGCCCTAGGGAAGCTCTGCTCCTTCCGACCTCGAATTATTTACTTCACTCCTTATCAAGGACTGCCTCAGATTTTCAACTTCTTCTTCTAGCTCTCTCTTTTTTAGTAGCACGTCCTGGAACATCCGGTGGAATCGCCGACTTTCGCCCTCTGACTCCCGAAATCTCTTCCTCAGGACTTCGGACTTCGCCTCCGCATCCTTGACCGTCTGCTGCTCATATGCCAGCTGGATCTTCAACCGCTGCAGCTCGATCTTCCCCTCCCAGAGGGCGACGGATAGCTCTCCCGTGGTTTCCCTCAGGGATCGAAGTTCGTCAGAGTCCGGAGCCGAAACGAGCTGGGCTCCTTCAGATAACCGCCTTTGAAAGCGGACAACTTCGTCGGTCGACACTTGGAGCCTCCTCCTGTAGTCATCCACCTGCTTGCACCAACTGGCCCGGTATGTATTATAGTTTGACTCGGCATCTTGAAGCTGTTGCTGAAGGTCGGAGAATTTCTTCGACCAGTCTTGTTCGCGTTCGGCCTGGGTTGCGAGCCAAGACGAGCCCCCCTCCAGCTGGCCGATCTTCTCCCGTGCAGCTGCCAACTCCACTTCGAGAGAGCTGATCTTGGAGGCCTGAACCCAGGATCGGTTGCTGGTGTGCTTCCGGTGTTCCTCGAGCTCCTTCTCAAAGTTTGCCTTCCTTCGGCTGTAATCCATGATTCCTTTCACATGGAGGTTCTGGAAGTGCGCGGCCTCCGCAGTAACCTCTGAGTGACTCTCCCTCAGTCTAGAAAGTTCGTCCTCCATCTCCTTCGACCTTCTTGTCAAATGACGAATTTTTTTTCTCAGATGTCGGATTGTGGACCTCAGTGGAATTCCCTGTGGCAAAGGGAGTGCATCGACAGGGCACTACCATCGGGAGGTCAATGCGTTAAGACGCAGTTCATTACAAAGAAGAAGAAAGAAAGAAAGAAAAAGAAGAGAAGAAAAGTCTCCCATAAGGAGGAGACCAATTTTATTGACTGAATGTTTCTTGAAGACAAAAGAAAGAAGAAAAATTGCAATAAAGGAAGAATACAAGGTTAGAAGTCTCGGACCTCTGGATCAACGGGGGAACTCGGCACCTCTGGGAGGTGGTCCACGGTGATTGCGACGGCGGTGGAGGGTCCGGCTTCATCCTCGGATGCCTCATCCAAGAAGCTGAGGTCGAGCTCGGAAAATTTTTCGACCATCTTTTTCTGGCAGAGCTCGAATCCTTTGTTGAATGCGGCTTGGCCGAACTCAACCTTCAACTTCTTCATTTCAGTGGAAGCCTTGAACTCCTCCACCGCTTGACCCCTAGCCTCCGAGATCAGGGTCGAAATCTGCTTCGCCATATTGGCAACCTTGGCCTCTGCCCTCCTCACCATCTCCTCCAAGGCGGCCTTCTGTTCCATCGAGGTCTGCCTCTCTCTCTCAAGTGCTTCTCGGAGATCGACCGCCTCGAGGGCCATTTCCTTAAGGCAGGCAGCTTCGGCCTGCTGACCTTCCACCGTCTTGTTTGTCGTCTCGATATTGGTGAGGAGTTGGTGTCCGAGCTGTAAGGACGATCGAAAGGTCAGAATGGAAGCTGAGAAGTTAATTAAATGAAGAAGCGAAAGGAAGATGAATCGGCTTACCTCGAGGAAGGCCCCCAGCGAGTCCCAGACTCGTTGTGCAGGATCGACGCGGACGATCCTCTGGATGACTTCAGGCAGTGAGCACCCGTCAACCAGCTTTTTTATTAGGTCCCTGTCACTAAAGGGATTATCCCCCTGCTCCTTTTTAGAGCCATGGGATTCTTCGGTGGCAGCCCGACGACTGCCGACCCTGCGAGCCAAGGTCTTCCTCCTCTTCCTCCTCTCACCCCCTGGCACCTCCTCAGGGCGGATCTCCGAAGCGGGGACCTCGATAGGAGAACTCAAACCCCTCAAGGAAGCCCGGGTGGCTGGAAGCTCAGTGTCTACAAGGACGGCGGCGGCTGAGGTCGCTTGGGCGGGCACAACCGAACCCATCTCCTCCACTGTGGCCTTCTTTGCCAACCCAGAGGCCGCGGTGCCCTTTCTTTTGTGAGCCTTCAGGCCCCTGGCAAGCATCTGCGCTTCTTCAGCATCCATGCCTAAAAAAAAAAAGAAAAGAAGAAGAAGAAGAAAAAGAGAAAGAGGGGGTGAAAAAGGAGAAAAGAAGAGAAGTTGGGGAGAGAGAGGGAAGGAAAGGAAAAGTGTTGCCCAGCTATGCAACCCAAGAGGGGGGGGGGGTGAATTGGGTTTCTAAAAATTTTAGGCTTAATTAATTACTTATGATGAATGAGAACAAAGACTTTAATTCAAGATTAATTACCTAAAGCAGGAATGCAAGGGTATAATAAAGAAATAAAGAGAAACAATAAAGCACACCACAAACACAAGGATTTATAGTGGTTCGGTGCCAACCTTGCACCTACATCCACTCCCCAAGCTCCTACTTGGGAATTTTAATCCACTATACTTGTATTCAACCCGAATACAAAACGTCGAAAACTCCGACACTAGCTATCCCAAGCTAGTCTACTTATTTTTCGGGTACAAGTCAACCCAAAATACTCCGATTTCAGGTTCGGATCAACCTTCCCTTGTTTTGAAAATCCTCCAAAAACAAGAACAAATACTCACAAAGAGTAAAATAGCTTAGAGCATAAATTAATACAATAACAGCTCCTTAAATGAGCGAATATAATAATAAAAAAATTTTACTCAAATGAAGAAACCCTTTTTGGATTTTCTCAAGGTGGATGAACGCTTGAATGAATGCTTGAGAAGAAGATGATCTTTGATTGAGAACTTCTTGAAGGCTTTGAAAGATCTCTTGATCAAGGTTGAACAATATGCTTGAAAGATCCTCTCTTTGAATGCTCTTGCTTTTCTCTTTCACAATCTCTCTTGTATATTGTGGATCCTCTCTCTTTTTCTTTTGGGTATTTCGTTGATCTCAGGCTTTTTCGTGTAGATTTTGGATCCTTTTGTATATAGGTTTGATCTCTCCTTTTTTATCTGCAATTTCTTTCACCATTTGAAACATTTTATAGCAATAAGAAACAAGAGAAAATAATTTAGGCAGATAAAGAGCCGTTAGAGCAATTTTAGGAAGCATAAAAGGCAATTAAAACGGGCAAAAAAATAGCCGTTGCTGATATTTTCCGCCGCAGGGGTCGACTCATGAGTCGACTCATGCTTCAGGAGTCGACTCATGAGTCGACTTCTGTTGCAAAGACCAGAGAATGAGTTTCTGGAATTTCTTGGCTCAAATCAGCAGGGGTCGACTCATGAGTCGACTCACAGGTCGTGCCAAGCTAGAAAACTAGCATGCCAAGGGGAATTTTTGCGTGCCAATCAGCTCATAGTGCCATGAGTTGACTCATGAGTCGACTCATGCACTTCAAACTTTCATAACTTCAAAAATATAAGTCCAAACACAGTGAAATTTTCACCAATAGATTACTAATCATTTGTTCTACCAAATGATACTATCAAATCAGGATTTTAGTGAAATTATGATTTTGCCCCTGAAGAGCATAAGGACTTTTTCAATTTAAAATTATTTGTATCCCTTCAATCTGCTTTGTAATCATCAAAATCAATCTAGGAGCAACAATCTCCCCCTTTTTGATGATGACAAAATATTTGAATAAAAGTATTTATGTGAATCAATAATTTTAAAAGAATGCATTATACATTTATATGCTTGAAAAGAGTAAGATTCTTTTGGCATGTAATATAAATGATCATATACAAAAATAGTTTATCCATCTTCTTAAAGATTTGAAGATATGCTCATTGGAATATGTGATTTTGGTGTTAGAGCAGAAAACTTGTTTTTGTTATCAGAGCAAGTTGTATTTTGAAAATTTGCTTATTTTCATTTGATTTTAGTTTTAGCATCAGAGCAAAAATTAATTATGTGCTTTAATTACTTTTGATATAAAAAATAATTATGTGTGCCAAAGCATATTTAAGAGTTGATTTTGAAAGTGTATTAGCTCATTTTGAGTTTAAGATATATCAGAGCAAGAGAAAAATAAATTTTGCAATGTATCGGAGCAAGAAAAATAACTTTACAATGTATCAGAGAAAATTTTATAATGTATGAGAACAAATTTTATGATGTATCAGAGCAAGTTAAAAAATTTTAAGATGTATCAGAGTAAGTTGAAATTTGGAAGTATATCAGAGCATATTTAAATTTTTAAAGTAAATCAGAGCATATGTAAAGAAGTAATTTAAAAGTTACATAATTGCATTGTACTTAGCATTGTACTTTTGATATTGTTCTTTAAATTCTTCAATTCATTCATTAATTTCTCATAATTTGTAGTTTTGCTTTTGATGGGTTGCTTTTTCTTTAATTGCTCATAATTGAATTGCTTTTTGTTTAATTTCTCCCCCTTTTTCTCATAATTTAGGGTTTTGCTTTTGATGAGTTGCTTTTTGTTTAATTTCTCCCCCTTTTTGACATCATCAGACATGGTTAACTTCTCCTTTTTCTGAAACATTCTTTAATTTCTCCCCCTTTAGAGTTAATCACAGATGTTTGCTCCCCTTTAATACAGCAATTATTAACAGCAAACAACAACAAAGAGAAGACAATATTTCAACAAGGAGAATATATATAACCAAAATATGATCAACATCATTACAAAAGGTAGAAATATAAGTAAAAGATGATTCCATTAAATCATAATTATTTCAATACATAGTTCATATTATAATAATCAACCAGCTAATTATCAATACATGGCCCCAAAATACAGATCCTAGAGCAAGACACTAACACCTAGGATCTAGTAATGATCAAGACAAGTCATGGATCGGAGTCATCAGATATGGTATGAGAAGCTGATGGATCAGAAATACGTCCTCTACCCCGTCTGCCTCTGGCACGAGCAGGAAAGCGAGATGAACTGGGTGGCTGAGTACGCTGAGAGGCTAAGGACTGAACAGAAAGGGTGAGTCTGATGGAATCAAGTACGTTCAGTGCTCTGAAAACAGATTGAAGTAGAGCAGTGAACTGAGTAGTTGCATGCTCACTCGATCCTCGGATCTCTTTCCTCAGTAACTCATATCCACCCTCTAGTGCTCCTCTGAGCCTGCCAGCCTCTGCAGTGAGGTCTGTGACCTCAATAGTTGACTCCTGTGGCTTGGGATGGGCCAAAGCAAGGACTTGCCCCTGCAAGTCTAGAACTCTGCCAGTCAGTCTCCAGACTGTGTCCTCAAGGTGCTGGATCCGGATGGACTGATCTGATATCATCTGAAACACAGTGGAGATGTGGGGAGTAATGGTCTGATCAGAAGAGGTGGCTCCTGGTGCAAAAGAAGTACTACTCCACTGACTAGATAGCAAAGAAGCCACACGCTGTGATATATGCTCGATCTGATCGTCAGCCAGTCTGAACTCTGAATGAGGTGCTCTGCTCTTTGGCTGATACACTGGTGTGGGCATCCTAGTAAACTCTGAAGGGCCAGCCTCTGTATCAGGAATGAACTGGATATTTGGTGATGCTGCCCTGAAGTCATGGACAGGAGATGATGGACCTTCTTCTTCAGCTCTGTCTTCAGTTCTGTCTTCAGCTCTCTCCTCAGCTCTTTCTTCAGAGCCCTTAATCCAACCACCATCAGTCTTTGTAAATCCCATTCTGTGCAAGGTGTGTTGGTTGAAAGTGTCCGCATGAGAGAGTTTAGTAGAAGCCTCCCCCTCACAGCTGACTCCAAATCTCCTAAATACTCTAGTAAGGGCCATACCATAAGGCAAGTGTGCCTTGGATCTGTTCAAAGTTTCTCTCATGGCCTCTATCATAAGTGCAGGGAGGTTCAGGGGGGTCTGAGTGATGACATGAAACATAATACATACATCTCTGCTGGAAAGTAAGTCATGTCTACCACTCCTAGGAAAGAAGAGCTTCGTTACCATCTGATGCAGGATCCTCATCTCAATGGACAAAACCTTTGCTTCCAATTTGTTTAAACTCCCTGAATAAGTTTCTCCTAAAATAATTCTGATCCCCTCTTCTTTTACTGGGAGTTCCATATAAGAGTAACCTTCACTAGGCAACTGAAGTATTTCTTCCAATATCCTAGAATCCAAGCAGATATCAATTCCCTTGACTGTTGAAGTCACTGACCCATTTCCATAATGTAGGTTCTGGTAGAATTCTCTAACTAGGTCAACATAGGTGACTTCCTTAAGGGAGCAGTAGAATTCCCATCCTTGGTTTTTAATTTTACTTGCAAAAGAAAAACCTTCTTTCTCAAAGAACCGAAAATCTATATTCTTCCCGGTTTCAACTTTTCTATCAGAAAGAGGATTTTTACTGGGGCTTAGGGAGGATTGAGAGGGACCTTGAGTAGATACTGAAACTGGAGTGGGATCAGTGGAAGACTGAGCATGCCTTTTCTTTCGGACAATTTCTTCAGGCTCACGGATTGACTTTCTTCTTTGGGGAAGTTTCATCTTTGGAGCCATATTCAATATAGTAGCAGGCAAGGAGACTTGAGTTGAGTGGAGGAGGGATCACAAGAGAGTGAAGAAGGATTTTGGTGGAGTAAAGAAGTGGATTTGGAAAGATCGGTGAAGTGCTAGGTCACGTTCCAACCGCGCCAAACAATGCGAGAAAGCACAAAAAAAATTCCTTTCCAAGGAGGCGATTTTTGGTGGAGAGGAGGAGGGATAATTGCTTCGAATTTGATCCTTGGATTTGGAGCAAAAAGAGTTGGAGAAGACGGCTTTTGGAAGGAGGACGATGAGAAGATGAGTCGTCTCACGAACAGGGATCCAGTATAAAAACAATGAGCCCATGGGAAGTTTGAGGAAATAACAAGTTTGCCATTGAGTCGACTCATGGGGGTCGACTCATGAAGTTCAGAAATTCAGAAAAAATATGAATAAATTCCAGAAAAATTTGAAATTTTGGGAGAAAGAGTTTTGCTCAAAGATAAGTTTTTGGAATGATAAACTTGAGCTTTTGAGACCAGGATAGATGTTGGAAATTGAGCTCTAAGTATCAAATCTTGGAAATTGAGAAAAATTTAGGCATATGGATCTAGAATTCCTAGATTTCTCCTAATTTTACAGAATCTATCCTCACTAAGGGCCTTTGTAAAGATATCAGCTAATTGATTTTCAGTGCAAACATATTCAAGAATTATATTTTTATTTTGAACATGTTCTCTTATGAAATGATGTCTTATTTCAATATGTTTGGATCTTGAGTGTTGAATTGGATTTTTAGATAGATTTATGGTACTTGTGTTATCACATCTTATTGGTGTTTCATTAAGTTTGATTCCAAAGTCTTCGAGTTGTTGCTTAATCTACAAGATTTGAGCACAACAACTTCCGACTGCAATGTATTCGGCCTCAGCCGTAGACAGTGCCATCGAATTTTGTTTCTTGCTAAACCACGAGATTAGGTTAACTCCAAGAAATTGGCAAGTTCCACTTGTGCTTTTTCTATCTAATTTACATCCAGCAAAATCAGCATCTGAATATCCTAATAAATTAATTTGTGAGTCCTTAGAGTACCATAACCCTAGAGTTTGTGTACCATTTAAGTATCTAAGGATTCTTTTAACAGCATTCAAATGAGATTCTTTAGGATTAGATTGATATCTAGCACATAAGCAAACACTAAACATGATATCAGGCCTACTTACAGTTAAATATAATAATGAGCCAATCATACCTCTATAGTATTTTAAGTCTACACATTTACCTTCATCATCCTTGTCAAGCTTACATGAGGGACTCATTGGTGTGCCAATTGGTTTGCAGTTCTCCATTCCAAATCTTTTGAGTAGTTCCTTGGTGTACTTGCTTTGGGTGATGGAGATTTCCTCTTTTGATTGTTTGATTTGGAGTCCGAGGAAGAAGGTGAGTTCTCCCATCATGCTCATCTCGAACTCCCCTTGCATAAGCTTAGCAAAGTCTTGACAAAGGGATTCATTAGTAGACCCAAAAATTATGTCATCAACATAAATTTGTATAACTAGCATATCATTTTGATTTCTTTTAATAAATAGGGTTGTATCTACATTACATCTTGAAAAATCATTATTTAGTAGAAATTTGCTTAGCCTTTCATACCATGCTCTAGGTGCTTGTTTTAATCTATATAAAGCTTTATTTAATCTAAAGACATGATTAGGAAAAACATGATTTTCAAATACAGGGGGTTGTTCTACATATACTTCTTCAGCGATATATCCATTTAAAAATACACTTTTAACATCCATTTGAAATAATTTAAATTTCATAAAGCAAGCATATGCAAGTAGAAGTCTAATAGCTTCTAATCTAGCAACAGGTGCAAAGGTTTCATCAAAATCAATTCCTTCTTCTTGATTATATCCCTTAGCAACCAGTCTTGCTTTATTTCTAATTACATTTCCATGCTCATCTAATTTGTTTCTAAAGACCCATTTTGTGCCAATTATTGAATAATTTTTAGGTCTTGATACTAAGGTCCAAACATTATTTCTTTCAAATTGATTAAGTTCCTCTTGCATTGCATTAATCCAATTATGATCATTTTCAGCTTCTTCAAAAGTTTTAGGTTCAAGATGAGATACAAAAGCATAATGATTAACTACATCTCTAAGTGAAGAACGGGTTTTTACCCCATGCATAGGATCACCAATTATTAACTCCTTAGGGTGGTTATGAACATACCTCCATTTCTTGGGTAGGTCATTTGTACCTTGAGGTTGTTCTTGAATTTCTTCACCTCTCTCATTTTGTTCGTCTTCTTGATCCTTGTCTTCTGGAGTTGCTGAATCTTTCAGAGTGATCTCCTTCATACCTTCTATTAGTGGATCTGCATCATCAACACCCTCATTCTTCCTTGAAGGAAGATCGTTAGATTCATCAAAAACAACATGTATGGACTCCTCAACTACTAAAGTTCTTTTGTTGAAAATTCTAAATGCTTTACTAGTGGAGGAGTAACCTAGAAAGATTGCTTCATCTGATTTTGCATCAAATTTACCAAGTTTTTCTTTGCCATTATTTAATACAAAACATCGGCAACCAAAAACATGAAAATACGCAATATTTGATTTTCTTCCTTTCCAAAGTTCATAGGGGGTTTTCTTTAAAAATTGTCTAATCAAAGCACGATTTAAAATGTAACATGCTGTGTTAATTGCTTCCGCCCAAAAATATCTTGGAAGGTTGCTTTCACAAAGCATGGTACGGGCCATTTTTTCTAAGGTTCTGTTTTTCCTTTCAACTACCCCATTTTGTTGGGGTGTCCTAGGAGCAGAGAAGTTATGGCCAATTTCATTTTCATCACAAAAATTTTCAAAATCTTGATTTTCAAATTCAGTTCCATGATCACTTCTAATATTTTGAATTGAAAACTCTTTTTCATTAGTGACTTTTCGATGAAATTTAGTGAAAGTATGAAAAGTTTCATTTTTGTGTGCCAAAAAGAAAACCCAAGTAAAACGAGAGTAATCATCTATAATTACAAAGCCATATCATTTTCCTCCTAGACTAGTGGTTCTAGTTGGTCCAAATAAGTCCATATGTAAGAGCTCTAAAGGTCTAGAAGTTGAAACAGTATTTTTAGATTTAAATGAAACTCTAGTTTGTTTACCTAATTGGCATGCATTACAAATTCTATCCTTTTCAAAATTCAATTTTGGCAAACCGAGAACTAATTTCTTTTTAATTAATTTTGAAAGAGAATGCATGCTAATATGTGCAAGTCTACGATGCCACAGCCAACTAGTCTCATTAATTTTAGCATTCAAGGATACTAGGCATTACATGTCTAATTTGGCTAAGTCATTCAAATCTACCATATAAACATTGCCATGCCTATGTCCTATAAATTTAATGCCATCGTTAATAGGACTAGTCACAATGCAAACAGATGATTCAAAAACTACTTTATACCCTTTATCACAGAATTGACTGATGCTAAGTAAGTTGTGCTTTAAACCTTTAACTAGTAAAACATTCTCAATGTATTTGAAGGGGGTGATACCAATGTTACCTATCCCGATGATCTTTCCTTTGCCATTATCTCCAAAGGTGACCATCCCTCCATCCTTAGCATCAAGCATGATGAATTGTGATTCATCACCAGTCATGTGTCTCGAGCATCCACTGTCAAGATACCATTTCTTGTTTCCTCCTTGGGATGCTAGACACACCTGCAATCAAAGGTCAAGTTTCTGTCTTAGATACCCAAGCTTTCTTGGGTCCTTTTAGGTTAGTCAAAATGGTTCCTTTTGGAACCCATATTTTCTTTGTAGTTGTGTTTGCATATTTGTTAATAAGGCATGTGTATGATTTATGTCCTATTCTACCATATTTGAAACAAGTAATATTTGTAGACTTGTTATTTGAATAATTTACATAAATATTCTTCAGAAATTTTTGTTTCTTCAAGGGGTTATAGCCAAGTCCAGCCTTATCATATACAGCTTTTTGATTATCAAGAATCATATTTAGTTTGTTTGAACTTAAGGTGAACTTATCTACTATAGGTTTCAGCTTGTTAATTTCATTCTTTAAGTTTTGATTTTCTTGAATCAAGGTGGATTTTTCAATTGAGAGATTTTCACCTTGTTTCACTAAGGACTGATTTTCCAATTTCAGTTCTTTGTTTTTCATCCCTAGTTTCTTTAATTCATCAATTAAATCATAGAATGCTTCATGCAATTCTTCAAAAGTAAATTCACTAGGGGATTCAGAAGTTACCTCATTTTCGTGTGCCATCAGGCACAGGTTGGCTTGTTCTGTTGAGGTTTCCTCGTCGGAACTTGAGTTATCACTCGCACTCCAAGTCGCCATCATTGCTTTCTTTTTGAACTTTTTGGGACCTTTCTTCAGTTGTGGACATTCGGATCTGAAATATCCCGGCTTCTTGCACTCGTAGCATATAAGGGGTTGATCTTTCTCTTTCTCTTTGCTTTGTTCTCCTTTTGTGAATGACTTCTTTCTCATCCCCTGTTTCCTTTTTCTTAGGAACTTCTTGAATCTCCGGGTGATGAGTGCCATCTCTTCATCCTGTTCTTCATCTTCAGTGTCATCCGTTTCATAATCAGGCGAAGTTGTAGATTTGAGGGCAATGATTCTTTTCTTTTTGACTTCATCTTCTTGATGTTGCTTCATGCTGAGTTCATGAGTCATCAAGGATCCAAGAAGCTCTTCTAGAGGTAGAGTGTTCAAGTCCTTTGCTTCTTGGATGGCAGTCACCTTGGCTTCCCAAGTTCTTGGCAATGACCTGAGAATCTTCCTTACTAGTTCACTGTTAGTATAAGATTTGCCAAGACTCTTCAAACCATTAATTATATCAGTAAAACGAGTAAACATAGCAGTTATGGACTCATCATGCTCCATTTTAAACAATTCATATTTATGTACAAGCATGTTTATTTTAGACTCTTTTACTTGATTTGTTCCCTCATGGGTTACTTCTAACCTATCCCATATTTCTTTAGCAGATGCACAAGTAGAAATGCGATTAAATTCACTTGCATCTAGTGCACAATAAAGAACATTCATAGCTTTGGCATTTAATTGTGCCAATTTCTTATCAACCTCATCCCATTCTTTCTCGGGTTTGGTAGACTCCTCACCATCTATAATCTTGGTGGGTGTGTGAGGATCGTTCACTATGATACTCCACATATCATAGTCGAGTGCTTGTATGAATATCTTCATCCGAGCTTTCCAATAGGTGTAATTAGACCCATTGAAAAGTGGAGGTCGGTTTGTAGATTGCCCCTCGGCTAGAGAAGTACCGACATGGGTTGCCATAGATCTTTGGCTCTTTGATTGTTAGATCAAAGAAGGGCTAGAGCACCGTGCTCTGATACCACTTGTTGCCCAGCTATGCAATCCAAGAGGGGGGGTGAATTGGATTTCTAAAAATTTTAGGCTTAATTAATTACTTATGATGAATGAGAACAAAGACTTTAATTCAAGATTAATTACCTAAAGCAGGAATGCAAGGGTATAATAAAGAAATAAAGAGAAACAATAAGGCACACCACAAACACAAGGATTTATAGTGGTTCGGTGCCAACCTTGCACCTACATCCACTCCCCAAGCTCCTACTTGGGAATTTTAATCCACTATACTTGTATTCAACCCGAATACAAAATGTTGGAAACTCCGACACTAGCTATCCCAAGCTAGTCTACTTGTTTCTCGGGTACAAGTCAACCCAAAACACTCCGATTTCAGGTTCGGATCACCTTCCCTTATTTTGGAAATCTTCCAAAAACAAGAACAAATACTCACAAAGAGTAAAATAGCTTAGAGCACAAATTAATACAATAACAGCTCCTTAAATGAGCGAATATAACAATAAAAAAACTTTACTCAAATGAAGAAACCCTTTTTGGATTTTCTCAAGGTGGATGAACGCTTGAATGAATGCTTGAGAAGAAGATAATCTTTGATTGAGAACTTCTTGAAGGCTTTGAAAGATCTCTTGATCAAGGTTGAACAATATGCTTGAAAGATCCTCTCTTTGAATGCTCTTGCTTTTCTCTTTCACAATCTCTCTTGTATATTGTGGATCCTCTCTCTTTTTCTTTTGGGTATTTCGTTGATCTCAGGCTTTTTCGTGTAGATTTTGGATCCTTTTGTATATAGGTTTGATCTCTCCTTTTTGATCTGCAATTTCTTTCACCATTTGAAACATTTTATAGCAATAAGAAACAAGAGAAAATAATTTAGGCAGATAAAGAGCCGTTAGAGCAATTTTAGGAAGCATAAAAGGCAATTAAAACGGGCAAAAAAATAGCCATTGCTGACATTTTCCGCCGCAGGGGTCGACTCATGAGTCGACTCATGCTTCAGGAGTCGACTCATAAGTCGACTTCTGTTGCAAAGACCAGAGAATGAGTTTCTGAAATTTCTTGACTCAAATCAGCAGGGGTCGACACATGAGGGTCGACTCATGCCTGGGGTCGACTCATGAGTCGACTCACAGGTCGTGCCAAGCCAGAAAACTAGCGTGCCAAGGGGAATTTTTGCGTGCCAATCAGTTCATAGTGCCATGAGTTGACTCATGAGTCGACTCATGCACTTCAAACCTTCATAACTTCAAAAATATAAGTCCAAACATAATGAAATTTTCATCAATAGATTACTAATCATTTGTTCTACCAAATGATACTATCAAATCAGGATTTTAGTAAAATTACGATTTTGCCCCTGAAGAGCATAAGGACTTTTTCAATTTAAAATTATTTGTATCCCTTCAATCTGTTTTGTAATCATCAAAATCAATCTAGGAGCAACAAAAAGAAGAAAAGAAAAGGAGAGATGAAATACTGACGGAATCCAGGGGGCTCAAACCGATGTTGAACAGAAACTGCTCCTTCAGGAGGTTGGAAAGAGAAGGAGTTGGATATTTGAGGAGTTTCTGAGAGGCTTGAAGATCATCCTCCCCCAGGCTGGGAGCCCAGCGAACGGAGTCCCTCGGGGAGCCCCAAGGGGGCAACCCTAGCCTCAAGGTCGGGCATCGAACATAAAGAAACTTTCCCTTCCAGTTATGGATAGAAGAGGGGGCACCTTTCAGCAACACCTTTCTACCAAACTGTGGGGAGAAGTACCACCAGTCCTTTACCGTGGGATGATGCTTGAAGGTGTAGAAGTATCTAAACAAGGAAAGGGTGGGCTGGACTTCGACTATATGACAAAGAGAGAGGAACCCTATCAAAAACCTAAAGGAGTTTGGTGCAACCGAAGCCAAAGAAATGTCCAGAAACTGAAAAAGAGCAATGATAAAAAGCGAAAGAGGAAGCCGAAGTCCGGCACGGAAGGCCTCCTGGTACAGGCAGAAACAGACGGGGGGAGGGGCACTGGCCCAGTCGGACGGGCCAGGAAGTTCCATTTCGTACTCCGGAGGAACCCCATACTGAACTCTTATCAGTTGGAGTTCGTCCGGAGTCAGAGAACAAGGAATGGCGTCTGACGCAAAAATCAGATGAGGTTCAGCTCTAGCTACCGGTTCATCTACAGCCTAAGGACTCTGGGAGACCGAAATGGACGAACTCCTAGAACCGCTAGAGGAAGAAACCCTGGAAGACATCTAGAATCACACGGAGACCACTTACAGAGGAGAAATCCCTAAAAATTGGGGAAAATCACGGACAAGGTCTCGGGAGACTGACGTGCAGAGCAAGAGGAAGAAAGATCGAATGACAGAAGGAAGAACAAAAAGAGGAAGGAGTTCTGAGACTAACCTAAGCGATTCGGAGAGATGCGAAGGTGCAAAAATGAGGATGGCTCGAGGAACGCCTAAGGCCGGAAAGGGCACTGAGAAAAATCAGAGTTCTCAGGGAGAAGAAGGGTGCCAGAATGAGACTGTCGGATAGAGCGGGACTCTTGGAGGAGGAGTGTGGGTTTAAATAGACCCCGAGATCTGGCATAATGATGATTGCGAATCTCCTCTGATCGGTCTCTTTTCGTCGCGTGTCCCACTCACCACAGCGGATGGTTAAAAAGTGGCAGATGGCTGACAGAGCCTTTATTGCGCCATGCCTTGAGCACCGTTCCGCTGCAGGTTCCAAAAGAGCCTCTTCGGATCGCCTCGATTTGAAAAGACTCCAGCGCACGCGCATTGAATGCCAAAATATCTGAGGACGATTGCGCGCGGACGTCAAAGGAGCAACTTCGGCTGTAAAAATCTCTCTGTACTTTCTTCACTCGAAATTCGAACTCGATAGTAGGGGGACTGGTGTTGGGTATAAAATATCCTTAGCCGAAGTTCTTAACAGGATTGACCCTCCCAGGACTCCTCTGACTTTCGACTGTAGATGGTATCTCTCCAGACTTCTCCAACAGTCGGACTTCCACAGTACTGACTGAATTCCTCCGACGGACGAACTCCCACTGCACCACCCGAGCTCCTTCAACATGAGTTCCCCCAGTCATATATCAAGCCGCCCCAAGTGCTCACTGAGCTCCGCCGCCAGCCAACCTTCTACAACTATCAGTTGTTCCCCGAATCCCTTCCAGACTTCTTCCAGCCAGGTTCGACTCCAATCCGAACTACCCCGGACTTCGTCAACGGCTGAACTTCACCAATGGCAGATTCCTACAACTATCAGATTTCATCCGGGCTCCCACGGGAGCTGGACTTCTTCCCCGAACTTCTATTGCAGGAAGATTCCACCCGAGCTCCTACGGGAGGCGGCCCATTGCCCCGAATTCTGGCTGCAGGAAGGCTTCGTCTGGACTCCTACGGGAGCCGGACTTCGTCCCCAACTTCTATTGCAAGTGAACTTCGTTCGGACTCCTACGGGAGCCGGACTTCGTCCCTGACTTCTACTGCAGGTGAACTTCATCCGGACTCCTACGGGAGCCGGACTTCGTCTTCGACTTCAACTGCTGGTAAGCTTCGTCCGGACTCCTACAGGAGCTGGACTTCATCCTCGACTTCTACTACAGGTGAACTTCGTCCGGACTCCTACGGAAGCCGAACTTCGTCCCCGACTTCAACTGCTGGTAAGCTTCGTTCGGACTCCTACGAGAGCCGGACTTCGCCCCTGACTTTAATTGCAGGTAGACTTCGCCCGGACTCCTACGGGAGCCAGATCTCGTCTCCGACTCTGGCTGCGGGAAGACTTCATCCGGACTCCCACGGGAGCCAGACCTCGTCTTCGACTTCTACTGAAGGAAGACTTCGTCCGGACTCATACGGGAGCCGAACTCCGAGCTCCTCTCAGACGAGTAGCTAGCCACCTCTCTCCGCCAGACACTCCAGCCGAACTTCGACTAACAGGCCTGGGCTCCCTGGCAGGCCGCAGTAACGGCCATGACTCTGCTCCACTTTCTGCAACAGATTTCTCGCGGCTCCATCACTCCCTAGTAGACCACCATAATGACCATAATTTTGCTCCACTTCCTGCGACGGATACCTTGCGGTTCCTCCACTCTCTGGCAAGTCGCGACAACGGACGTCGCTCCACTCCCCGTAACAGACTCCACGTGGCACGTCCCGGTGATGGCCATAATCCCACTCCACTACTCTCCGCAACAAACTTCTCCTGACCCTGGACAGCCCACTGCCAGATGGTTACAGACATCGCTATCAGTCTGTTGCCCCCTCCACCTATAAAAGGGGGACCCCAGATACGTTATTCTCTAAGCTCAAAATTCTATCCCAAAAATTCTGCTAAAATTTTTGTTCGAGCACTCCATTCTTATTGAGGCAGAGAACTGACTTGAGCGTCGGAGGATCTTGCCGGAGCAACCCCAACTCCGGTTTAGACTTCTTTTGCAGGTCCCGACGGCGACTGCGACTCCCTCGACTCTAGCTTCTCTGATGCGGGCGGATTTTTGCACCAACAGGATTTAAATGGATATTTAGAAAGAAATATAATAATGATGGTTCTATTCAGACCTTCAAGTAAGGTTGGTAGCAAAAGAACTTTCTCGAAAGAAAGGAATAGACTACTTTGATACCTATGCACCAGTAGCAAGAATAATACCTGTAAGAGTGCTGATCGCTTTTGCATCTATTTATAAATTGCATGTGCAGCAAATGGATTTTAAGACTATTTTTTTGAATGGAGATTTAAGTGAAGAGGTATATATGGAATAGCCGGAGGAATTTGTACTTTTTGGTAATGAGAAAAAAGTTTGCAAATTCTTGAAGTCCTTTTATAGACTGAAACAAGCTTCAAAGCAACGGCATAAGAAATTTGATACTAATATGCTTGGAGTCTTAAAAATCAAAAAGTATCTAACTTATGTATTTAAAATGAAATATCTCAAAAAAGTGGATACGATCTTGGGAATTAAGGTCAAAAGAGACAACAGAGGATTTTTGTTAACTCAATCTCACTATATTGAAAAGATACTACAAAAATTTAAGTATCTAAGAGTAAAAGAAGTAAGTACTCCACATGATCCAAGTTTGCAGTTAATAGAAAAAAGAGCTGTTGCTCAATTAGAATATGCAAGTGTAATATATAGCATAATATATGCAATATACTGTATTAAACTAAATACTGTGTTTGTTGTATATAAACTATCAAGATATACAAGTAATCCTAGTACTATTCATTAGAGAGCAATAGCAAGAATACTTGGATATCTTAAGAAAACTAAAGAGCTAGCATTTTGTTACAATGATTTTCCTGTAGTGTTGGAAGGATATATTGATGCAAGTTGGATAACCAGTGCTGATGATAATAAATCCACTTCTAGTTAGATTTTTACATTGGGAGGATGTGCTATTAGTTGGGCATCTAAAAGGCAAACTTGTATAACTCACTCAACTATGAAATTTGAATTTATTGCATTAGTAGCTGCTAGAAAGAAAGCAGAATGGTTGAGAAATATACCATTAGATATAGAGTTGTGGCCACAACCAATGTCAGCTATTCCAATATATTATGATAGTGAGGCAATAATGTCTCGAGCTTATAATAAAATCTATAATGGAAAATCTAGATATATGAGTCTGCGACATGAATATGTGAGAGAGTTGATTTCAAATGATACAATGATTATTGTGTTTGTAAGATCTTGCAAGAATTTAGCTGATCCTCTCATAAAAGGACTATCAAGAGATGCAGTCAAATCAACATCGAGTGGAATGGGACTGAAACTTTTTAATCAAAAAATATCAGTAATGGGAACCCAAATTTGACTAGACAAAATCTACACTCAAAGTTTAATGGATAATAATAAGTTACTGTTGTGTCTTGAGGAAGTACTCAAATTGTATAAATTTTCAAAACTCTACTAAAATGTCAGTGCTATATTAGTGAGTTTGAAGGATGAGTGAAAAGGTTTACTCGTAATGAAGTCAAAGTTTAGACTAGTAACTCCATCTATGTGAATATAGAAGTGGTGCTATATTAGTGAGTTTGAAGGATGAGTGAAAAGGTTTACTTGTAATGAAGTCAAAGTTTAGACTAGTAACTCCACCTATGTGAATATAGAAGTGGTGCCACTTTTAGCAAAGGTTCAAGAGTTGTCTTTATACATATTTATGAATCCAGAAAGAGCACATGGCCATTAAAATGCTATAGCTAGTATGAACATCATGATAACTGATAAATATCATGTGTATGGTATTTTTGATTTTGATACAAGAGGTTATGGTTTGATCTTAGGACACCAATAACTTCATCAAAACTTTAAAATACTTACACTAATAGAAAGTTTAATCCTTGAGAACACTTTCTTATACGCATGGTATTATATGAGTAAATATTATAAATTAGTGGGGGATTATTGAATAGTTTGTAATATTGTGTGGATGAATAGTCCCACATCGGAAAGTTTATAAAACTTTTAAGTCTTTATATATGAAGGCCCACCTCACTTTATACAATTATCTTTTGTCTATTAGTTTCACTATGTGTTGTATAATAAATATATATATTTTTAAGTAACTTGGACTTAGGCCTTGGGCCTTGGGCCTTGGGCATTAGGCCATAGTAAAATTTAGTTATTTTATTTTTGCCAATGGGCATAACTGAATACCGAATCATTATCTATAAAGCATATTCAAATATGACTTTCCAGATATGAGAGGCAATTATCATTGATTATTTTGTAGAGGCTTGTTGTATCTTGGAAAGATGATTATCTGCAAATCTCACTTAGTGCAGGCAATAAACTCTTCAAAGAAAATGTATAATATGCCTCAAGCCTTGATCATTCTTTTATATTATTTTCAAACAATATATAGTGATAGCTAGGATAACTTGATGCATGCATTTTTTATACCAAGAGTTAGTTTTGCAGGATCATGCACTATACTAATCATGGGGGCAAAACGTTAGATGCATCCATCAATTATATAAAAAATTATTGAGTCTAAGCAAGTCATAATTCAACAAAATCTTCATGTGTGGAATCCATTACATGTCACACCAATACCCCTCTATCTTGAGGGAAGGAATGTTTTGTATGTTTGGTGTCATCATGTTGTTGTGTCAAGACTAGATTTGGTGCTAAAATTATTATGAAGCTGGAATGTAAGTTCGCTGCAAAAGTTGCCACTAAGTTTGAACTATCCTAGTTGGCCGCATCTAAATTTGTCGATCTTGTATGTTCTTTTATGATTAAAAAATTTATCTGAGAATCTATATTTTTTTTAGATAAATATTTTTTAGACAATATTTAGATAGAAAAATAATTTATCCATGTTTATTTATGTATGAAAAAATGGTTTCAAAATCTGTTACCCATGTTCTTTTGCATTACTATTATTTTGGATAAGTTACTAAATTTATCTATATTTTCTATAATATCCTTTATAATTTTTAGATTTAGAGAAAATGGATGATTGAGTAATTGGGTATTAAATGATGGAAACATTAGAAATAAGGATGGAGCATTTTAAAAATAAAACTAAATTTCTACTTTATGACTCATGAAAAAATGATTTAGCCACACTCTAGATGGATAAGATTTTCTTTTTATTTCATGGATAACTACTATATATGAAAAGTAATTTATCCATCTTGAAAAGTATGAGGACATGGATAAGTTGGTCAATAGAAAAGTTGACCAACTTTCTTATGATATATATCTATGAAAGAATAGGTCTTAAGATGTAAGTTTGAAGGCAAAATGGAAGACTTGAAAAGGATAAAATATACCATATGCCACGTGCACCTTACCGGTTTGCCATATCTCCTCTCTGTGGACCCCATTCATCATGCACTTATCTCAGTGATTGATCTGCAAAAATAAAATGCAGTGATTGGCATGGTGCATGACTATATTGATGCATGCAATGTAGATATAATTTCTCCTAGAAAGGAGTTTGGCATATTAGACTATTTCTTTTCCAAGCCAGCCGAAAGCTAATTGGACCTCTATTTGGTCCAAGATTTCAGTATTTGCCCAATAATTGTTTGAAACCATTCTAAGCTAGACCCAAGGCCCATGCAGGCTTGAGCAGATCTATGTGCCATGTGCCAATGTAGGCAATGACTTGAGCAAGGTACAACGCATAGAGACGAGGTTGACCCATAGAGCAGAGTGGAAGAAATTTTTAACACTATCTTGTACATGGTTTGTTTCCAAAAGAAATTTTGTGCATGATATAACTTTGATATATTCAATGATTGGAGTTGTGTCCTACCTGCAAGTTTGTGCACAACTTGGATATGTTGATCATTTCATAGAGTATGAATCTTCTATGCTAGTGATGTCTTCTTGGTTATATGCTGCATATTAGATTGATCCGTTGTGTTGCATTAGTTTATTCTCATGTTGATATAGAGACATTAAACTATACTTAATCAATTTCTGATGCAGCATGTAATGGAGCACAAGGCACTGGATTGATATATATATATATATATATATATATATATATATATATATATATATATATATATATATATATATATATATATATATATATATATATATATATATATATACACACATATATATATATACATATATACATACATATATATATATATATATTGTTGGAAAATATGTCCCAAAAGTCAATCATCAAGCTATTGATGGTTGAGCAACCAAGTATTGTAATTGATTTGTTAACAAATAAAATATTTTTTTGGCATTTTCATCATAAGTTTTCATCTTCTAACGAACTCCGTTGTTATGATGAAGTCCTTAAGATTATTTAAGTTCGATAAAAAAAAAATTTATTGATGAGTCCTTAAAATTGTTCACGATCAAATGATAGGCTGTTAATAAGGATGACAGCTTCTATCGAGCATAGGTCACTGTAGGCCATATGGGTTGGTTGTCCTCTTAACCAAGGAGTGTGGAGACACTGGTATAGCATACAGATGAGATGTAAGGGTACATTGTCATTGAACATGACCAACTCCAGAGCATTTTGCTATCGAGAATGTCTCTGATGGGATATAGGTATAAGTGTCCCTTAGACCTGAGATCATCTCAGTGACTTGCAAGCAACTCACTGTATTTTGGTACTGAACTAACTGAATTTCTAATTCAGTGATGGAAGACTTCTGAGCACAGTCAAGTACTTATGAAGTCAGAGTATGATCAAGATGGGATTGACCACTTCAAGAGTTGGAGAAGAATGAGTCGCTGTATTTCAATTTAGCAAAATCTTGGTCAGGATAATCCATCAGATGGATTTGATATTTTGAAATACAATGTGGACAACCTAATCAGAATTGACAGTTGAACTTTGAGATATCCTATGATCATTTTGATCAAGAGAATGAATTATATAGAAACTATATCTGCATGGGTTCTAAGGATGTTGTTCTATACATTCGACCTATCCGACCGTCGGGTACCATTGCTAGATGATCATTTTGATTGGTATAAAAATTTATTTTTATGCTACCGACTTAGATTTAGACCTATGAGGTCATACACATTAGAGTTCATGATCCGATCGGATAGTTGATCAATGATTAAGAATCGTTCTAGGGTTAAACGATCAATATGATTGACATTTAACCTAGTGCAAGTGTTGTAGGAGGATCGATTAGCAATTCGATTGCTAATTGACTTAATTTGATTAAACCAATAGATTGAGATTAAATCTAATTAAATATAATTTAATTAAATTTAGTTTGAACATAATTGGATCAAGTTCAATTGGTTTATTGGATAAGCTAAGTGCAAGAAAAAACTAGTCCTAGTTCAATTAGGACTTGGGTCAACCTAATTTCTAATTTGATTAAAAAATTAAAATAGATTTAAATCTAATTTAATCTGATTAAATTAAATTTTTAATTGAATTAAGATCTATTTTAATTGAGTTGATCTAATTTTGGTTTGATTTGGTTTGAGAAACCAAATTAAAACAAGTCATAAGATAGAATCCTAGTAAGACTAGGATTCTACCTTGCACCACATAAGCCCCCCACGTCCTCTCTTTAATTCCATGCCAATTTTCTCTTATTTTATGCAATAAAAATTCTCTCCCAGGTCTTCACCATGCCCAAAGGGCTTCCTCTCTTCTTTCTTACATGGAAGATGGTTGTGGATCAAATTAAAGTAGGAATAAGTTTGGCTTTCAAATTCTATGAGATAGAGTTTTAGAAATCCAAAACTCTTTCCTTTTTGCATCGATTTTATCCAAATTTTTTTTGAGATTTTTGTGGCTTTTATGGCACTTGATAGGCACCCTTCGCTATTAGTCCATGCACAAAAAGAAGGAGGGGGCGCCCAAGAGTTGGGCACCCCTTATCTTGCCATGTTTGGATAAACCTTAACTAGGTATTTGACCTAGACAAGGACTCTATCATATCTCTCTATATAAAATGAATTTTTTTATAAAATTTTTGTGAAAAATAGATCAAAAAGAGACCTTTGGACATCCAAAAATCAGAGAGAAAGAAGGTTGGAGCGTGGAGATATAATAGACACAAGATAGGGTATCTAGAGAGAGAAAAGAGAAGAAGAAGAGGGTCTTCTTCTAGGATTGTTGTGTTCATCTCTTTCCTTCCTCCATCTTGAGTTTTCTGAGAGCATCTCAGATCTGAAACTCCTCCTCCTATTTTTCATCTTTGGAAGAGTCTAAATCAAGAAGAAGAAGGCACCTGTTCAACCATCGAAGAAGGATCAGCGCAGTACTAGCATACTGTGCTGATTTTTTGGAGCAAAACTTCTGATCGAGATTCGTGGGCTCATGTGGATGACTCCTAGAGGCGGATGCATGTGTGGCTCACAACATCATCCTCAAGCCCAGATCAGCAAGATTAGAATGTCTAACTTGCAAGGTAATAGATCTGATCTATTATTTATTACATACATTAGATGTAGCATAGAAACATGTTGATATGATCAACATGTAGTTCATTCTCTATAAATTTTAATTTTTGATTTAATGCAATATAATAATCATGCAATAGAATCTTAGATCTAGAGATTCTCTAATTTTATAAAATAAATTTTGATTTATTTTAGTCTTCCGCTGCATGATCTTGAAAAAGTTTCAAGATCTAATCCTGAAACCCTAGATTTGGTTCCTACACACATATATATATAAAGGTTTTGTATTTGCAGAGCTCTTCTTTGTCATCTACATAATCTCTTTACTTTTCATATGTTTAGAAGTCATAAATAGTATAAATGTTTATGTTAAAGATAAACGCTTATACGCCATTTTACATTAATATAAACAAAGGTATATGCTTACTAAAAATAAAGAGGTATATTTATTTGCATTGTATGTTAATATAAGCAAAGGTGTGTATATTAACCCTTCCCCTCACTATATTTCAAGAAGCCATAATACCATGCGAAGTCATAGGAGGGGAATATAGAAGGGTCTCTCATTTATTAGGAATATAGAATTTCCTAAGACAAAAAGTGGGCCCATCTTAAATACTATAAAATGATTTTGATTAACGCTACCTTGAATACTATTCCATTAATGTCAAAGCAAGTAATAGCATAAATTTGATTAATTTTGATTTTTGTTAGGTAGTGATAAGGGTTAATTAACCCTAGCCTACATCTTTGCATGTGAATGCTAGTAGAGACAAACAAAAAGTATATGAGGCGGGCACTATAAGGCATCATATGGGGTGGGCCTAATTTAATGCCATATTTTTTTTTCATCTTAAAGTGAAAATCTAGAAGTTAAAAAAGGATTAAATTTTTCCTACTAATGGAGCCCTTCAATTCCATAACTGAAAAAATATTAAAAAAAATAAAATTTCATGCACCAAAAGAGGCCATCTGAGAAGAGAGTGTTGGGAATAGTGTCCCAAAGCTAATCGTTAGCCTGTTGATGGTTGTGCTCTTTCTTATATTAGTATATGAATTATAAATTAATAAAAATTATTTTGATATTTTTCATCATAAATTATTTCATCTTCTAATGAACTCCTGTGCTGTGGTGAAGTCCTCAGGACTATTTAGAATCGACAATGGAGGATTTATCGTTTAGTCTTTAAACCTATTCGCAATCAAATGATATGTTGTTACCAAGGACAACAATATTTATCAAGCATAGGTCATTGTGTGCCATATGGGTTGGTTGTTCTCTTAACCAATGAGTGTGGAGACATGTGTATGGCATACATGTGAGATGTAAGAGTACATCTGCACTGAACGTGACTGACTCCGAAGCTTTTTCTGCTATCAAGATTTGCTCTGATGGGATATGGGTATAACGGTCCCTCCGACCTGAGACTACCACAGTGACTTGCAAGCAACTCACTGCACTTAGGCATTGGACTATCTGAATTTCTAATTCAATGATGGAAGACTGCTGGGTGTAGTCAAGTACTTGACTTGTCGGTGCGTGTGTCAAAATAGGATTGACCACTCCAGTTCAGGAGCTGTGTACAGTTGTATTTTAATTTAGCAAAATCTTGACCAGGATAGTCCTAGTGAGGAGTCACAGGACTGTTTGAGTTGAGCATGATTCGGATGATCTGATCAGGGTTGACAGTTTAATTCTGAGTCATCCTATACACAGGGGTCAAAAGGGATGATTATACAGTAACCATATTCGCGTAGGTTCTGAATGTTGCGATTGTGACTATTCAACCTATCCGGACGTCGGGTATCATTGCTAAATGATCACTTCGATTAGTACAAAAATTGATTCCTATGCTACCGACTTAGGTTCGAATCTGTGGGATCACACACATTAGAGATTCCTATCTGATCTGATGGCTGGTGAAGAGTCCTACTGGACTGGGACTCTTCGGCCAAGAGTCCTAATGCTCGGAGACTCTGAGTCCTACATGTCTGAGACTGTGTGATCGAGAATCAAAATTCTCTGATCATGAGTTCCACACATTTTGGGTACCGGGATCAAGAGTTCCACGGGTTTGGGACTCTTCGATCAAGGTTTCATATCGATGGACTTTGATGTCCGATTGTCCATCGAATTTGGACTCAGTATTTATGAGAGATTTAATTAGTAATTTGATCACTAATTAACTCAATTTGATTGAGTAATTATTTTTGGATCAAGTCCAATTGAATTAGATTCAGTTGGATTTGATCCAATTAGGTTAAGAGTTGACCTAATCGCCGAGGTGGTTTGGTCTCTGATCTGATCAAGGGTTGGGCTTAGTCAATTTCTGATTTGATTAGAATTTTATTGAGCCTAATTAAGCCTAATTGTGTTGGGTTTAATTTAGTCTAATTGTGCCTAACCTATTTTAATAAGGTTGGTTCAATTAGGTTGATTTAATATTTGAAACCACCTTGACTTATCTCCCTGCGCCACCTCACCCACCTGCGCCTATTTGAATTCATGAGAAACAAGTTCTCACAAATTTTCTTCCATGCAGAAGCCTTCCCACACCTCATCTATGTGCGCCATTTTGAGTGGATAAAGATGGTTGGTTGGCCATTCAAATTCAAATGATGTTTGAATTTGAATGGGCAACTAATCTCATGCGCCACCTTATCCACTTGTGCGCCACTTGCTCTACACGAGAAAAAATTTCTCGTGTAAACTCTCCACGCATAAAAAACCCATGCCCCTTCTCTTCTCATGCCTTGAGTGGATAAAGATAGGTTGGTTGGCATTTGAATTCAAATTCGATTTGAATTCAAGTGAGCAACCACCTAGCTTTATCCTCTCACGTGGTGAAAATGCTGAAAAGATGCGGTCTTGCACCATTTTAAAATGAGAGAGAAGGTGGGGCGTGCGATATCTGATCTGAGAGAAAAAAAGGTGGCATGAGAAAAGCCTTCTGCATGAGAAAAGAAAAGAAAAGAAAAGAAAAGAAACAGAAAGGGCGCAGGGTTTTTCTGAGAATACCCTAGGGTTTCTGCCTAGGGTTCGAAAAGTGAGAAGGTGAGCTACGAGTGTCG
Source organism: Elaeis guineensis (assembly GCF_000442705.2). Taxonomy (NCBI): domain Eukaryota; kingdom Viridiplantae; phylum Streptophyta; class Magnoliopsida; order Arecales; family Arecaceae; genus Elaeis; species Elaeis guineensis. Next base: position 89,673,554 of record NC_026001.2, on the reverse strand, counting down.
TGAGTCTACCAAACTTTAGAGAGAGCTTCATCAACCTCTTTACTATCTCTGCTGATGATCCGAAGCATCTGAAGAATCGGCAAACACCGATCGAAGGAGTTCGATCAACATCAGCCGTCGAAAGGGTTCTGCAATGAACTAGCATTCGTGAGGAGCTGATCAGATCGAAAGCTTCGTGTGGACGATCCACGGAGATCAGACATACTGTGTGGCTATATTATAATGATCAGATCTTTTTGACGTTGATTAGACTGCAGCGATCGACTACCTGCACGAAGGTAATGTGTTCTGAACACATAATAATAAAACATTTACTGTAGAAGTTTAAATTTTAAATTTAAATGCATGCTATATATATCATATTTAGATCCTTATGTAGGGTTAATACATGTTAATTAATTAGATTAATTAATAATTTTCACTGTAAAATTATAATTTTGAAAAAATTTTAAAATTATCATTTTACCCCTGCACTGAAATTCACTTCAAATGGTATCAGAGTAGGTTCTAAAATATGATATACATTTGCATGCGTAGATTAAGTAGTAATTTAAAAGTTTAAATTTAAAATTTAAAATTTATTTAAAATTTAAAATTTAAAATTCAAAATCTAAAATTCAAAATTTAAAATTCAAAAATTTAAAATTTAAAATTTATTTGAAATTTGAAATTCAAAATTTAAAATTTGAAATTTGAAATTTAAATTTTGAAATTGGTATATTTAGATATACTTGATCCAAGTAGCAAGTAGTCTAATTGGGTTGGTTGCCATGATCATCCGGTCATAGGAGAAAAGTAGGTTTAAAGGTCTTCTCCTCCCATTCGATGGGTTCTCTTATGGCGGTAGGGGTGCCGAGCGATTATATCCCATGCAGATGAAGCAGCGAAAGGACTTAATTGTAAAGGTTCAATTATAAAATTTATCATGAATATGTTAGATTAGATCTAAAGGAATATTCATGATTTATTTTGATTGAGTTATTTTCTGTTATATAATTAGCAATAGGATTGCTGTTTATGAAATGTGCTGATCAGTTTGTGAAATGAGTCAACACATTTGGTGAACAGAAAATAAAATCTTTCAAATTTGAAAATTATTTTTGAAATACCAAACCCTGACCCATCAGCCCAAATACTTAATTAAAAGAATTAAGTGTTGTCTAGTTGGTCTATAATTGTGAATTAAGACTTAAGATAATTGCATAAACTTGTGGGTCAATGGGTTAGATGGATTAGGTCCATAATTGGGTTAGACCTAAGGTTAGCTTAAAGAAATAGACTAAATTAGAGTAATTGGTCAAATCTAATCAAAAGTTGAATTAGATTAGGTCAAGGACACTCTAAACTCAACTCTAATAGTTGTAGTTGAATGGGTCCATGTCTTTAACTAGACCAAGATGGACTTAATTCATGGCTACGTGGTGAAACCCTATTTACTAAGTTGATCAAATTAAAACTAATGAATCGGTTGGTGTCTAAGGTAAGTTCGGCAGTCTGACCAGTGGTTTTTAACGGGGAGCTACTCATATTGATTCGATCTCTGACGAGTTAATGACATATCCCTTCCACTGATCTCATTTACCTGGCCAACCTGGTGAGTTAGATTTTGATTAGATCACTTGGTGATTAGGGCTCACCCATGTCATTAGGTAAATCAGTGTGACTGATTTAGGTGCTTCTAATGCCGGCTTTAATTAAATCTTTTTTAATCTGACTTGGTGAAGTCAGTGGGAGGATTGAAATTGACTGGTTAATTTCTTCTCTTCTATCCTTTAATAAAATCCTCAAAAATTATTAGGTCCCTAAAAATGATTAAGTTATAGTGATAACTAAGTCATAGCCTCCCATTAAGTGAGTGATAATGAGTCCATTAGTTTAATAATCACTGGAGGCCCAAAGGCCTGGTGCTTATTGACTAATGGAATTATCATTCATAATATGATCATTTGGTTGAGTCTTTCTGATGGTGGTCAGGTTGGCCGGCCAAAATCGAGCATGATCATTTATTGGTCAGATTCACCAAATCAAGTCATGTTAATGGTTGGACCTAACCAGATCTTTTCAGTGGAGGTCAAAGCCTACTGATTAGGTTCTGGGGCAAAATTAATTACTAAAAATTATTTAGAGAAACAACTGGTTATGAACCTACCCATAGATGCACATGAGTTGACCAACCAAAGTTGGGCTCGTGTATAGTCTGTGTGGATTCTAGTACCCACTAAGGAATTAAAGTAATTCCTCGAATTGGAGGTTGAGGCTATCGGTTCGTAAAAATACTGAGAGAAACTTTAGACTAAAGTCCAAGTCTTTAGTATTAATAATTTATGTACTAATAAAGGTCTGGTTTTCCTTTATGCAGCTATGGCCACTACCCTGTCGCTTCGGTCATTATTAGATAATGACAAGCTCATGGGACCTAATTTCGATAGCTGGTATTGAAAATTGAAAATCATCCTTGAGCATGAACGGATCCTTTATATAGTAACGGATCTGGCACCTGAGGAGCCAGCCCCGAATGCTAGAGGGATGGTCCGAGACACTTATCAGAAGTGGCTAAATGACCACATCACCGTTCAGTGTATAATGCTGACGGTAATGAATGATGAGTTCAACCGCATGTTCGAGAACGCCCAACCGTAGGAGATGCTTCAAATATTGAACGATTCTTTTGGCATGCCTGACGATATTGAAAGGTACAAAATTAGTTGTGCTATTTTTAATGCTCGGATGAGGGATGGGATCTCAGTCACTGATCATGTACTGTACATGATCAAAATGATTGAGTGCCTAAGTAAACTGAGCTTTTCCTTGCACGAGCAGCTCGGTAAGGATGCGATCCTTAATTCTTTGCCCAAGTCCTTCCTCTCCTTTCTTACTCATTTTTGGATGACAAAACCTGCAGTGAACTACCACGGCTTGTTGGGGTTGCTGCAAAACTTTGAGAAGGACCACCAGCTCCACAAGGAGTCAGTGAATATTGTGGGAGGGTCTTCTTCTGGTCGTCGACCCTTTAAGAAAGGGAAGAAGAACAAGAAGAAGAAGAATAAGAAGGTGCAGCCGCATGCAGGGATGTCTGCACAAGGTTGGACCAAGAAGCGCAAGCTTGATCAGAGCCAGGCGGAGTGTTTCTTTTGTAAGAAGCAGGGGCACTGCAAGAGGAACTGTCCTCTATACATTGCCTCCCTGGACCCGAACAGGCTGAAGAAGAAGCAAGGTAATTATATGATAACACCTTGCAACTTTTTCATTTGCGATACTACTGCCTGAGTATTGGATACCGGAAGCCCTTATCATATCTGTAATTTGATGCAAGGTCTGCAGGTCAGTAGAAGATTTGATGAAGGTGAGAGGTTCCTGAATGTTGGAGATAGAAGCAAAGTTCCAGTTCTAGCTTTAGGAATCATGAACCTTGTAATCAATTCTCGTAATGTAATTCTGAGTGAATGTCACTATTATCCAAGTTTTTTATTAAATATTATTTCTGTAGGTCTTTTGGTCATGTACAGTTATGATTTTTTAATAAAAAAAAATGTTTGCAATATCATTTTGAATGATGTTACAATGTTTGTTGGACAACTAAATAATGGAATTGACTTACTATCACAGCCTGTTAATGTAGCTCAAACCTTCAGTAAATGCTCTAGAATGGATAATATGTCAGAAGTCTACCTTTGGCACTATAGGCTAGGTCATATCAATAAGAATAGGATAAACAGGTTGGCTCAAGAAGAAATTCTTGAAGTTGGTGATTGTGAATCACTTCCAACCTGTGAGTCCTGTCTTCTTGGGAAGATGACCAAGTTACCTTTTACTGAAAAAGATGAGCGAGCCAGTGAACTCTTGGGTCTGGTACATTCTGATGTATGTGGACCCATGAGCTCAAGTGCAAGAGGTGGATATTTCTACTTCATAACCTTCACAGACGACCTATCGAGGTATGGGTATGTCTACTTAATGAAACATAAGTCGGAGTCGTTTGAAATATTCAAACTATTCCGAAATGAGGTAGAAAAATAAACTGAGAAGTATATTAAAACTCTTCGATCTGATCAAGGAGGTGAATATCTTTCCAATGAGTTTCTGACATATCTTTGGGAGAATGAGATTCTCTCTCAGTGGACTCCTCCTGAAACACCATAGCATAATGGTGTGTCTGAAAGAAAAAATCGAACCTTGTTGGACATGGTTCGATCCATGATGGGATTTGCTAGTCTGCCAATCTCTCTCTGGGGATATGCGCTCGAATCGGCTTGTTACCTTCTAAATAGGGTTTCGAATAAATCTATAACCAAAACGCCATATGAGATATGGATAGGACGTAAGCCAGTACTCTCGCACCTTAGGGTTTGGGGGTGTCCGGCTTATGTTAAATGTTTAATTACGGACAAGCTTGGACCTAGGTCTGACAAATGTTATTTCATAGGGTATCCAAAAGAGACCAAAGGATATTATTTCTACCTAGCTGATGAACAAAAGGTGTTTGTCAGCCTTAAGATAATCTTTTTGGAAAAGAATTTCTTTGGTGAAGGGACTGTTGCCTCTAAGGTCGAACTTGAGGAAGTTCGGCAGGTGAAAAAATTGACACAAGTTGCTGAACTTGAACTGGATTTGGTTAGATCAGATCCGAAGCCCATCGTTCCTGCACCTTTAAGGCGATCTGGTAGAGTACCACATCAACCGGACAGATACTATGGTTTCTTGATCCGGGATGACGATCCTGTCGAACTTGATGAAAATGATGAGGATCCGATCATCTACATGGATGCAATGTAGAGACCTGACTCTGAGAAATGGCTAGAGGCCATGAAATCCGAAATGGAGTCCATGAAGGTCCATGATGTGTGGACATTAGTTGACCCACCCGAAGGAGTAAAACCCATAGAGTGTAAGTGGATCTTCAAGAAGAAGAGGGGTGTAGACGAAAAGGTGGAGACCTATAAAGCCCGTCTGATTGCCAAGGGATATCGTCAACGTTATGGTATAGACTATGACGAGACGTTTTCTCCTGTGGCAATGCTCAAATCCATTCGGATTATGCTTGCGTAGGGATGGCAATGGGTAGGGTTTGGGTCGGGTAGTATACTATCCATCCCCAAACCCGAACTTAATACCCTATACCCAAACCCTATCCGATACCCAATCGGGTAAGAAAAGAGATACCCATCCCCATACCCAACGGGTTCAGGGATACCCGTGGGTAACCCATTTCTCCATACCCAATCCATACCCGCCCCATACCCAACCCATACCCATCCATTCTATACAAAAAAAAAAGTAAAATAATTTTATGCATATTATCAATCAAAAATAGAATTACCAATTATATATATATACATACATACATACGCACATACACACTTCTAACACACACACACATACACACATGCATACATATATGCATGCATACATATACATACATACATATATATAATTATATATATATAGAGAGAGAGAGAGAGATCATATATGTGTGTGTGTGTGTGTGTATATGTATGTATATGTATATGTATATATATATTCGGATATGCATATATGTATATGTATATGTATATATATATTCGAATATGCATATATGTATATGTGTGTGTGTGTGTGTGTATATATATATATATATATATTCGGATATTGGTTCGGATATTACCCATATCCATAGGTTCGGATCGGGTTCGGGTAGAAAATAGCACTACCCATACCCTACCCATACCCGTACTATAGTTTTCGGGTTTTACCCAAACCCGAACCCAAACCCAGTCAAACCCTATTTTTCGGGTTTGACCGGGTTCGAATAGGGTGTATACCCATCGGGTCGGATTAATTTTGCCATCCCTATGCTTGCGATAGCTGCCCATCTGGACTATGAAATCTGACAGATGGCTGTGAAGACAGCTTTCCTAAATGGAGAACTGGACGAAGAGGTATATATGATACAACCTGAAGGGTTCACATCCACAGATGAGTCTAAGGTGTGCAGGTTACAGAGGTCCATTTATGGACTTAAGCAGACATCCTAGAGTTGGAACATACGTTTTGATAGGACGATCAAAATGTATGGCTTCGTTAAGAACGGAGAAGAGCCCTGTATTTATAAGTGGGCTAATTATCCAATAGTGATATTTCTTGTATTGTATGTGGATGACATTCTCTTAATCGGAAATGATGTCCCTGCATTACAAAGAATAAAGATTTGGCTGTCGTCACAGTTCTCCATGAAGGATCTGGGAGAAGCTTCCTACATCCTAGGGATGAGGATCTATAGGGATAGATCTAAAAGATTGCTTGGCTTATCCCGATCCACGTACATTGATACTATGCTGAAGAGGTTCAGCATGGAGAATTTCAAGAAAGGCTATCTACCGATAGGCCATGGAATTTCTCTCTCGAAGAGAAATTGTCTGACAACACCTCAAGAGAGAGAGCGTATGGGTAGAATTTCATATGCTTTGATAGTGGGATCTATCATGTACGCCATGATATGTACACGACCAGATGTGGCATACTCACTAGGGGTAGTGAGTAGATACCAATCTGATCTAGGGGAGATCACTGGAAGGTTGTTAAAATCATCCTGAAGTATTTAAGAAATACTAAGGACCAGTGGTTTATTTTTGGTGAATCGGACTTGAGACTTATAGGGTTTACAGACTCTAGTTTCCAGTCTGATCACGATGACAGCAAGAGTGTGTCGGGATTTATTTTTACCCTTAATGATAAGACTGTCTGCTGGAAGAGTTCCAAGAAGCACACTGTGGCTGATTCAGTTTGCGAGGCAGAGTATGTCGCTGCATCAGATACTGCCAAAAAAGCGGTGTGGCTGAAAAAATTTCTCATTGAGCTCGGAATAGCATCCTCCCTTGTTGGTCCAGTTCTACTCTACTGTGATAGCTCTGAAGCCATTGCTCAAGCGAAGGAACTGAAGGCACACCAGCGGACGAAACATATTCTACGCTGCTACCATCTTATCCGGGATATCATAGATAGAGGTAACGTCGACCTTCAGAAGATCAACGGGAAGGAGAACCTGATCGATCCATTCACTAAAGCCATTGCAGTGAAGGAGTTCGACGACTTCAAGTCGAAGATGGGTATTAGATACTGCACCAATTGGCTTTAGGCCAAGTGAAAGATTGTTGGGAATAGTGTCCCAAAGCCAATCGTCAGTCTGTTGATGGTTGTGCTCTTTCTTGTATTAGTATATGAATTATAAATTAATAAAAGTTATTTTGATATTTTTCATCACAAATTGTTTCATCTTCTAATGAACTCCTGTGTTGTGGTGAAGTCCTTAGGACTATTTAGACTCGACAAGGGAGGATTTGTCGTTTAATCCTTAAACCTGTTCGCGACCAAATGATACGTTGTTACCAAGGACAACAACGTTTATCAAGCATAGGTCGTTGTGTGCCATATGGGTTGGTTGTTCTCTTAACCAAGGAGTGTGGAGACACTAGTATGGCATACAGGTGAGATATAAGGATACATCTGCACTGAATATGATCGACTCTAGAACTTTTTTTGCTGTCAAGATTTGCTCCGATGGGATATGGGTATAACTGTCCCTCCGACCTGAGACTGCCACAGTGACTTGCAAGCAACTCACTGTACTTAGGCACTGGACTACCTGAATTTCTAATTCAATGACGGAAGGCTGCTGGGTGTAGTCAAGTACTTGACTTATCGGTGCGTGTCAAAATGAGATTGACCACTCCAGTTCAGGAGCTGTGTACAGTCGTGTTTCAATTTAGCAAAATCTTGGCTAGGGTAGTCCTAATGAGGAGTCACAGGACTGTTTGAGTTGGGTACGATTCGGATGATCTGATCAGGATTGACAGTTTAACCCTGAGTCGTCCTATACACAGGGGTCAAAAGGGATGAATTATACAGTAACCATATTCGCATAGGTTCTGAATGTTGTGATTGTGACTATTTGACCTATCCGGACGTCGGGTATCATTGTTAGATGGTCACTTCGATTAGTACAGGAATTGGTTCCTGTGCTACCGGCTTAGGTTCGAACCTGTGGGGTGACACATATTAGAAATTCCTATCTGATCTGATGGCTGGTGAAGAGTCCCACTGGACTGGGACTCTTCGACCAAGAGTCCTAATGCTCGGGGACTCTGAGTCCTATGTGTCTGAGACTCTGTGATCGAAAATTAGGATTCTTTGATCACGAGTTCCACATATTTTGGGTACCGGGATCAAGAGTCCCACTGGTTTGGGACTCTTCGATCAAGGTTTTATATCGATGGACTTTGATGTCCGATTGCCCATCGAATTTGGACTCAGTATTTATGAGAGGTTTGTTTTGTGATTTGATCACTAATTAACTCAATTTGATTGAGTAATTATTTTTGGATCAAGTCCAATTGAATTGGATTCAGTTGGGTTTGACCTGATTAAGTTAAGAGTTGACCTAATCGTCGAGGTGGTTTGGTCCCTGATCTGATCAAGGATTGGGCTTAGTCAATTTCTGATTTGATTAGAATTTTATTGAGCCTAATTAAGCCTAATTGTATTGGATTTAATTTAGTCTAATTATGTCTAACCTATTTTAATAAGGTTGGTTCAATTAGGTTGATTTAATATTTGAAACCACCTTGACTTATCTCCCTGCGCCACCTCACCCACCTGTGCCTATTTGAATTCATGAGAAACAAGTTCTCGTAAATTTTCTTCCACGTAGAAGCCTTCCCACACCTCACCTGTGTGTGCCATTTTGAGTGGATAAAGATGGTTGGTTGGCCATTCAAATTCAAATGATGTTTGAATTTGACTGGGCAACTAATCACATGCGCCACCTTATCCATTTGTGCGCCACTTGCTCTACATAAGAAAAAGTTTCTCGTGTAAACTCTCCACACACAAAGAACCCATACCCCTTCTCTTCTCATTCCTTGAGTGGATAAGGATAGGTTGGTTGGCATTTGAATTCAAATTCGATTTGAATTCAAGTGAGCAACCACCTAGCTTTATCCTCTCACACGGTGAAAACACTGAAAAGATACGATCTTGCACCATTTTAAAATGAGAGAGAAGGTGGGGCGTGCGATATCTAATCTGAGAGAGAAAGGGTGGCGTGAGAAAGGCCTTCTGTGTGAGAAAAGAAAAGAAAAGAAAAAAAAGAAAAGAAACAAAAAGGACGCAGGGTTTTTCTGAGAATACCCTAGGGTTTCTGCCTAGGGTTCGGAAAGTGAGAAGGTGAGCTACGAGTGTCGTGAGTCTACCAAACTTTAGAGAGAGCTTTATCAACCTCTCTAGTATCTTTGCTGATGATTCGAAGCATCCAAAGAATCGACAGACACCGATCGAAGAAGTTCGATCAGCATCAGCCGTCGAAAGGGTTCTGCAACGAACTAGCATTCATGAGGAGCCGATCAGACCGAGAGCTTCGTATGAATGATCCACAGAGGTCAGACATACTGTGTGGCTGTATTGCAACGATCAGATCTTTCCGACGGTGATCAGACTGCAGCGATCGACTACCTGCATGAAGGTAATGTGTTCGGAACACATAATAGTAAAATATTTACTGTAGAAGTTTAAATTTTAAATTTAAATGCATGCTATATATATCATATTTAGATCTTTGTGTAGGGTTAATACATGTTAATTAATTAGATTAATTAATAATTTTCACTGTAAAATTATAATTTTAAAAAAATTTTAAAATTATTATTTTACCCTTGCACTGAAATTTACTTCAAAGAGACCATCTATATCTTCTTTCTTCTTCATCAAGCTTTCCTCATCTTCAAATTCTTTTCTCCTTCTACAAAGGTAAAGGCATCAGTTTTCTTTCATCCATCGATAAGATCTTTCTTCTTCTTGAATCTGCTAGGTACAAAAGGAATCTCATTTTTTTTATGAAAGTTTATCTTTAAAAAAAAAATATAGACGAAAGGAAAGGGAAAAAGCTAATATTTTATTTATTTATGGATGTTTATCTTAAAAAAATACTTACCTTAAAAAAATACAAACAAAAAGAAAGAATATCCATCCATTTATTTTTTTTTTATTGATGGACATATGGAATACGAAAGTGAAAATACTGAGGATGACATCCATTAAAGAAAGAAAAGGAAATATGACATCCCATGGATAACATCTATATACTCAATATGTCCACCTAGACAACAGGTCTTTTAACCAGAGAATCTTATTGATAACCTTCCACCAATTTTCAACTAAGTCCTCAATATTCTCACTTTCAGAAAGGCTCTTATACTTGATCATCCTTTCTAACAGATTCTAGGCTTCTATCTTTTCTAAAAAGTTCATATGGGCCTGTATGTAACATGAAGCACATCCATATTCTTTTCTAGATTTTTGCTATAGTACTTTTAATTCATTAAAGAAAACATATATTTATAAAATTATTTTTTTTTTCATTATTTCAGTTCATACTTAGAAACAACTACAATGTCATTATTTGAAGTTAGTATTTTAATTCCTAATCTTTATCTATTAAAGTATGAGTTTTCTTTTTTATAAAACCGTTATTGTCTCATCGAGATTTTGTCTCAACTCAATGCTTTTAAAAAATTATATGATAGAGAACTTAGATTATATATATCTAGTGCTGGGAAGGATATATGTTGATAAGAAAATCAAAAAAATAGTTTAAAAACAACAATGAAGAGCATGAACGAATATGACTTCTTCTTTTTTAAATTAATATCATTTATTTTCTATCTTAGTATGTTTTATGTAGATTGATTATGGCAAGAAGGAAAAAGATTTATAGTCATGAAAAAATAAATGAGGAGAAGATGAGAAAGAAGGAAAAAGAGACGATTACAAAAAAAAGAAAAAGAAAAATTGATGAGAATTTGGATAAGGAGAAAAAGATAAAAAAAAGAAAAAAAGATAACAGATAGGAAATGAAGGAGAAAAAAAATTAAGAATTTATAAAAAGTTAAAAATGCAAATAAGAAATTGATTTTTCATGAAGAAAATATACTTGAAAGAGAAGAAGGACATAAGAAAAATGATATACCTGAATTGATAGATATAAAATGTTATGTCATGTATTTTGCAAATTAGTATAAGGTTAATGTGGTCAAAAGTATGACAGAAAAGCACCATAGATTGTTGGCAAAAACTCCATTTTATCATTTCCTTGATTTTTTTGGTAAAGGATGCAATAAGGATCGATTAGATGATATTTTAGAGTTATAGATGACAATAAAGGTGTTATTTTAGTAAACAAAAAATGATATCATTTGTTGGAGAAGATGTCGAACCCATATTAGGGTTGCCATGTAAAGGCTATAAAATAGGACTATCAAAAAAGATCAATCTTGAGGAGTCTGAGATGTATATGAAATAGTTCTCCACTCATTTTTATCCTATAAAAAAATATTTAAAAAAGTTTTATAGAGTTGAAGACAAATAAAAAGTAAGCAGAAGATTTTGTCAAGCTTGAAATATTGTAGATCTTTTGCATCTTTTTTCCATAAGCAAATTAGGAAGTGCCTAAAATCTAATTTTCATATACTGATAATTTGGATAATTTATGGACATATGTTTAGGGGATAGCTGTACATAATTATTGATGAAGTGGAATTTGGTGCTCTATAAAGAAGGTACAGTTAAGGAAGAAGAAAAAATGCCAAAAAATTGGCTATCTTCATGGATGCGCTTTCATATTACTGATAAATTTTATTTTAAAAAGTTATTTATAAATTTTAATTATAACTATAATAATATATTAAAAATTGATATGATATGTAGGTATTATTTGAATATACATCCTGTGGACAAAGATGTAGTAATCAGAATATGCCTTGCTATCTTAATTAAAAACTTTGGAGCCACTATGAAAAAAAGAAAGTTCTACTGAAAGAACTATCTAAGGTACCTTTAAGTCAGATAATCTAATATATGTATTTGATATTTGATTTTAATATTATAATATTATAAGTATTTATTATAATTTTTTAAAATTGACAGATTATCATTACTTTTTTCATACCAATGGATGATTAAAAGTAGATTTTGAATGCAAATTCCCATTCTAAGATAAAATCTTTGAAAAGACTAAGAGATGAGCAAGATATTCATAAAAGTATGGATAATGAAGATAAAAAAAATATGACTGCAATGCAGGCTAAGAAATTATAGAAGGATGATACTGCCAAAAGGATACTCCAACTTGAAAATAAAATAAAATATTAATTTATGAGAAAGGTCTTTTTGTTGAGCTTACTGATAATTAGAAGGTTAGAATTGAAGAGCTAGAAGAATAGATAAAAAAACTAACCCATGAGATCGAAGAGATAAAAGAAAAAAAAATATAAGAAGTGCAAAACTATAAAGTAGAAAAGGGTGAAAATGAGTCAACCTATGGTTTCAATGATTCAATACATGCACACCTTGCTTGAAATATTATTTCTTATAATTTGAGAGGTGAACATATAAAATCCTTTGGAGCTTTATTATCTCCTTCTGTAAATATACTTGAAGTAATTTCAGAGAGTACAGAACCAAAAAAAATAGTATAGAAGAGCTATGCAGTAAATAAAAAGAACAAAGATATTCAAAGAGTTTGCTCCTATAGTGGATATATTATCCATCGAAGAGAAACCATAACAATCGATAACTACTCATTTCTATCAATTAATAACTTTATGTTTATATTGAATAAATGTTGCTAAACATTATACTACTTTTTTGCTAAAATTTCTAGAGCATAATCAAAATTATGCTGGTAGAGAATATATTTAGGAGAATGAGAAAGCATTATTTGATACTTGATTGGAGCAAGAGATTGATAGGTATATTAATTTAATTTCATACATGAATTAATATATTTGTATTTTACATATTTAATTATGGCAACATGAGATTAATTATCGCTAATCAATTTTAATTTGTTGTTATAGTTTGGTGCTTGAGTAGCATGATGAGTGCTCTTCTATTTCAAAATTTTGTATAAAGCAACTATTATTTAAATGAGAAATACCGAATGATGTATGAAAAGTTTTAATAGTACAATATCTTGATATCTATTCTCTTGTAATCTAGTATGTCCTAATGTATTGATCACTTACTTTTTATGGTAAAAGATTATTTTGGTCACCCTATATATTTGGAAACAAGCATGATAATTTATAGATTATCCATCAATATCACTTACTTGTATCTCTTTTTAGTATGGCTTCTCTTTTCTTTTTTTTTTTTTCTCTTCTCAAGTGCACTCTTCATCCTTTTAGTGGATAGACCTTTCTTAATAGGTGGGGGCTTGATTGTGATATAATTATTAGATATTTTCATATTAATCATTTCTGATATAATATTTTTTTATTTTTTATTGTCAATATTATTTATATTCACTTGATGTAGCATCTTTTTGACCTGCATAGTCAATTTATCAAGTTCATTTTCTACCATCTTTAAAATATCACTTGAAATAGCACCTTTGACTGCCATAGTGATTGCCTTTTAGCATACTTTGGTATAATGAGAAGCCAATATTTCTTTACCATTTGAATGGACAATTGATTGATGAGTGTTTGACAATGCGCCATCTTTTATGAACTTAGTCCATCATTTTAGTATATATTTAAAAGGTAAATAAAGAATATTATTATGATGCAAAACCTTTAGTGCATGCAAATATAAAATGCCCATACTCTCAAATTTTAAATAGCTACATTTAACTGAGATATCAAGTGAATTAAATTCAATACAGGATAATAACTATCTAGTAAAGTAATCTTATAAGTGTACTCATCATTCTCACATCCTGTACATTCACAAAAACATGCAAGTTAGTTTCTAAACTCCTCTTCAAAATCACTATAAACATGCTTTGTATATTTTTCAGCTATGTTTGTTAACATGGACAGTCCATAGATATAAACAACTAGTTTTGTTTGTCTTGATTTAAAATCTTCATACAATTCCTATTCTTAAAATAGCTTTGTTACTTTCTCGTACCTTTCTATAAATATTAAAAGAGATAATTTTAAAAAAAAAAGCTTTTGAAGTGATTATTCATACTCTTATTTCGTTGTATTGTTGTCATATCGACATAAAAGGACTATCGATGATATATTGAAGCTCATTTCTCACATAATTCATACAATTCATTCATCTATCGATTTTCTTCAAGTTTATATTTTTTAACTAAGCATTTTCATTATGACTGAAAATGCTCCACAGAGCGGCATTCATATATGCAAATTTTGAACTCTGTTTGAAATTCAGGATGACTAGCATATATATGAAAAAGATTTTTTGCAGTATTTTAAAATATATGTCATAAACATAGATGGTAGCATGTATTGGGTAGGGTTATATTGATAGCTGTCGACATGGTAGCATACTGATCTGTAAAGATTGTTTTGAGTTATTTCTTAGATATTGCAGCTAAAAAGGTTCTAAACAATCAAACAAATGAATCAATTATTTCATCAAATAATAAAGCCACCCTAAACACAATCATTTGCTTGTGACGATTAATGTCAAGAAGTACAACAAATGATATTTCATATTTGTTTATTTTAAAAGTAGTGTCAAATGAAACAACATCCTCAAAATATGCATAGTCTATAATGATCTCCCATCTGTCCAAAAGAAATTAGCCACCTACCCTATTTCATCGAGCTGTATAGCATAATAAAATGAAGAATCTTCTAAGTGCTGACTCTTTAAATAATCCAAAAAAATTTGTGCATCTCCAATCTTAAGTTATCTCATTCTCTTTGTAAATTAGAGTAATCAATTCTTGTAAACCTGATATGTTCGACACCTTAGGATCCTTCGAAAAAAAAAATTATAAGCTTGTGAAGAATTGACTCCAACTTTTTCCATCTGATCAATAACCATCATGTGAATGGGTAATAGTTTGCGATGTGACCTTAACATATATGTCTTGTCGGGACTTGTTAGAGGATGATTATGATCAATGATTGCTTTACTCACAACCCATATATTCTTATGATCAATTTTGAATTCAATGCGAGCCATGCAATTTGTTCTCCCGATGGCTTATAATTTCTTAGTACTATGTGTGGGATGAGTAACATGAATACCTTTGTTATTATATAAAAATATTATACTCTGTATACTTCCATCCTTTCTAATCCTATAGTGACCTTTGCGAACACTAAAACCAACTCTCTTTGCATATAAGTTATAAAACTTATACGCTTCTTCTTCTAAAGTAAACATCATGCCAATTTCTAGGTTCGAATGTGAAACCAACAACTATTTTTGGCAATAAACTTTTATTTTGAATAAATATCTATAAACATCAAACAATTCAAAAAAAATAACTTATCTATATTTATAGTACTATATATGTATGTCAGTGAATTTTTGAACATATATTAATAAATAATAAGATTTGTATCAAAAAAAATATGTATGCAGTCATTCTTACTATATTATTTTAGCTTGATATATGCATGTATTATTTGCATATGTTGTATGTATTTGTATAAGAACTAAGTAATATATGGATATCCGCATAAGTAGAGCAATGTAATTTAGCGTTGCAAATAAGAGATCAAACATAGAAATTAATTCAGCTAATACCATATTTTTTGGTGCAAGGAGCTCGGCATTCTGAATGGGACATGTGCTACAACCTGTAATCTCATCTCTCATCTTCTAACTTTTTCTTAGCATAATTTATATATAAAAAAAGAGGATAAAAAATTTAACGGAATGATAAAAAGAAGTTTCTAGCTTTGTCTGACATAAGAAATTATATACATACTATTCTTTAGATTCCATAAACTTTTAGATGAAAAAAATCTTAGAAAAGAAGAAAACTTTGAAAGAGGAAAAGAGATTCGAGAAAGATCTCAAGGATAGAAGAGATGCGGAAGGAAGACCTTACGGATGAAAGAAATGATTTCATGAGGAAGATGATGGATGAAGAGGCTTGATAAAGAAGAAAGAGAATATAGATGGTCACCAAAGGTCTCTCTTAGATGTGTATTTTATTTTCTTTGTTATGGAACTAACGAGCTCCATTAGTAGGAGAAATTCAATCCTTATTTGACTTCTAGGTTTTCACTTTAAGATGCAAAAAAAGAGAAATGTGGTATTAAATTAGGCTCACCCTATATGATTTTTGTTCATCCCTACCAGCATTCACACGCAAAGATGTTGGCCGGTGTGATGGAGTAATTGAAAGACAAGGATCCTAAACAACTCTTATTGATTTCTCCTTAACGCCCATTTGAAATTATTTTAGATATTAGCAATTGCCTACCACTCAAAAGGTATATAACCCATCCAGCACCCATGAAAACGATATTTCAACTGCAATGTCCAACTTCCTCAGTCTCAAAGCTTGAATGCCCAAACAATAGCTTTAAATATTTTAATTCTCTCCCAAGCTACCAAGTATAGCTTCCTCTGTTAAGATGAGTAGCCACCTTGAAAAACTTCAAAGTATGCTCAATTAATTGGTTTCATGATCTTTGAAGTATTCTAGATTGCAACCTCTCAAGTATACCAACTACCAAGTGTGGTTTCCAACAATCTTAAAGGAATCAATATGTTCAATGTGGGGAAGGAGGAAAGCACAAATTGTAGGAGTACAACACAGCCAGCGAAGGCCAGATCCTTCCACTTCCAACTAGGTTTCAATTGATAAACCTAGTTGATAAACCCATGCAGCATACACCACCCTTTTATTGATCGATGTGGGACTATGACAATCTCTCCCATCCAATCTCATTATGCCCTCATCACTGCTTGTTCCTACTTAAAGAGGGGGGGCGATCCATGACCTGGATTCTACTCTATCCTCTTGGGTCTCGCTTGACCCTGATATCTCCTCATAAAGGGTCTACACAAGCAACGAGAGTTGGTGCATATTGAGTCGGTTCTAATACCATTGGTCATATAATCATAGGCTATAAACTTAAGTTTAGAAAATGATGAGCCCAGACTCCGAAACCCGTGTGGTATTCTTTTTATTAGTCTATGTGGGACTATGAAAATAGGCATCCAAAGATTACTCCATATATCATTCTCGATATGACCCCGAGCTTCTTCCGATCCTTCTTTGAACATCCACAAGAATAGAGAGACTAAATGTGTGATGTACATTGTTGGTCCTTTCCTATCAACTTAAGTTTTGGAAATCACTTATTTAATATGGTATTGCAGCTCAGGTTTAAGGATGCTACACATCTGAAACATCATCAGCCATTTTCCTATTAGCTTAATTTTTGAGTCTTTTGGTCAGTAGTTAATAGGATAAAGGATTTTTGCATACTCACAGCTTGTCCAAATTAAAGACAATTCTTCCTCATATCCTCTTTCAGAACTTTGCCATCCTCTGGAGCAAGCAAGCAATAGTTACAGCTACGATGTATTAGTACATTATTGGAGAGATCAAAGGCTTGTAATCTAGTGGAGCAGTGGCTTCCTTCAGGGTTTTTGACACGTCTGCACATAGTACAATAAAAAAAAATAGAGAGAGAGAGAGAGAGGGCAACGCTGTCCAAGTGGTGACTGGTGAGAAATG
Organism: Elaeis guineensis; assembly: GCF_000442705.2. Taxonomy (NCBI): domain Eukaryota; kingdom Viridiplantae; phylum Streptophyta; class Magnoliopsida; order Arecales; family Arecaceae; genus Elaeis; species Elaeis guineensis. Next base: position 89,656,060 of record NC_026001.2, on the reverse strand, counting down.
CCAACCAAGATGAGGCTGGTTGGCTTTATGCTTATAAAAGTTAAGCAACATGCTTTTACTAAATTCTTCTAATACCTAGTGAGGCTAGCAGTGCTGGATTAGGGGATGCTTGTCAGAATGATCTTTATTGATGCAAGCCCACTAATTTATTTGAGGATTCACTCCAAAGCTCACCACTGTCGGATTCAAGTGGCTAAGAGGTTGTTAAACAGCAGTCATTCAGTTGGTCCCACAGGTTGGTGGCCAACATGACATGTTTTAGGGCTACTAATTGAGTCTTGGCATCTCAATGACATTGCTTTCCCCTGTCTGTGCTGGGGAAGGAAAAGGAGATGTTAATAGCTTAATATATTGGTTGTGTGACTTTAGTAGAATTTTTTTTATTATAGTTTCAATCAAGATTTTTTTTTTTTTAAAAATAACACTCAAAAGGACTAATTGTGTAAAAAAAGGATCAAGATTGCTCATAGATATATTTTTCAATTGTGTTAGATAGACGCGGCATAGATTTGGGTATCTATATATTTTCTGTACCAGTTAGCATGCAGCTAGAAGAAATAAGGGCATCCATTCTAGGAATTTCAAGAACTTTTGCATCAAAATGAGATTATAGGTCTTGGGTATTTTGGTATTTCAAGTACACTTGGTGTAACAATAGAGATGGATTTACCAGAATTTAGGAGAGGTCGGACTTTGTATGTTTATTGAAATTAAAGTTAGTGACCTTGTTGTAGCAAGCTTCGATCATTAGGAATGCAAACAAGCCGAGCCGAGCCAAGTACCAGGCTGCTCGAGCTTGGCCTGTTTACAAACAAGCTATTTGAGCTTGGTTCGAACTCGATCCTAGCTCAACAGAACTAGTCCAAGTTTGGAATGGTCCAAACCCACTCAGGTTCGACCTTGTTCTGCAAAGCAACGCCTGGTTGAGGTTTGGCTATTATGTCCTTAAATTTGATCTCATTCTCAGTATACTTATCAGAAAGAATTCCCAATTTCAGCAGGTTTGCTGTGACCCTGTGAGAGAGCAGGTGCACTCTTTTATGGGGAACTGTTACAACTCCCCTAATAACACACAATAAATGGCTGCATTGAGTTACACTTTGAGCAGTTGTTATCTGACCCACTAGCAGCAAACGCAGTGCTTTCAATATGCAGTTATGTTGCCTGGCCAGAGTGGTGGGATGGTGGTTGATATGTTTTGTTGGGGATGTTTTCTGACCATTTTGAAGCACATAAACTCCAAGTCACCTTTAAACAAGCTGCTCCTTCCACCAGCTTTATGTCCATTTCTCATGATCTCTTTGAATAGCTTGGATGTGAGATTGGCATCAGCAGCACCTCAGATGGGTTTAATGAAGCTTCTCAAACTTCTTCTTTGGGGGATGCTTCTGTTGCATCATTTGGCTGAATCAGCTGTCTATATACATTTTGATCAAGTGCCGCCAGCTCGAACAAAATTCTCTACAGCAGTTTTTAGATACTCTATTATGAACCAGAATGGCCAAGATCTCTGTAGGAATCTAGGATGTTCCATGTATTGTGAGGTAATCCTCTACCATCTCTTTGTTTTCTAGTGTTCTGGAGTATGCTTGAACTTCTGTTTTGACTACTTAGAAATGTTCTGATTCTTCATGACTTCTCACCTTGTTGGGATTCATATTGCGATAGGATGTTGCATTAATTTATTTCTGATGACAAATTTGGTGGGCTGACGAGTCCATAATTAAGAAGCTTCAGATCATCTGGCATTCTAATTGAAAAATGTAGATCTGTAGACTAACACTTTATAAAGCCAATTGCTCCATGAATTCTGTTTGTATTTTTAATGAACGTACATGTTTTTGAAATTTAAACAAATTAGGCAGTCAGGTACTCGCAAAGAAAATTTCAAATGATAATTCATTTTCTAAATAATATAAAGAATTATGACCCAGTGATGTTTCTAGTTATACATCCATAACAATGCTAGCATCTTTTAGCTAAATATGATTCATGAATTGTTGGCGATCTTTAGGCTGAGGTATGTTCTCTCTCTTTTTTTTTTTGCTTGAAAGGCAAAATATTCTTTTAAGCAAATCAGCTGCCTACCACTATGGATTGTCATCCCATGCTTGACCATTTGCTTTAATTATGTAGTTTTCTACTTTACTATGATTGAGGTTGATAAAAATAGATGACTTTGTTCTGATAAGAATAAGATGCATGCCAGCATTAGTACATTGTTTTCAGCAAATCATTTATCAAATGGCATCTAAATCTATCCTACTTATTTGAACAGCTTGACAGGCAGCCCCTGAAGTCTTGCTCCATTGATCTCATGGTATTTGAAAATTTGACTACCAATCATAACCATAATTTTCTTCTTGTTGTCTCAACCCCCACAGGAGAAAAGAACTCAACTTCTTATAACTGGTATATTGGTAAATTTTCTACCTTATTAAAATAATTTTAGTTAAATTGTGCTTTCTTAACTTCTCTTTCCCAAATATCACCTTTTTTTAGCAATTTTCTCCAAATATCACCTGTGCAATTTTCACTTTTATTTGCATCGCAGATACAATCCCACCAACAGCATTCGTTTATACTCAAATGAAATATACCAGTGCTGATAATATCACTGTTGGGATTACATTCAGTGAGGCCTGCACTGGTCGAGGTGGCTTCAAGTGTTCCAATGCTTCAAGCTGCGATGTGAGTACGTCTATAATATATTGATATATATTTTATTTTCTTGTATCATGGGTAATATATTATCTTGCATTGAAGTGTTATGCATGAATTGAGGATGTTGATTAAATGTATCTTTTGGAGCATCATATCTGGAACTACAGAACTACTCTATTAAAGCCTGTCTATCATGACTTAAACTAATGAAGTAATTTGTTTAGACTAACATATGCTTCTCTTTTCAGAGCTGAATTATATTGGTTAAATTTGATGTTTCACCCTCCTTTTCCCTTAAAGAAAAAAAAAAAAAAGGACCTGTAACTGTCAGAATTTCTTCTTTGTTTCTAATATATGCTGTTTAATAAGAGAAGACTTAAAAATGGTCTCGACGATTCATATGCTTGTACTTTCTTATCAAAGGTTGCACTGCAAAGACTGGATATTCAACACCAAAACTATTTATTTTGTTACTTCTTTTGGCTATGTAATTAGCTCCAGCTTTGTTCATCCTTCAATAACTAAACAGCATTAGATACGAGCCATCTAGCTTGTTGGAGTCCCTATTGTTACGTTAAGACCAACTTCGAGGATAACCCCTCTTATTTGCAAAGAATTTAACCTTTAATTTGATTTAACAGAAATGCAATTCCAGTGATCTGATTGTGCAAAAAAAGATGGTATTCGTTAGAAGTCTTCTAATTTTTTAGGTCCCTTGATCCATGCTTGAGGTTCTTATTTCAACTAGCATAACAATTTCTTAGACCACAAGAATGACATTGATATAATATATATATATATATATATATATATATAGAGAGAGAGAGAGAGAGAGAGAGAGAGAGAGAGAAAGAGCGTCGGACTAGAATAAGATCGACCGGATTTGGATTTAGATCCGATCAGGTCAAAACTCTATAATGAGGATCCTACATTGATGATCCAAAGTGTTGGATGTGATTTACTTCTTCAAAACTGCTTGTACACAAAAAATCATATGATTTGGAGACCCCTATGTATCAAGTAGTCGAAAATTGGACAACCTAAATAAAATTAAATTAGATATACTTTTTGATTACTTGATACATAGGCTAAGAATCTCAAAATCATATGATTTTTGGTATGTAAGCAGTTTTGAAATAGTAGAACATATCCAATAACTTGGATTATCGATGTAAGATCCCTATTGTCCGATTTTGACTTGACCGGATCTAAGTTTTAATCCAATGGACCTTACCCAAGTGTGTGTGTGTGTGTAATGTATGTATGCATATATAGATATATTGCTAGATAGATATTCATCCAAGATGCTGTTTTTTTTTAAAAAAAATTGCAACCGATGCCCAAGTTTAGTAGTACTACTGATGATTTGCACGAGCACTACATCAGCTTCTTTTGATTTGCTTTGTAGGTAATGATTAATGGACCTGCCAATGTAGATGCCTCAACATTGCAAATAGTTAAACCTGGCCTCAGATATAGCTTGGTTATTGTGTTCTCTTCAAGTGCAATGCATGGCAGAGTAATAATTAAAACGGGTGAAAGCTTTTGTACTGATCAGGCAGGAAACTCATTCACAAGGACAAAGCACTCGATCCATCTTGTTTATTTTGGTAAGATGTTTATATTACCTTCCTCAATCTAATCATATTCTGTTCTGATCTTTAATCTGCTCTACGACAGATAGACGACAAGTTTATGCTGAACTAAGAACATTGATACCAACTTATGAGTTGGAGATTGAAAAAGTGCCAAGAACTGTTCTTGCCACTAACAGAACTGAGGAAATGAGATTTATTCTGTTCTTCAGAATCCCAGTGATAAATTCAACAGATGATATCTTGAATGCTTTACAAGCAAATGTAGGTCACTTTGTACCAGTTCCTACTGCAACACATGGGAATCGCCATTTCTGTTTTGACGTAAGATATACTTGGCTCCAAAGAAAACCTCCTGTTGTATATTTTCCAATCTGTTCTCAGTAATGGAGAGGCCTGAAAGGCACAGTAAGTCATCCATGCTCTAATATTTGATTGATACTTTCTATATCTCTATTTTGCAGCTCAGAAATGTTTCAGACACAGAAATTATAACAGTCAAGCTTATGCCTGATTCTATTTTCGCGCAATCAGGAATTGCTGTCTCTCCAGTTATGCCTGTTGTGTTCCTTTATGGTACATCCCTGTCTCCATTCAAAAGAAAAAAAAAAAAAAAATCTCTCTTAATATTCTCTCTTCTAGCATCATATTAAGTTCTCAAAATAGCTTTTTCCAAATTGATTATGGATTTGTTTGATAGATACAACTCGTCCCAGTGTCATGCTGAGTACTAGCTCCCCTATAGTTACAAAGGAGGCCAACATCAATGTGGTAGTTGAATTTACCAAACCGGTTTTCGGATTTGATGCCACCAGCATTGAGGTTGAAGGGGGAAAAGTTGCAAGGCAGGTGCATGTGTTGTCACCAGAAAACTTATTTCCTTTTTGCTTGATTATTCTTTGTCGGCTTCTCTTTGCATTGACATCCAAATTGTCACTAAATAATTTTTTTTTTTATAAAAAAAAAAAAAAGACATCCATGCTTAATCTTATCAGAAATTGGGATGCCACCATAATTGAGAAAAGAGCTGAATCCATAATTGATGCAGAGAAATCAGAATACTGGTTCCACGGAGATTGGATTTATAGCTGTTGGAATGAAGTCCATCTTGATGGTCTAGCTGGCCACTAAAAGTCCAATCTGTGTTTTGTTTTCCATTAACAATTCTTTTGGTCAGATTTTTGTGCATGTGTGCCCGCATGTGTGTGCAAAAGTCAGATTGATCAGCCAAATTTCATGCCTTTGCTATCTTTCATGTGTTGCTGATTATTTAGAATAATTTGGTTTCATGTTTCAAGATTCTGGTTCCAGAAAATATATGTTGAATAAAATACCTTATCACATACACACTATAGTTGCCGAGAATCAAAAACATTAGGAGGCAATGAAAATGAGTGCAACATCGATGCATTATAAGCATCAGAATGTTAATATTTTAGAAGAGAACATAATGGCATGATAGCAGGCACCGGTACTTCCCATCAGTGCAAAATACAAATATGTATAGCTAAATCTGAAGCTTCCACATCAACCTAACAAAAACATTGTCTCAACCGATCACTATAGATTGCCATGGTGTTACAATAAGAGTATGTTTTACATTGCAGATTGCTTCTCATATTAGAGATTTTTGACTAATAATTAGACATAAGGATAAAATAGTTTTACCTAAAAGATCTTTCTCGCTGAGGAAAAAAGACCTGATAATTTGACCAAAAAATGTTCTACCATCTATAAATTACATGATATATCTCTCCTCATTTTGTTTCTTTTGCATGCAGACTGAAACAACTCTCTGAGGCTCTCTACTCAGTGACTGTTGAGGTGCTACCTCAGACTATAGTCTCCATCCTTGTACCTGAAGGCAAAGTGAGAGATGTCACTGGAAATCTAAATTTAGCATCTAACAAACTGGAATTGAGACATTGTATAGTACATCACTCTTCCTATTTGCTCTTAATCAGCTCTTTCATGCCTGTTTTATACTAGAAAAGAATAGATACTGGAACTCTTGGTTGCCTAGAAGCCAGTTCTAGGAACATAATATAATTCTTGTTGTGAGGTGGATACTACAAAAAAAGTATAGGGTTCATGCATAAAGACAAGGTATAATATCAACAAATTTCCTAGAAGCCTTTTAGTCCTTCACAGACCTAGAGCATCTATGCATCACCAAGGGCAATACTACAACAATATTAATGGAAAGTCATAATGGAAATCAGCCATCACTACAAACACCTTTCTACAACAATATCAGTCCTTCTGGCTCCTTCTTCTAAACATTGTATTCTTTTATTCTTTGCTAATGAATTGGGGAGAGGTATTTCCTTCCTCCACTTCAAAAACAAAGGTTTCATAGGCTTATGTGACTGTAGTAAAGAAGAACTCTCTATACTTTTTATGATAATAGATCACATATATGTTTCAATGTTCTGATACTTGTGTTCACATGTAGATTTTGTGCCTGCTGTATCAGTTGCACTGTACTCATTTGTGACGGCAGGGATTCTGGGTACATCACTAGCAGCTGCTATTGTTGCAGTCTCCTCAGCAAATCTAGCAGCAATAGGCAGTATAACAAGTGGGATTAACAGTGTAGTCATTTCAGATCCATCAAGAAATCTTCTGGTGAGTGTCAACATACACTTGTGAGCTATGTCTCTCCATACTTTTCTCTTTAAAAAAAAAAAAAAAAAAACTTTTTCCAAATATGAAGGTGGAAGCCCCAAGTTCTCCCTAGATGATACTTGATTTCTGATAAGCTTCTTCAAATTTAACTTTAATGAAACAAAGAAACAGGAGTCAAGTTTCAACTACGGTAGGTAATAAGTGGGCCCAATGTTGTTTATCCCAGGGAATGGCAGGGCATTTGCAAGTATTTGTCTTGTCAGATTGGTATTCAGCTGGCCTGCCTGCTGAATATTCTGAGACAACAAGAGGCCTAAGATGGCTTCTACCCAGAGCAAAGCTTCCATGGAAGAAGGAAGACATGCCCACCTGGCCCAACCATCCTTCATCTTACATAGCCTTCAGTAATATCTCAAAGAAATATGACGAAGGATCTCTTCTTGGTGGAGAAAGAGGACAACATTTGTTGGCTCTGCATTCAAATTGTGCATCTGCACCATCAAGGCAGTCGATGATCCCACCAGATTCTGAGATGACTCTAGAAAAATTTATGGAGCACAAAAGACCATGTGAAGTTAACTCATCTCCAACAGATGCAGGCTCTGAATTTGGTAATTTTCAGCAAAAACAGAATGTGACCATGGCAGATATTCCTTATGGAAAACCTCTCAGTTCTGAGGAATATTTCATCCATTTCTTGGTAAATATCCACCTAAAAAGTTGGGTTTTCACTGAATTCTTGTTAACCCTTCAATGTGATGGTAATTGTTCCGCATGCCTTGTTGCAGAGAGGAGAACCTCTGTCTGCAGCGAATGTTATTAAGAAATTAGAGAATTATGAAGGGTAAGGTCTACTCTGGTCTTTTGCTTTTTATTTCGAGTTAGGAAGATATTTTGCAACATTTTACTGGAACTTGAAGCAGTTATGGTAATAATCTTGTCTGAGGCATGGATTTTGTCATCTTCTCTTCAAACCTTAATGTTTCGCTTTTTGAAACATAAAGATGGCAAGACTTGGAAATGAACTTGTTCTGGCTTGGAGTGGGGGGTGGTGGCCTGCTCATATTGCATTTCATCACACTACTATTGCTAAAATGGAGGACAAGAACATCGGTTCATGGGCTACTCTCCATTCCAAGGTTCGAACTCTTCCTCCTCATTCTCTTGCTTCCATGCATTGGCCAAGCATCAACCTTCGTCATTAGAGGTAAATCTCTTGTCTAAATCTCTGAGTTTCTTGACCTTAAAGATATCTTTCTGCTTTTTCTGGATCCATGCGGTTACCACCATTGATTCTCAGGTGGCACTACAAAAGGAATAGTCATCGGTGCCTTGTTCTTAGCCATTCCCACTGCACTTTTCTTATCAATCCTACTGTTCTTCACAAGCACTATATTCATGGATAGTATGTTCCTATACAAAGAAGTAAAGCGCACCGATGCAGATCATTCAAGGTGTAGCAAACTTTCCAATTTCTTATTTGGTAGGAGCACTACCGGAAAATGGTTTATGGCCGAAGGAGCACCGACATCTTTCCTCTCTCGGTTTGGTATTCTCTTTGAGGACCGGAAAGGTCCTCCATTGTTTGTCTCTGCTGAAACAAAAGATCCAAGCAGCATAACAAAGTGGACTGGCAGTGGGCAAAGTGGCATTGGAAGAATGAGAGCACTAAGCTCAGCTGACAGCAATGAAGAAGCTGGTGCCTCTGAAAGGCTTCTCGGGTGCATCAGATCAGCTTACCTCATTTTAGACCTTATTCGAAGAGTTGGATTGGGAATCCTTTCTGCAGCCTACTCAGTTCCAAGTCAAAGCCAGTGTGTTATAGCTTTCAGCATCACAATGTTGCAGTTCCTATGCCTCTTCCTCCTCAAGCCATATATAAGGAGGGGAGTTCAGATGGTGGAGAGTATATCACTTCTCTGTGAAGCCATTTTATTCGCGCTCGTGTTCTACATCGATCACTTCAAAAATTATAAGAACCAACAGACAATTGGCATTATAATGCTCATACTCCTCTTTGCTAGCTTTGTTTCGCAGCTTGTCAATGAGTGGTATGCTTTAGCCAAATGCCTGCTAAGGATCACACAGACACATAGATCTTTTAAGCTGGGACTTGAATGGATCTGTAAAGGCCTTGTGTTGCTTTACCTTCCAAAGAAATACTGGAGCAGACTCATTCCTGGATCCACTCAGCCTACTACTGGCCTAGTTCCTGTTGTGCCACCAAGTCCAGAGGTTGAATTGGAGCACAGGAAACCTGAAACAACGAAATCCATAAGCCAAGCGAGTGCAATGGTGGTTCCTGTGAGCACTCCTAGTGTAGCTGTCTGCGGCACACTGGAAGGAGCAATGCAGATGAATGTGGGTTCAAATCCACTACGCTGGCAGGTACCGAACCAGAGGAGCAGAACAATGTTTGCAGAAGGAAGGCAGTCGCAGAATTTTAAGTTGGCACAGAAGAGTGATATGAAGAAGCTGAGGAAGTTGGCAAGGGCTAGTTTTTCGGGTAACTATCAGAAGGCTGGAGAAGGGAGTTGCAGCCATGCACCAAGAGAGAGTCATTTGGATGAATCATCATCAAATGGCTCTACAGCTTAATCAGCTAGAGACAGGCAGTGAAGAGATGTGGACTTATAGAGAGTGGGATGGTGCTACCTGAACTTAGCTGTTGAATAAGAGTATACATCTTGGTTCTTGTATCCTTTGTTTATATAACTGGTGCTGTAATGAGGAAATTCTGGGTGTACAAATGCTATCTCTTTCAATCCTTCTCAGGTAAGAAAAAGAAAAGAAAAAGAAGGAAAAAGAAAACTGCTAGATCTTTCAGTCTCTCTACTTTACAGAAGTAGATTAACATCAAACCTCTTTTCACTGCAAGATGAAAGCATAGGAGCAAAGTTCCTTGGGTTCATGTCACTTGGAATCAAGATGTAGTCATTTGCTCCAACAAGGTAAAAGAGAAGAATTCTTAAACCAATTGGTGCAGATTGTGATGAAGAGCATAGGTTTTCAATTTGAATGACATCACTTGCTTAAAGTACATTCTTTTCTTTCATTTCTCAAGGAAAGGCTTAGATTTTCCCAACTTTTCTCAGCATAAAGAAAGAGGGGAAGGGGTTGTTTTCTGCATGGGTATGTACGTGAGCTTTGTGTGCTGGAGAGTTGGCTATAATGCTATACTAGGACGTAAGCCGCGGTGCACAGCGGTCCCTAATTAAGTTAAAAAAATAAAAATATAGTATTTATATAGAAACTATATGTTACCATTTTAATTAGCAAAATTTTTTTCTCATATTGCTATCAATTTATATATATTAAAAAAGAAAAGAAAAAAAAAACTGCTAGCATCATCTAACCCATCCCATGAACGCATGCCAAAAGAAGGCATCGGGCACTTTTTGCATTCGGCCCAATCACAGCCTGTGCACAATGCCAATAATGGAACTATGGCATGTCAACCACCGTCATCTCCGTCCTCTCGTTGCTGGATCTCTCGCCTTGTGTAGCTATCCTTTCCCTCGATGACCATCAGCTTCCTTTTTTTCGACTGAATCTAACGAGGCATAGCTAGATCCATCATGAAGTTATCTATTTCTCCTCATCGTTCCCTTTTAACTCTTCTCTTTTTTTTTTTCCAAGACTCTTCCTTTGTATCCAACTAGCAGCAATCTAACATGAAGCTCCCGCTGCCAGCAATTGTCCACCTCTCGCCATCCACCATCATCTGCAACCTCTCCTCACTAGCTCCATCTCTCCTTGGATCTAGCAAGGAACAAGAAGAATCAACATGGAGCCCCCATTACTTACCTTCACTTTCAGCACTTCTTTTTTTTACGTGCCTCTTCCCTTCTGATCCAGGATATAAGTGTGTTTTCTTTCCTAATTTTGCTGGTTTTTTGGATTTGTTTCCCTCTTTCCCTTCATGAGAAAATCCCAAAAAAGGCTCCTCTATGTCACATTTAAAATATCATTATTTTTCCACTCATTTTGTGAGGAGCTTATGGCGTATATTAACCTCGCATCAATTATTTGGTCAGAAAATCTTAGGTACTTGCATGAGGCCAAGAAACCTAAAGAGCTGTTCCCGTCTCTAGCCTAAGAATACTATAGCGTGGATTTATCAGGGCTAACCACGTATCAATCACGATATTTATAATAAATTGATGCATAATTTTGGATTCTTAACCTAACAAAAATACTAGGACTTAAATATTGAGGATATCTGGTCAGGACACCACCTTCATAGGATCTTTTTGGTACCGCACGTCATAGTAGGAAGAAAGAAGAAATAAAACAGAAACAGATCAAATACGTGGATCAACTAAAAAATGCTCACCTCCGTGGGACATGAAAGCTTCACTATAAGAAAAGAGAAAAATTATAAGAAAGAATCACACATTCAATCCTCATACACCCAATCTCTCTCTCATAAGAAGTTCTCCTTGATAAAAGCTCTCTCTAGGAAGACCTCTCTGAATCTCTGAAGCGACCACTGTCCGCTGCCTAACAATCTGCCTGAAGCATCATGTTCCTGCTCTCTGTCAGCATCGATGCTTTGCCTCTGCTGCTGCTGTCCTCTACTGAACAACCAAAGCCGCTTACGTCTCTATTTTGTAAACAAGGGCCTTTAAAGCCCTGAATCCGAGTAGAAATAGGAGTCATAGACTCCTCACAGCACCCAAATAGGTCCCTGAACCATCAGATCAAGACCGGCAACGCTCCAAGCCATCCGATCATGCAATTGATCCACGAAAATCTCCATAGACCGTGAGAAACCAGAGGAAAACATCTACCGATCCATCGTGGACCGCACGAAACCACAGGGAAACGCTTGCTCGGTCCATGCGAGTCCCCATGGACCACCGGTCTACGCACTGCATGTGGACCACGTGAGGGGTATCGCGTGAGCTGTGCAGCGTGTGCCTGCCTGGGCCCATGTGCGCGCCTGCTCGAGCCTGGGCCGCGCACCCGTGCATCCACGCATGGCCCACTGCCGGCCTCCGCCGCTTCGATTTTCATGCTATCTTCTATCGAGCGTATCTCCTTCATCCGATCTCCGTTTGGGCCAATCTTAGGCTCGTTGGACTTCGTTCGTCATCGCAGACCTCGCTGTGGGCTTAGTGTAGATTAAATTTTGAGGTATCAAATCCTAACAATTTTCATCTCGACTCGACATTCGATCTCCTCTTAACTCTGAGAGCTTCTAGATCTTCTCGTCCCCATGCCCTGGGGCAATTGCCTGCTGATCATAGATGGGCAGACATAAGAGTCGAGCTAGATCGTTCGATCCTAACTCTATCATATGCTGTACTCCTCCTGACCTGAAACTTGTCGGGGTATCATTCTGCGGCAACAAGAATCTCACCTTGCGATATCGCCTCTCATCCTCCCGAGTCTCGCATCTCGTGCTTGATCCACTTCCATCTGGAGCTTCATCTTGCTCTGGGCTCCTTCTAGCTCTTGAAGCTCCACCTCGCATTGGGCTCCCCATCAGGTAGTAATATCCTCTCATCCTCTTCTCTTCCAGAATAACCCTATTGCCGTGCAACACCTTCAAAATTTCTCCACCAACTATCATCATCTAGCCTCTCGAATCTAGTCTGCTTAGTGAGATAAAATTTCATCTGAAATTGGATATGTATCGGACCTCCTCCAACCTCCTCACTATACCATCATATATCCTCCAGCTGACCGTTTCGATGCCTCTGATCATATAACTCGATCCATTCGATAAGTAAATAGTACCCTCACTGCTTTCCAAGAAATCAAACTGCTCCTCTCTACAATATATATGATAGATGCATACAGAATCTAAAATTCACTGCTGGAAAGAAGTAGATACCTCATCAGATATCTCCAGGACATTACCCTCTGACTCTTTACTGACCGTCGCTGCAGTAGCCTTCATCTGATTCCTGAGTTAAGAGCAATCTCTGGCTAAATATCCCAACTCATCACATCGATAACATCTGATCTTGCTCAAGTCCCTCATTCTGGACTTGGACCGCCCTCGTTACGATCTCCTATCGCTCTGTCTACTACCTCCTACTCCTTCAGAAATCATCAAAGCTGAGCTACCATCTGAGCTCGAAGCTAGATTTTTCCTCTTGAGAATCTCATTCTGAAGAATCACCACGGTGACCTCATCCATCTTGATGGTACTCTTCTCCATTAGAAGAACAGTCACTAAGAACTCATACGAAGGGAGAAGCGATGCTAGCAAGACCAGCGCTCTGGTCTTCTTCTTAATTTTCTCGTCAATGCTAAGGAGGTTGGTGAGGATCTTCTGAAAATGGTTGAGATGCTCCTGCACGCTCTGTCCCTCAGTCATCCGTAGCTGATAGAGCTACCTCTAGAGGAAAAGGGTGTTGGTGAGAGACTTCGCCATATATAACTCCTCGAGCTTCGATCACAGCATCATCGAAAAAGTCTTGCCAAGCACATAGATCACCACCTCATTCGTTAGGTACAAGCAGATTGTACTCACCACCTGCATCTGGAGCCATCTCTAATCCTGCACCTCCATGGTGGTCGGCTTCTCTTCACACAAGAAAGCATCGATCAACCTTTGCTGGATGAGCATGTCCTTCATCCTTACCTGTCACAAGGAGAAATTGCTCTTTCTATCAAATCTATTGATCTTCATCTTGATTGGTCCTGTCCTCTCCATCTTCAATCTTGCTCACCATCGCCGCAATCTGCATTCTGCTACCACATCAAACTGATACCCTTTGTTGAGAATGTCTAGCTAGGACACTACCTCCACAGGATCTTTTTGATACCATCCGTTGTAGGAAGAAGAAAGAAAAAATAAAATAAAAACATAATCAAATACGTAGACTAGCCAAAAAAGGCTCACCTCTGTGGGACATGCAAGTTTTACTATGAGAAAAGAAAAAAATTACAAGAGAAGATTACACCCTCAACCCTCATATATCCAATCTCTCCCTCATAAGAAGCTCTCCCTCACAAAAGCTCTCTCTAGGAAGATCCCCATGAACCTCTGAAGCGATCGCTGTCCACTGCCTAACAGTCTATCTGAAGCACCCTGCTCCTGCTCTCTGTTGGCATCGGCGCCTCGCCTCTGCCGCTGTCCTCTACCAAACAACCAAAGCCGCTCACGTCTTTGTTCTGTAAACAGGAGCCTTTAAAGCCCTAAATTCGAGCAGAAATAGGAGTCATGGACTCCTCACAGCACCCAAACAGGTCCCTAAACCATCAGATCAAGACCAACAATGCTCCAAGTTGTCCGATCATGCAAGCGGTCCATGAAAACTCCCATAGACCGTGAGAAACTAGAGAAAAATGCCCGTCGGTCCATCGTGGATCGGGCAAAATCAAGAGAAAATGCTCGCTCGATCCACGTGGGTCCCTGTGGACCGTGGGTCCAAGCACTGTGCGTGGACCGTGGGTCCAGGCACTGTGCGTGGACCGCATAAGGGGTATCACGCGGGCCGCACAGTGCGCACCCGCCTAGGCCTGCGCCGCACCCATGCATGCACCCATGCATCTGCACGCGCTCGCAGCCGAGCCGTGCATGGCATCGCGGTCGAGCCGGCACGCCGCCGGCCTCCACCGCTCTAATTTTCTTGCCATCTTCTATTGATCATATCTTTTTCATTCGATCTTCATTTGGGCTAATCTTGAGCTCATTGGACTTTGTTTGTCATTGCAAACCTCGCTATGGGCTCAATGTAGATCGAATCTCAATGTATCAAATTCTAACATTAAATGGGAGGATTATATGAGGATTTGTATAAGCATATATTTATTCCCATATCGGTTGTTCACTAAAAAAATCTTGGATATTTATATATAGCTAAAAAATATAAATAATATCTTTCGGCTAGTCATTTTAGGTTTGATCCTAAATTATGATAAATAGTATTAGAATCGATCTAGTCCATAGCCTATATAGACTAGAAAATATTACAACATGTACAAATTCATTAGGGCTAACCATAGACTGATCTTGGTGTTTATGAATAGATTTATGGATTGGATCTTTAGCCTAGCAAGGATGCCAGAGCTTAAACAGAAGGAGTGTGTGAGGACCTATGCGGATATGTATTTAGTCTTTCATCAGTTATTCAATGGAAAGATCGTGGGTACTCATACATGGCCAAGGAATCCAAATGATACCTTCTAGCTAAGCTTTTTGGCTGAGATCTTGGATGTTACATATTTTTTTGCTTCTTTCTTCACTATTGTTGGGTTCTGGTAATGCAGCGAAATAAAAATTTCAAAAATTTTTATATGCATTCAACAATTGAAAACAAGTTTAACAATTAAACTAGATTATTGAAATACAAAAGTCCTAGAAACACCTTGATGATTGCAATCAAATAACATAAGCATGTATATAAGCAAGGAATAAGATATCATGTACTAATATGAAGATGACGATCTGATAATTTTGAGATCTCCACAAGACTCTAAAGTAGAAGCTCTCCAATGGTGATCCACACGGGACTGATCAGGGCCATTCCCAATTTGATGTAGTGCTGCAGCCTTCTTTGCAAGTTCACTGTCAATCATCCTTTGCAAGAATGGATTGCACTATCACTTATATGCCTTCGAGACCTCCACTAGGATCACTCTAAAAATCTTTTCTCACAAGAACAAACCACATAAAATCAGATTTAATATTCAACACTTGAACAATCTGATTTTTTGGACAAGCATCACATGCTTTCCTTTTTCCTCTTTCCTTCCTTTCTTTTTTTTCTTTCCCTTTTTTTTATCTTTTTCTTTCCAAATTTTTTTCTCATTTTTTCTTCTCATTCTTACACCTATCTCCAGCCCAAAATTGGCACGTCCAATCTGATGTAGCACCCCCTTTTTATAGGAAAGAAGGGGCGATACTATGAGATGCCAACTCTTGGCGTTAAACATTCCCACATGGTGCAAATTAATTTTTTTCATGGAAACCAAAGAGTATGGCATAGAATAAGAAGTGATTGACCAGTAGGACTCTTCCTCTGCTTGAAAAAAATTAATACGCCATCATATGTCACGTGGGATAAGGAAAATGGCATGAAACTAAGTGTCCATCACATTAAGGACTCTTCCATATTCAATGCACTCATGAAGGGGCATCCCATTTATTTTGTGGCATTCAAATTTCTTGCTAGAGAAGGACTCTTCCTTCTTTCCTGCACCCACAATTTCAAGAGTCATCACATGACACGAGAAAATAAAGGAATGCACCAAAAGATGGTAAGAATTTTAAGAGGAGTGAAAAAGAAAGACTCCTCTTAACACCTAAAATAAATGGGGCATGACAAATATATTGGCATGTGGTTTTGGCGTGGAGAAGGTTGATTACTTATGGAACTATTCCATAAAAATCAAATCAGCCACCTAACAATTAAATGGTTCGAGCCTAATCACATTATGTCAAGGCAAAAAGATAAGGGTTAGCACAAACACCTTTGCACTGAACCCAATTGAAAATTTGGGTTAATTCATGTGCTAGCAATTTAATTAACCCATTGAATTTATAATAAATCCAAATAGGTTAAACCAAGACCAAATCTCTATTATATGTGATTCATTGAGTTTCAAATCTAGCCAGCAGTAGATCCAGCTCTCGATATAACCCTAATTTGATTAGATTAAGTCAGCTCAAGAGTCCCAATCAACTAAGACTCTTCCTAATTGATTCTCGAATTAAACTCTTTTAATTCTGACGAGTCCATAAGTCAAGATTGACGTCTAGCAACGTATCATGACTATCCGAAAGATTTAAAATTTGATGAAAATATCAAAATTATTCTTCCATAGTGAGTTACTGTGCAATTCAATCCTTCAATCACACAACATCCTAGATAGGCCATGGGCATAGAAATATATCAAGTCCAAATACCTATCCATATGTATCTCGATCTGATGATGATGACTCGATTGATGAACCAGTAGAAATCTTTTCTACTATTCATCATTGCTCTAACCAGAGACTCTCAGAGTCATCATCCTATGAGATCATATAGGATATTCTCTCCTCCTACAAAGAGTGATCGATTTCTTATTGACCACTCACAACCTCCATGCACACTTCATCATACCCAGAATATCTCACATACATCTCAAAGTGATGTGCTAGGAAATAAACCAAAGTAAGGATCCATATACATAAGGTACAATGGTAATCTCAGGTCAAAAGATCACATGCACTAGTCCCACTGGAGAACCATCTGTCGACATGCTGTAAAGCTCCATCAGATATTCTTTCTGTAGATCAGTTTAGTAAACTCATTCTCTAATGAGTACCTACATCTTTATATTAGTGTCACTATACAAGTGATTATGAGATTAACCATTCTCTCCATCGAGTGAATATACTAGTCTTATCAGTATCATCGATCTTCTACTCAATGATCCAACGATTGAAAATATTTTTAGATTAGGACTATCAAGATTTTAGGTCTGACTAGTATGATCTCATCATGATCCTAAAATCATTGTCCTAATCTATGAAATTTATCATAATCATAAAAATATAATGCAGCAAATGATAAAACACAATATCTCATGAATAAAATAATTAATGTCATGCAAATGAGTAGAAAAATATCACAGAAAAGTCTCTTCGCATCATCCATGTGATTGGCTTGTAGGGCACTATTCCTTCAATCTCCCACTTGCACTAAAGCCAATCACCTCTGTACCTGATGCCTATGCAATCAGGGTGGAGAATACACTGCTGCTGTGTTAAGGCTCAGTGAACTGGTCCATTATGCTGTTCTTAATATGAACTCATTTTATGATCAAATCATGAATGAGATGAAAGTACCTAAAGATGTGCGTGGGTTCCTAGTGAGACCACACCCAACTCAGTGATGAACCCTTCATCAGGCGATTTTCTTTAGCAATCTTTACTCACAGCAATTAACTGAGTCAAATACAGTTTGCTGTTTGAAATTTTTTCAATTCACTACTCTTCTAGTACTTCTCAAGTACTTTGAGAATACTTTTCACAGTTTTCAAAAGATCCTATCATGGATCTGCCTGAAAATAATGATTATGCACAAAGTATAAATCACATCAGGCTTGGTATATTAAATGTATAGGTAAGTAAATTCTTTTACACCCATATATGTTGAACTTCTTCAACATAAAATCTATGTACCTAGAATGGGACAAGCCTAATATCCACTTACATCTATCCCTATAGATGCCAATTATATTGGATGCTATATCTAAGTCTTTTCCATAAAAACTTTTGTGATAAGCATGTCATTGACCGAGCGTAATATCGGAACTACCTTTCCAACATGCTGTATGTCATTCACATACATAACCAAGAAGTTAGTGGGTCTCCCACTTATCTTCTTACACACACACAGTTCATTCATATTTTGATAAAGTCAAACATTTTGACTATCTCATAAAAAATAGAAGTACCAACTCTTCAATATCTGCTTTAATCCATAAATGGATTTGCCCTCCCACTAGAGACAAATCTCTAGATGGTGTGCGGCTATAGCAAGCAATAATCCGAATTGATATTCCTGTTAGTAACCTGTTGGGTCACACCCATAGGTACTTCAACCATAATCTATACTTGGTTGATGTACAGGGAGTTCATTTTAGATACCATGATTTCAAGCTATCTATCAGAGTCTCTATTCATGATGATTTTTGAATAGATCAAGAAAATATCATTCTCAATGATGTATGGTGTACAGTCATTCATAATGACAAACTCATATTTTGAGTGGTACATTACACACATAGATTGACCTTCGATGAGGAAGTGTGTGTCATGATCGTACCTTATCAATGGGCATATTTGATTGAGGATCAACTTATGGATGCTCCACAGGTTATGATGGGATAGTTCATAGGTCTTAAACTTCTCAAGTTCAATTATCCTTCCACTGACCTCTTCTTAGAAAAATTTTCTTTTCCAAAAGATGACATACCTACTAATAAAACACTTTTTATCTTATAGGATGGTAGAAGTAGTATCACATACTACTCTTAGAATAACCTATAAATTTATACTAATCTGATCTAGTACAAAACTTATGTACATCAATTTTTTTCACATAAGTTGGACAACTTGCCTCTTTCCATATCTCATATGGAGTGTTAGTAACAGATTTCGATGGTATCTAGATCAAAACACATGCAGTAATTTTTAAGGTATATCCCCAGAATGAGATTTGTGAAGCAAATTAGAGAACACACCATATCTCATATAAAGTGTTTATCTTTGGGTCGAGATATTATTAGCTTTTGAACATCCATATGTACAAAGCTTAATAACTCGCTCTCATCTTTTTCTATGTCCAGTAAATGAGATCTTGGTCATTTTATCTATGAGACAAGATCTACAAGTTCTATATGATTCAAAATCATACAGACAAAGAACTCTTCTTTGTATTACTTGTTTATCTTTGACTCACAAAAATGGCTAAGTTGGCAATATCAGAGATATGTGACCATCACATATTCTTTTCTTGTTATCATCAATATGAAGAACAACATCATTGAGTGATAGAAATATGAAACCATTATTATAAATCCATACCCATAAAATTTATTAGAAGAACAAAAGTTACTTTTATTCTTTACATTAATTTCAAAATCATGTTACAATAATAAAGGAATTGAAATAATATTTCTGATAAATTTAGGCATATAACAATGGTCTACAAGTTTTTAAATCTTGCTAGAAGGTTACATAAATTCCTACAGCCTTGTATGAATGGATTATCCATCAGTGCCAAAAGCATGTAGTCACTTGTCTTCAGCTTTATAGGTCCAGCAACACTTTGGATAAGTGGAACCTATATAAGGTATCACATATCCAAAATTTTAAAGCTAAAATACTCAACGATAAATTAGATTGTATTATATACAAACCATTAGCATATGCAACTTTTGCATCCTGCTATTGCTTCACACTTGCAAGATAACTCTTACAATTTATCTCTAATGTTCATTATTACTGTAATGATAATAGACACCTATGGTGAAGACATTCTTCACCTTCTTCTCTTAGAAGACACTAAAGAAGAAATTTAGGAGAGTTAGAAGGATCAAATCCTAGATTAACTCACTATCCATGATATTGACTTAATCGCATGATTAAGCTAATCAGGATACACTTTGACAGTCTTACTATCATTCCTACCATATCACATATGCAATTTTTCCTTCTTTATAGTATCAACGCCGAACAAATCAAAATCAGAAGAATAGGAGACTATCTTTTATGTGAGAACTATTCTCAGGTTCCTCAATCATTCCATGAATTTTGGTTAATTTAAGAAATATCAAAAATACCATGTAGTGATAGTGAAGATGTAGATATAAGAACATAAAAAGATTATTCATGATGACATGCACAATTTAGATGAGATTTTTATCTAAATGTCTTCCACTATTTTAGCGAATTTCATAGCCCTCAAATATGAAAATTAAGAAAACTTATCATCTAGTTTCTTAGTGGGGTTGAGATCCTAATTCCTCGTAAAAAGCCTTATGGATAACACAATAAGCTTCTATAAGTTCAAGGGTAGGTAACTCTTTACCAATTGCATCTCATGTAACTCTCAATATAACTTTTGCCTCTAAAATATTTATAGCCTTGTGGATAACACAACAAACTATAGTATCTTAGTTAAGTCATACCCTTCAATCTTATATGGTCATATCTGAATAATACTGCTCTTGTGGATAGCACAACAAGACAACACTGTCAAAATATGCCATAAGCATCACTTAGTCAACATCATATCAAATCCTATAGCAAATTTTGTGGATAGTACAACAAATTCACTATAGCTTTTGACATACTCTATCGACTTAGTATGAGCTAAGCTTCATTATGCACCAAGACAGTATCAAATCAGTCCCCACAGCAAGCCTTATGGATAGCACAGCAAGTCTACTATGGTTCTTGACATAATACTGGCTTAGTATGAAGGAAGGTATGGCTGGTGTTCTTAATACTTCACCATTATGACTTAATATAATTTAAATAAGAAACTTAGGTCTCATGCACATCTAAAGCATATATATAAAAAAATATATCTTATATAATTTTAATTCTAACTACCAGTATGTAAGAGCATATAAAGAAAATCTAATGGTTATGAACTTCTGAAAAATCATTCAAGCCACAAGATGGTTTATGGGTCTAACCCTAGGTGCATTCTAGATTAAACCATCTCATGGTCAATCTTAATGCACCTTTGCTCTACAAATGACTGATAGTCCAGTCTTCATCTTCATGAAGACTATCATGAATGCTCGATCTTTATCTGAAAATAGAAAGAAATAATTTCTATCTATTCTCAAATAATTTTTTTTCTATAATTTTATATCAATATGTAAAAATTTCAATCAACAGTTGGAGAACAAACAAAAGAAAGATTCAGCTGATAATACAATGCATTAGGGCACCCAGCCCCTATTGCAACTCTTGCTGATGCATTTATATAATCAGCTAACATAGAAGCATTCATACATACATCCATCACATACCATAGTCTATAACCACTCAACATATATGTCATAACAATTATAAAATAAGATAATTAACTGCTCATGTTATCTTAATTGTGATATCATTCATAAATATGTCAATGAAGATGTTTAAATATTCGAACATAAGACCCATCTAAGATTTTTTATTCGAATTCAACTCTTGACCCAAATTTAATTTTAAATCAATCATTTGTCATTATTTTGAGTTATGTTGATCAATTCTTAGGTTAACCCTAATCCAATTAGATTAGCATAGATTCGATCAACCATGACTCAAATCCTAATCGAATTAGGTAAATGACAATTTGATCAACCTAAATTAAACATGACTTCTAATCAAATTAGAACTATGAATTTGATTTAATCGATAATACTTACTTCTAATCATGTTAGATCAAATGAATTATAGTTAAACAAATCCATCGGTAAAAATCTTAATCCATGTCTAATGCATCCTTTCATGATCAAATTTTTTCGGCTCCATACATACCATGGACAACAACCAACATGGAAGACCCACAATGGTGAATGCCCAATAATATGGTAGTCGGCCCTTAGATCTTAGGTGAATGCATCAAATACAAAAAAAAAAATCCTAAGTCTTGGCAATGTATCCAATGTATCATTCCAAAGCTTTGCGTATCACATGCATTGGATTTACAACTTCATAGAAAATTAGATCATAGGATATAACTTTAAACTTATCTCACAAGTCTAAAGACCATGGAGACTCATATCTAAGATTTGATCATAGATTGATAATATTTTATTATTAATAAAAATACATCAAGAACATCAACTAAACATCAATCAGAAAATCTGATTTTGACATAATATGAACTGGATCTAATCCATATCACAATAATAACATGATATTTGATTGAATCAATCAAGGGTGGCTCTGATACCACTGTTGGATTTTGATGATGCAACAGAATAAAAATTTTAAAATTTTTATATGTATTTAATAATTAAAAATAAGTTTAACAATTAAACTAGACTATCAAAATACAAAAGTTCTAGGAACATCTTAATGATTGCAATCAAATAACATAAGCATGTATATAAGTAAGGAATCAGATGTCATATACTAATATGAAGACAACAATCTGATAATTTTGAGATCTCCACAAAACTCTAAAGTAGAAGCCCTCCAACGATGATCCACACGAGATTGATCAGGGCCCTTTTCAATTTGACGTAGTGCTGCAGCCTTCTTCGCAAGTTCACTATCGATCATCCTTCACAAGAACAGATTGCACCATCGCTTGTATGCTTTTGAAACCTCCACTAGGATCACTCTAGGAGTCTTTTCTCACAAGAACACACCACACAAAATTAGATTTAATGTTCAACACTTGAACAATCTGATTTTTTGGACAAGCATCACATGCTTTCTTTTTTCTTCTTCCTTTCCTTTCTTTTTTTCTTTCCCTTTTTCTGGTCTTTTTCTTTCCAAATTTTTTCTAACTTTTTCTTCTTATTCTCACGCCTATCTCTAGTCTAAATTTGGCACGTTCAACCTGATGTCGCATCCTCTTTTTATAAAAAAGAAGGGGCAATACCATGGGACACCAACTCTTGACGTTAAACATTCCCACATGCTGCAAATTAATTTTTTTCATGAAAATCAAAGAGTATGGCATGGAATAAGAAGTGATTGACCAGTAGAAGGACTCTTTCTCTGCTTGAAAAAATTAATATGCCATCATATGGCGCGTGGGATGAGAAAAATGGCGTGAAACTAAGAGTCCATGACATTAAAGACTCTTCCATATTCAACGCACTCATGAAGGGGCGTCCTATTTATTTTGTGGTGTTCAAATTCTGCCAGAGAAGGACTCTTCCTTTTCTTCTACGCTCATAATTTCAAGAGTCATCACATGACATGAGAAAATAAAGGAATGCGTCAAAAGATGGTAAGGATTTTAAGAGGAGTGAAAGAGGACTCCTCCTCTTAATGCCTAAAATAAATAGGACACGACAAATATATTGGCATGTGGTTTTGGCATGGAGAAGGTTGATTACTTATGAAACTATTATATAAAAATTAGATCAGCCACCTAACAATTAGATGGTTCAAACCTAATCACATTAGGTCAAGGCAACAAGATAAGATTTAGCACAAACACCTTTGCACTGAACCCAATTGAAAGCTTGGATTAATTCATGTGCTAGCAATTTAATTAACCCATTGAATTTACAATAAATCCAAATAGATTGAATCAAGATCAAATTTCTATTGTGTATAACCCATTGGATTCCAAATCTAGTCAGCAGTGTATCCAGACTCTCTATATAACCCTAATCCGATTAGATTAGATCAACTCAAAAGTCTCAATCAACTAGGACTCTTCCTAATTGATTCTCGAATTAAACTCTTTTAATTTTGACAAATCCACAAGTCAAGATTGACATCTAGCAACGTGTTATGACTATCTGAAAGATTTGAAATTTGATGAAAATACTAAAATTATCCTTCCATGATGAGTTATCATGCAATTCAATCCTTCGATCACACAACATCCTAGACAGACCATGGGCATGAAAATATGTCAAGCTCAAATACCTATCCATATGTATCTTGATCTGATGATGATGACTCGATTGATGAATCAGTAAAAATTTTTTCTACTGTTCATCGCTGCTTTGGTCAGAGACTCTTAGAGTCATCATCCTATGAGATTACATAGAATGTTCTCTCCTCCTACAATGAGCGATCGATTTTTTATTGACCACTCACGATCTCCATGCATACTTCACCATGTCAAGAATATTCCACACACATCTCAAAATGGTGTGCTAAAGAATAAACCAAAGTAAGGATCCATATACATAAAGTATCATGGTAATCTCAGGTCAAAGGATCACATGCACCACTCTCACTGGAGAATCATCTGTCAATATGCTATAAGACTCCATCAGATGTTCTTCCTACAGATCAGTTCAGTGAACTCATTCTCTAATAAGCACCTACATCCTTGTATTAGTATCACCACACAAGTGATTATGAGATCAACCTCCCTCTTCATCAAGCATACATAAGATGTATCAGTCTTACCGGTATCATCGATCTCCGACTCGATGATCTAATGACTGAAAATATTTTTAGATTGAGGCTATCAAGATTTTAGGCCTTACTGATATGATCTCATCATGATCTTAAAATTATTATCCTAATCTATGGAGTTTATCATAATCATAAAAATATAATGCAGCAAATAATAAAATATAATACTTCATAAATAAAATAACTAATATCATACAAATGAGTAAGAAGATATCATAGAAAAGTTTCTTCGCATCATCCATGCAATTAGCTTGTAGGGCACTATCCTTTCAACTATCTCAAATACAAAATTTTTCACTTTCAAATATGCCAAAAAAGAAAACTAGATTAAAGGCATAGCCACAATTTCTTTTTTCACTCATTTTTTCTATGTTTTTACCGATCCTCCCTCCCTTATCACAACTAGTATGGCACAGCCATCCGCTTAATCGACAAGACCCTCCACCAAGTTTCTCATCCCGCATCCCTTAGCTTTGCGATTCCTTCTTTCTAAGGTCATTGAAATATTTTCCCTACTACACTAACCTATAGAAAATATCAAGCAAAATATTTGAAAACAATTTGCCAGCAATCATTTTTTTCAATTTTCCACTCGATTAATTATCGTCATTGGTCTTTAAATTTTTTTCATGTGTTTTAATTTGCATTAATATTAGTGTTCATCTAATCAAAATATTTTGATTTTCATCCAAAGCACCATCTGAGTACTCAATGGAGGAGAAAGGAAAAAAATTAGATCTCTCAAACTCATGATACCATCTTTTGCCAATGATATCTTTATTGACCCTATAGTTGATTTTGATAATTTCAAAATATTGAGTATAAATGATACTAATCATTTGTTTCAAAGATGAATGTAAAATTTTTTAAATGTTAAAAATAAATAATTTATCTATGGAACAAATCTTCTCAAAAAAGCTAAGTCAAAATAATTCAAAGAAGAATTTTTATGTATTTGACTTAGTAGAGTCGACCCTAAAAGCATAGGAGCCAACCCCTGAATAAAAATAAGCTAAAAATTAAAGAAAAATCAAGTTCATGATGTTCAGGAATCGATCTCTGGAGTAGCAAGTTGACTCTAGCAAGTTAAAATGCACTGACACGATTGGCGAGTCGACTCATGAACAGCAAGAGTTGACTCTGTCAGAAAAAATAAAAGACTGAATTTTCAGACCCTAGCTCGGATTAACTCCTGAAGAGCTGGAGTCAATCCCAAGACAGCTGGAGTCGCCCCTTGAGGAATTAGGGTCGACCTTTGGTACAGGACAGTACTAATAACTAATTTTCTGTACTTTTTTAATGGCTAGGTTTTTACTCTAACGGCTACTCCAAGGCTTTCAACGGTCAAAACTCATTCTCTAGCAACTTTCAAACTGCTTAAGATGTAAAGAATCATTTGAGAAGTAAGATTAAAGAAATTAAAAAAGTGAATCATTCAAATTGGTGAGAGCTTCATTGAATATTCTTGAGAAGAACAAAAGAGAGGAAAGTTGTACACAGAATTCAATAGGCTTACACGAGTGATCTTCTCCACCATCAATAATATCCTCCCAAGTATCAAAGAAGAGAAGTCAAGTATCAAAAGTGTAACTCATCATCGACTTCCTCCAAGCTTAAAATGTTTTTTCTTTTATTCTTTAATTATGCTGAAATTTTTATACTTTATATCTTATTTTTTTAATAAGTTTCTTTGGATGAAAAAAACTTAGAGCTAAGCCCATCCAAATTCAAAATCGGATATTATAGGTTTTGATTGGTGAGCCCGTAAAATTAAATAGGTTAATTATGAATCCAAAAAACAATCGGTGTACGATCTTGATTGGTGATCCCGAAAAATTAACTAAATTTGTTTGTGATTTTGGATAAAATAAATATACTGTAATTTGATTGATTATAATGAAATTTTCAAGAGGAGCTTGGAAAGTGGACATAGATGCGAGGTTACACCCAACAACTATAAAATCCTTGTCTTTGTATTGTACTTTATGTACTTACTTTTAATTCTTGCTTTACATTCTTACTTTATTTTTATTATCTCAATTTCACTGTAATATAATTGTATACACTCCATAATCACTTAAGATAGCTTATATTGAAGCACATTATTGTTTAGATATTAATTTGATTGAAATTTTTAAAGAATTTAATTCATCTTCTCCCCCCTTTAGATTGCTATTTTTTTGGGCAACAATCTTTCTTTGACAATATTTTCTTTCTACTCCCATCTTTCCTAAGTAAAGCATAGGAAGAGGGAGGCTTTTGTCTGCAACAACAACCCTCCACATGAAAGCAGTAGTGGAGATAGAGGGATGTAGAGAAAAAGTTGAAAGGAGAAGGGGAGCCAATTAGCTCTAGAAGTTTGTACTGGAAGCGTTAACAGGCATGGTGAATACACTCTCTAATGAGTATAAATAGATCCAAGTGAAAAACCATAGGTCTATTAAATAAGTAAGTATCATGCTGAGCTTCTATTCTCTAAGAAAAAGAAGTGGTACGAGACTAAGGCCAGGGAATTGACCTATGCCTTCTCACCCGAAATAGAAATATGGATAACTGAATCCAAAGAATCATAGGAGCCCATCATATAGGCTCCGACTTTCACAGGCTTCCCTCGATATAAATTGCACATGTGGCCACAACCAAATTTGACACAATCTGACATGGTATAGGTATTAAGCAAATGCACCATTCATCTTCTCAACCCATGTATAGATTAAATTCACTATTCCTTCATCCCAAGCCGATCCATCTTTTTACACGAACGCGCGCGCGCGCGCGCGCACGCACACACACACACATATATATATATATATATATATATATATATATATATATATATATATATATATAGTCTTTTCGATCAAGTGGATGGAAAGTCACTTATCTTAAAGGAAAAAGAACAGCAAGAATGATCTAGCAAAAAATTTCTCCTCACTAACTATGGTCTACCTTTGCGAGACAGCTTTTAACCTCTACTCTAGTATGAACTGAGCTAAAGCCTACGAGCTTCTAGGTCACCCCGCTACGTTTCTTGTGATTAGATCTGTTCGACATGCAAGTGGTCTAGCTACTGTCTGTACAGTCACTCTTAACCCAGTGGAGAAATTTCCCTTGCTGGTCTCGCTCAGTGAAGAAAGAGAGGTGCAGCTCTTGCCAAGAGTTCGAGCAAAGTTCATCGGGGTGGAGCACGGTCCGCCAAAATCGGCATAGGTTAGGTACTATTGATGGAACATGGTAAGCCCATCTTTCTTCATATGGAAGTGCTGCGGGTACATGGAGATGTGGATAGAGGAAGTCTCAAAAAGCGAAGATCGAGCTGTAGGTCACGTGACCTACACTGAAAAAGTGGCTGCACACAAACAAAACCCCAAACCATCTTCTTTGTGTACTGGAACAGCTACCACTTTCTTAGAACAGCACTAACTTAGCACTCTATACTATACTATAAAAAAAAAAAAAATAAATAAAAAAAAGAGAATAGCTCCATCTTGTATGCTCTCACACTTTCAAAGAATCTCCTACTTGCACATTGACCTTAAAAAAAGCTTCGTTCTCGAGTACTTAAGCCGACAATATACAACATATACGAGAGAAACCACTTTACTTTGTGTTTGCGTACCTACCTCTTAATTTTATCCCCTGCCCCCCCCCCCCCCCCCCCCCCCCAACACACACACACATATATATATATACAGCCCCAATCTTATGATCCCAACATATGTTGTACTGCATGCGATGGCCATTGAACACCGAAAGCATTTCTTTAAACAGAAGGTATATATGTGATCCATAAACAACCCTATATCCCCTCCAAACAATAAAAATTAATCATCTTTACTCATTTATACAACAAGCGAAGCTGTACAAATAGATGGGAGGAGGTGCAAGCCCACAAAAAAAAAAAAAATAGACACCGCATCCAACAGCATGCGACAAAGCTTGAGAAACGGATATATGTCGCACCCTAATAGATCTAGACTTCCCAACCCACATGTACATGTATTGATTAAATACATTATTCCTTCATCCCAAGCCATGTTGCCCATCCATTCTTTTTTTTATATATCTTATTTTTTCAATCAAGTAGAAGGGAAGCCACTTCAAATTTAAAAACAGCAGTGAACCTTTAATTTGCCCTCTCCCTACCCTGCTCATATTTAGGAGCATGTGCATACAACCTCCATCCTATGATTCGGATCAAGGCCATACTACATGTGATGGCGACCGAGCATCAAAATTATTTTTTTTAAATGGAAGATATGCTTTCTATAAACAATCTTATCCTCCCTAAAAAATTTTTGGGTAGACTTATTCTGTGACCCATGTGATATAGGCACAGCTAATTAGAAAATAATTAAAAAAATTCCTAACTTTCTATTTACCAAAACAAATCCTCCCCCCCCCCCCCCCAAAAAAACAATAATATATATATATATATATATATATATATATATATATATATATATATATATATATATATATATATTTTTTTTTTTTTTTTTTTTTTCCCACATCCAAGGATGAAAAAACTCCCCATCCAACTCTAGCCTTTCTCCTCCCTAGCCTCTTCCAGTGCCTACTCCATTTTCCAAGGATATTCTTGATACTTATAATTTTTTTTTTCTCTATTTAATTGCCATTTTTTTTCTTTTTCTTTCTATTTTTATATCTGAATTTCAGATCTAATTTTTAGATATCCTAATCTTTCCTTCTCTTTCCCACGTCCAAAAAAAAAATGAAACTCAAAATTATGATGGAAATTTGAAATTGAAATTGAACTAATTTTTAAATCTAATTTTCAAACCTAATTTTTAGATATCTCAAACTTCTCTTTCCTCCCCATGTTTTCTCCTTCCCTGAACAATTTTCAACTCTGATTTTTAGGTCTAATTTTTAAAAAATTATTCTATCGATGTGGGGAAGGAGGAAACATAAAGAGGGAAGGGATTTTTTTTGATAAACAGAAATTAATTTTTTTTTTAATTATCTTTTTCTAAAGAGATGGAAATCTAAGTAGAGTTAAAGAAGAATGAGATTCAGGAGATGTTTGGTTGAAGAGAGTAGGGGTTTAGAATCGGAATCAGAATAGGTGACTCTCATTCCAACTGTTTGGTTAGGAAGAGTTCCATTCCGATTCCGATTCCGATTTCAGGGTGAAATGGGAATGCTCAATTTATATAGAACTCAATCCCTACTCTTCTCTGTGGATTTAAATTTTCATTCTGATTTCGATTCTGATCACGAACCAAACGCTTCGAAGGATTTGGTCATTCCGATTTCGATTTCAAGTCATTCCAATTCTCATTTCTATTCTGATTTCGGTTAGGAATCAAACACCTCCTCAGATCTATGTGAATTAAATGCCGAGTTGGTGGTTTCTCATTGACTGTGCCTATTATATAGGCTATAAAATAAATTTATCAAGAATTTTTTTATTTTTATCCATCTCTATAGCAAACGAAGCCATACAAATGGGTGGAAATAGGTGTAAGCCTTAGAAAATAATAATAATAATATCAACAACAACAATAACAAACTACGACATGCAATAATAGGTGACAAAGCTCGAGAAATGGATACCTATCATGCTCTAATAGTCATGCTCCTTGTGTAAAGGAATAAATTATCCCCACTAAGTTTAGGAACTTTGTATTGAATATTTTATAAAATTTTTTGAGCTCATAAAACTATTAAACTTTTTATTTTCTTGATAGTCTTTAGAAACTGCAGCACTTTGGGACACCACTATGATCCAAAAAATGAATGGTGCTGCAATAAAATGGTAGCATATTGTAAAACTTTTCTCGATACACTAATGGAGCTTCTCTCTTTAATTGCCGCACCTAGAGCTGAGTCAATCATGATGCAATAACATTTGGCCGCTATCCGTATTCTTATTATGGAAATGGCCCTTTCCTTGCTACAACATCCTAGTTTTTTTGTCATGGTGTCCTATTTTTTTCCTTATTTTTTTTTCTAGTAAAACAACCGCATCCATTTACTGTTTCAATCCACATCATCATCTCATGATTCAAATTTAAGAAGGGCATAAAGCAAAAAATTCAACATGACTACTGTTGCTGCGAAGCTCAAAATTTCAGACGAAGAGATTAGATAAAATCATGTTAGAGATGCTGTGGCGATCCAATACGAGTCTCTTTCAAAAAATCCTGTAAAACAAGTCAAAGAACTGGATGGAGATCCTTCGATCTTGACCCTCCGATGCTTAACTTAGTTCGAACCTCAAAAACAGATGGAAAAATGGAAGAATAGAGAGTAGAAGGGTTGGTGAGGAGCTAGAGAGTTTTTGACTTTGTGAGAGCTAAAATCCCGATGGTAGAATCTTCCTCTAGTTTGAGCTTGGAACTTGAGAGTCAGAACTTACCTAGAGGATCCCCTGGCCCTTTACTTATAGAAAGGCTGATGAGACCGTTGGAAGGATTTGTTAGGCCATTAAAGCCAGTTGTAGAGTTAGTTAGGCCGTTGGAGGCCAATTGTAAGTTAGCTAGAACATAACTGTATGTATTAGCTGGAAATAAGGTTATACTTAGCCATATGTACCGATTAGAGATGAGTTGTAGCACAGCTGTATGTGAGATCGTAGCCAATTGTAGATATCATGGTGGGCTTTAACAGGATGACTGTAGCCATCAATATAATAGTTTACCTCGATAAAATACTGAGATAAAATCAAATATCATATGAGATCCTGAACGTCTCAAATATATATAATACTTTATTTCAGATCGGTATTTATATGAATTGAAATGAGTCAGGTCAGTATTTATATAAATTGAGATGAGTTAGGTTGGTATATATATGAGTTGATCATAATATTTCATCAGAAGTTAATTCAGGTAGCTTAGATCAGTATTTATATGAGCTGAAATGAGTTAGATCAACATTCAACCTCCAAGTTAGGTCGGTATTCAGCTTCCAATTCAAATCTGCTTTATATAAATTCAGCGTTCAATTAAGATCGACTTTTTTATGAGCTAAGATGGGATAACCTCCACAATAACTACAATGACTGACCTCGACCTAGAGACTGACTTTGTGTAATTTGACCCCTCCAAGTCTTAAAAACTTAATGTTCTGTGTAATCTGAGGTAAGGTTGAGCCGCAAGCATGCACTTGCACACGTGTGCACAAAGAGAGTCATTTCACATAATTTTTCTTTATAAATGGTTGAGACATCATCAATTTATATTAATGAAACAAGATTTAAATAAATAACTAAATGTTGGCAGACAGCTACATTTTTTAACGAAGTTACTGGAGGATAACCATGCATATACCCCTTCCTCTTGAAGCAGCCACATCCATCGTATCGTTTTCTCAAAGCAGCCACATCTGCCACCTTTCAATCTAACTACCTCCCCAACCTTCGATCCAAAGAATCCAAGTGCTTCAAGTCAATATTTGTTTGGCTTGTTTTTAATCACAACCTCCTCATCAAAATTGACTTCTATAGATTATGCAGAGGGGTGGCATTCTATGACCCAACTCTGTGGACTCGGCTGATAATTGACTCACTGTAAGTTCAGTGAAGCCATATAAGTGGGTTAACCTTCTAGATCTATTTATTACACAGGTTGGATTTGAGTTCAGACATTTGATATTTTTAATAATTAGGTAGGTCAAGTTACGGCGTATAGGTCATGAGCTCATCTACTCTAATACTATTTGTCATAATTGAAAATCTCATTCAAAAAAATTAGCTGAAAGATATCATTTAAATTTATTAATCTAAATAAACATGACCGCACCTCATGGTATCTCAGGTGAACACCAGAAGGATGGAAAGAGAACCAGTA
The DNA here is from genome assembly GCF_000442705.2 of Elaeis guineensis. NCBI lineage: Eukaryota > Viridiplantae > Streptophyta > Magnoliopsida > Arecales > Arecaceae > Elaeis > Elaeis guineensis. The sequence goes on along the minus strand of NC_026001.2, from coordinate 89,623,784 downwards.
GCCATGTTCCAATAGCGTAAGAGTCATCTGGATAGATCATCACCAAGTGGCTCCACAGCTCAATCAACCACGGATAATGAAGAGTGTGGAGAATGGGGCCTTATCCGCTGAATTGTGCTTTGCTTTTCAGATAAACAAAGTCTTGGTTCTTCACATGTGTCCTAGGTTCCGGAAAACTGATGCTTTAATGAAGAAATTGTGACCATGCAACATTGCAACTGCAAGCTCTCTCAGTCCCTCTATTTTGTATACATAGATTAGTATCAACCTCTCCTTAATTTCATGTCACCGGACTCAAAATTCAGTTATCTGGTTCAGCAAGGTGAAGAGACAAGTTCTTAAAACAATTTCTGTAGATTGTGGTGAACAACAAATATGTTCAGTCTACATGATGTATTATCTTGGCAATGAAAAGTTTGGTCGATTTTCCTACTTTTCTAGACTGAAGGACTTGCGAAGATCGCCGATGTGTATGTATGTGTTGCAGAGTGCTGGCTCTCATTCTATATCACTAAGCTGGGTGCAGCAACTTTGGATTGAATCTTCTAATATCTTTGGAGCTCATAAAACCATTTAATTTACTTTTGCTTTCTTGGTAGGCCTTCAGAATTGCAGCCCCCTGGCACACTATTTTCTTACCAGCCCAAACATGCTTCAAAAAATGAGTGTAAAAACAAAGTGAAAGCAGAGTGTAAAACTTTGCTCAATGCATTAATGGAGCTTCCTGTTTTTAAAAAATCTAAAACCCAAGAGCTGGCTCTATTTTGACATGATAAGACTTAGATGTTGTTATTGATAATCTTGTTATAGTCTTGCTATTAGCATGGACCTTTCCTTTCAACAGCTGCATAGGCTAGGTCTCCAACTCTCAGACATCTTACTGTTCCAGTTCACATCATGATCACATAAAATCCAGATCCAAGAGGAACACAAACCCAATATCATGGACAAAATATAGGCCAAGTTGATGCAACATCACTCGTTTCTGATGGTCAGGATCAAAGTTCTTCACCCATTTTCCAACTCGATCAGGTCTTGGTCTTGTTCATAGATTGTCTGGACCACATATTGAGAGAGAGAGAGAGAGAGAGAGAGAGAATTTGGCTACCATATGTCTGATACTAATGATTAGAGAAACATTCACACTGGTCGATAAATACCAACCTCTTGCCTGCATGATTTTTGTCACAGCCAAGGCCTGCTTGGCTGCCAGCCACAAGATTTTGGAACATCCATGTCAGCTAATTTCTGGAGTTGAAGGATCCAGGGCTCAGATTCTCTGTGCCACCTGTCAGAACAGAACGGTCTCACATGACTACGCTCCTATCTCTCTAAGATAAGCCCATCCCATGCATTAAACTGGTGCCTCCTATTTTACTCTACTCCCCCATAACCACCACAAAGAAAGCACCATGGCTTCAGTCTGCGCCTCCTCTTCTGCTATCGCTGCTGTTGCCAGGCAAGATTATCTTCTTCTAAAGCTATCAATGACAAAATATAATGTTAAATTCCTTTCTTGGTTTGTAAAAAGCCCTCACAGAGGAAAATTTTAGATGTGCCTTTCTTTCTTCTTCTTCTTCTTCTTCTTCTTTGGGTACAATTGCACAAATTTATGTAAATTGGTTTTTGATTACATGTAGAATATTACCTATTGCTTATGGAAAAAGTTTGCTTTTGGTTGTTCAGTATAATCTAAGGCATTTATCGTAGGAAGTATAATAAATCTCTGCTCTAAGTTGTTTCTAATGAAGGAGAGGTTGTTTTGCATGGGAAATTATTTTGTGTGGTTCTCTGTTGATCAATGTAATATGTCTAAAGTAAATGTGTTAAGAAAGGAAGGTGTCCTGGACCTCTGATCATTGCATAAATTTGAATGGATTTGATTCAGATCTCAGAAGAGTAGGAATGGCTTGGGTGCAACAAAGGCAACCTTCCTTGGAGGTATAAAACTAAGGCAAAAGAAGTGGATAGCACCTGCTGCACGCCGGGCACTTTCAGTGTCTGCTGAAGCAACAACTGAGAGGCCACTCTGGTTCCCAGGCAGCACCCCTCCTCCATGGCTTGATGGCAGGTAAAGACTCCTTTCTCCTTTTCTCGATCACCCTCAACTTCTTTCTTTTCACCATTCCCTCCCAAAAAAACCAAAAATTAAAGAAAGGCAGATTTGTATTGATTCCAATTTCACTTCCATGGATGCAGCCTCCCAGGAGACTTTGGATTCGATCCTCTAGGCCTCGGTAAGCCTAAAATCCACTGACCCTTGACTGTTAAAAAGGATAAGAATAAAACTGATAAGTAAACCATGAATGCAGATATGGGTGTATATGTATTTGGAAATTTGATATTTTATGTGCATCTCAATTGAAACAAAAAATAGATGTATAGACTAATGCATTCTAAATATTTGGTACTCACAACATCTGAATAGTTTTCAAACTCAAAAATATGTTAGTAAATTGAAAATCAATGGTGACCAGAAAAAGAGTTTCAAAAGACATTTTATTCAACTGGAGCTTAAAAAAGAAGCATTCCTTCATACGAATTGAATGTTGTTGGGTCTTACACAGGATCTGATCCGGAGAGCTTGAGATGGAACCAGCAAGCAGAGCTCGTACACTGCCGATGGGCAATGTTGGGCGCTGCTGGCATCTTCATCCCTGAATTCCTTACAAAGATTGGCATTCTCAACACTCCTTCATGGTACACAGCGGGAGAACTACAATACTTCACAGACACCACCACCCTCTTTGTGATCGAGCTCATCTTGATCGGTTGGGCTGAGGGGAGAAGATGGGCTGACATCATCAAGCCAGGGTGTGTTAACACGGATCCCATCTTCCCAAACAACAAGCTCACTGGAACTGATGTAGGATACCCAGGTGGTTTCTGGTTTGACCCACTTGGATGGGGAAGTGGATCTCCTGAGAAGGTCAAGGAGCTGAGGACTAAGGAGATCAAGAATGGAAGGCTGGCAATGTTGGCAGTAATGGGAGCCTGGTTCCAAGCCATCTACACGGGCACTGGTCCGATTGATAACCTCTTTGCTCACCTTGCAGACCCTGGCCATGCGACTATTTTTGCTGTAAGTGCCATTCCAAGATAAGCTTCCATTAATTTCCTGTGCAAAAAAAACTTTGGAGTTAAATAGCATGGAACAACTACATAGATACATAATCTCTAGAATGCAATTTTATATCTCAGTTCCCAAATTTCAATACTCATTTTTTAACTCTATATTTCAGGCTTTCACCCCAAAGTGAAGAAGGATCAGAAGAGCATTGGCTGCAGTCAGCATGGGAAAGATAATGATGTAAATCTTTTATGGGAATGGAAGCTGAGCTGAAGAGAGGAGTGCAGTTATCATGGATGCTTGTATCATTAAAAAATAGTACTTGCTTTCTACTCAAGTGTTTAGTGTAAGAAGTGAACAGTGTACAAATAACTTCAGAAACCTTGCATGTGGATTAGAACAAGTATGACGATCTTAACACCTAGATGTAAAAAATCAAGGTATTTCATCCTTAGGCTCCTTTATAATTTTGAAGTTAGCTAGTGTCCCTTACTGACAATTCTTCACAACAGCATATTAACAACTTAAATTTGTCTGTTCTGTTTAAGAAAGAGTCACCACCTTGCTTGTCAATGAAAGTAAGTTAGCAAAAAGTCATAGATGAAACAGATATCAACTATAAATATTAACAGATGAGAATGATGTGCTCAAGTGCATAAAAAGGATGATTTGTTAATGTGCACAAGCTAGAGTGAAATATGACCTTTTCTACTACAACTACCCTGCCTCAATGAATCTCAGTGGAGAAAATGGCTGAGTCCCCATCAATTCCAAAAATAGCTGCAAGGGTTAGCAACTTTTTTTTTTTTTTTTTTTTTGATAAGGAAGGATTAGCAACATGAAAATAAATTTTTAACACAGAAGAAGAGCCATCATTGAAGTCCACTTATGGAAAACCTTCAAGACTGACCGTATAGAGAACATAACAAAGAAGAGATATTACAGATTTATCATGAACATGGCAAGGATCCTGATAGAATGCTTACAACTCTCTGGAAACTTGACTAAATCTGTGTCCATTGTTATTTGTGCTCCTTAACCTACATAGCAATAGTCTTGTCAAACCTTTTAAGTACTTAAATTTGGAAATAAAATCTAAATTAGAAAAATAAAAATATATATTAAAAAAAACTTCTGAGAAGAAATAAATGCAACATCTGAATTGCATTTTTTTCCTTCACAAAATAATCTGCACACAACTGATCAGAAGAACAGATATCTTTATCTTAACCAGTAAGTTTTGGATATTTTTTGAGATTTTAAACAAAAACACAAAGATCTTGAGGTCCACAGTATACTGACCGATAATATGCACGAGAATAACTAGGTAAACCAGATGCTTGTCCTAAAGTTTGACATAACCAGAGAATTTAAAAGCATAACTTAAAGTGCAGGGTACTTAAAAAGAACAAAAGACTGGGAACTTGTACCATTGCATTTTATTCAGATTACCTAATTGTGGGACAGAAAATGGGGGGAAAGATAAAACGAGCAATGATTTTGCATATTGACACTTACAAAGCCACTTCTTCATGCTCCATTAGTTCTTGGAAAGCTTGAACAATAGATTAATATATGCATCGTGCCTCAGCATGTGCGGAAGTTACAGTGACACCGAAGTAAAGATTGAGCCATCAGCTACCAAGCCTTTTTCTTTTCCATTACAAGAAGCCTGTGGCTATCATCCACAGAGAGGAGATTGGCCCTTTTTTTTTACCCCCAAAGCCTAGTGAAGGCGGGATCTGACACCATGACCCTTGAACAACCACCTAGAGACTTCACCATCTCGACAAGCTGGCACCTTTGTCTCAATAATTACACACAAAAAATATTTAAAGAAATCTACTTTCATATCCTCTTTAATAAATATATAATTAAGTTTCTTAAAAATAATAAAAACAACAGAAGGACAATTATCAGAAAATAGAAAAAAACAATTGGTGACAAATAGTGTTCTATCATTGTTTTATTCATATTTCACCTTGAGACACATTCGATATAAGAAATCATACAATGTCTTTTCTGCATAATTATTCATAAACCAAATCTTTATTCACCATGGTAAGTGAATAATAATTTTAGTATTTAACAAAAGTCTGGCTATGCAACTTTCTCCATGCAACGCTGTTTCATTTTTTACAAGATTCAAAACTGAAAAAAGATAATAGCAAAGGAGTAATGATAGTTATCTAGCTACAGATGTTTGTGCAGAAGATATGTGCACCTTAGCCACATAAAAGAGCTAATGAAACTAACATGCCGCAGGCATTGAGAATTTATAAAAACCTGTTGATTTTTGTGCTTGAGTTTACTTCAAAATGATATATTGGTCATGTTCATTTCGCAAGAATATTACTGCACATGCCATGGCAAAAGATGGAAACTTTGGAGTGCTACCTTTTATATGCAAATGCAGACACAAAAAAGAAAAAAGAAAAACACCTTCTTGAAAACAGAAGTAATGCCATTTTTATACTTTAGAATATTAAAGGTGGTTATGCAGCAAGATTCTGCATAGATTCTGCTAGCAAGAACATCGTATATGCAGCAACAATCTGCAGCTGCATTCATACAAAAAATAAGGCAACTAGTTTCACATCACTTTATTGTATTTTGAGTTATCCAGGATTTTGTGTAGTGTAGGTAATTCTAGGCTAAAACTGAAGTTTGTTGAGATTAAATTCATTAGATATGGCACATGAATGTACAATTTATTGAAGATCATGCTTCCTAGATGGTAAACAAATTCAAGGGACTCCACTTAACAATTCAAAGCAACAAAGACCCATAGATCTTGCTTGGCTTTACCATATTAACTCATTCAGAAATATTTAAAAAAAAACAAATTGCTTTAGTTTTCAAAAGAAAAGAAGTAGTTGATATCAAAGTGAACATCGACAGTCCTTCATTGTCCACCAAGATTCACCAAGATAAAAGAGGTTCAATATCAGTCCCCAAACAATTTCAAGATAAAAAGGCTTAAAGTGAGATAGTTTCAACAATTTCAGTCAGTTTTAGCTGAAAATTCAATCGTTGCCTATGTTTCAAAGCATATTATGCGAAGCATTCCACTTCCAAGCATTATAATCTCCTGCCTTTTAAACTTACCAAAGATGAAAATTTTCAAGGAAGATTCAATTAAGAAACAACAACATGTGCCATCACTTCCATAGAAAAATGGTGTGTCAAGTTCTATGAAACAGGCTTCAATGATGAGTGGAATACTAGGAAGGGATAAAGTTACTTTGATAAAATTGCAAGCAAAATGAAGGGAAATAAAGCCACTCAGACCAAATTCAAGACTAATCAACTGACTGATATTGGAGGTACTCAATGTTACAATATAAAACAACAAAAGGAAAACTTGAAGGCCCAGAAGAATGAATGGAGTCGAAATAAGATGAATAATCAAAGTCGCATGACAAACATCCATTTGGTCATGAAGAAATCTCCATTTTTACCAAAACAACACTCAGAACAACTATTAAAGATTGAATTGGTGCATCCAGCTTCAACAATCTCAATGATCGGTTGACAAGTTCATATGTAAAGGCCCCGTTTGGCATCACTGCAAGTTTCCAATTTCAAAAACACAGAAACTGAGGCAGAAACAACTTCCGGTAACCTAGTTCCATTTTCGGTTACGAAAACCCATTCTCAATTTCTAGAAATTGTGGAAACTAAAAAATTTAGCTTTCACTTGTTTTTTGAAAACCAAAATCACCCATGGTCACTCCCCCACCACCACCATCTCCGATGACCTAGTGGCTGGCCACAAGTTGCCAGTGGTGCCACCACCGCCAACTCTCACTTGCACCACTAGCCACCATCACCAACACCACCGCCACCAAGTACAACCCAAGTGACCACCAAACAAGTTCTGGATTTCGATTTTTGGAAATATAGTTATACATATACAAATGTATATATACATATACATGCATATACATATACGTATGTATATGTATGTATACATATACATATATGTATGTGTGTGTGTACATATATGTTTAGTCCTCATGAAACCTGAAAACTGCAGAGTAGCAGTGACGCCAAACTCAACCAAAGAAAAAAACAAGTGTCCAATCATATGGTTAGATTCCAATTGCTATTTTGGTGGTGAAAGGCCTCTATCAAAACCTTACCGGAAGAAATAGCATGTGCATGGATTCAAAAAACCATCAGAACAAGACGGTAACATCAGTATTGTACTGTTCTGTTAAGAAACAGACTTGTATATGTTCCAAGACATCGAAACAGTTTGTACAAGTGCGTACTGGTCAGCCAGTTCATACCATGCATAGCAATGCATCTTGGTAGTAACATATCAACCATATTACTTGGTACCAATACCTCTTGTGGTCAAGGGACTCCGGTACTTATACGGATGGAGGGCTCATCCCAATAAGAGGTATTGTCCGTTTTGACCGTGTGCATACCGTAGCTTATAGATTTGCGGCCCTTGGATCGTAGCTGATACACTTGCAGTTGCTGTAGCTTATAGATTTACGGTTCTTGGGCCGTAGCTGGTACACTTGCAGCTGTCGGACTTCACGACTTTGTCCCCTGGGCTTTGGCCTAAAAGACGCCTCTTGAGAGAGAGAATGTCTCCCATCTCATATAAGGCAGAGTACCTCTGACTCACAACCGATGTAAGACTAAACCCTCCACAATAGTAGCCCCCCTAATCAGGGAGACTCCGTCTTATTGGAGGGCCTTTCCTCTAGCACCATTTGTTGTGGTCAAGGGACTCCGGAGCTCATACGGACGAAGGACTCATCCCAACAAGAGGTATTATCCGCTTTGACCGCATGCATACCGTAACTTATAGGCTTGCGGCCCTTGAGCCGTGGTTAGTACGCTTGCAATTTCCGTAGCTTATAGGCTTGCGGCTTTTGGACCGTAGCTGGTACACTTGCAGCTGCCAGGTCTCATAGCTTTGTCTCCTTAGCTTTGGCCCAAAAGGCACCTCTTGAGGGGGAGATCTCCTATCTTATATAAAGCAAAGTATCCCTGACTCACAACCGATGTGGGACTAAACCCCCCGCAACAATACCTTTTTATTATTTTTATGTTTTCAATTTTAGTATATATGGTCGATCCCAGTACCATGCCATACTTCCCAATCCAATGCAAAATATTATAACTTCCTATATTGGTATTTAAAACCTTAAGCATGCATACAGGTTGATTAATTGAATGAATCCAGCAATGTAGACAAGGAAAGAATTATCCAATCTTTATATTAAATATCTATAGCTATTACAAAACACCTAAGGAGACAAGCCCCCAGTCTAATACTATGCAACTTTCAGAACAAGGTTGAAAATTTCCATTTTGATTTAAATTCAATTGAAGCAAATATTTTCTGAGTTAAATGATTGAAGTAGCATTTGCACTACTTCCAATTTTTAATTTTTTTAGAAACTAAAGTAGATTCTATTATTTCCTGCAAACTAAAAACCCAAACCCTATTAAGCAGCTTCAATTTAAATTAAAAAAAAAAAAAAACTTTAACAATTAACAACATAGAAAAATCAGCCAAAGCTGAAAATTAAAGCAATTCACAAAAATTATATATTATACTAGAGTATATTGCACACCTTTATTTGCATAAAGTTGAGGTTAATGGTTTGAACTTTGAAGCCTTTTATAAAATACTAATCTTCAAAAAAAAAAAATCAAAAACAGGAAAAAAAAAGGCTTTTAATAAAGGGTTATCTTGATCAGCAAATAATCTTAATTGAGTTTCATAGGGGGTTCCTGCAGGTTTGCATCACAAAAGTCCAATGCGCTTAAGCAGTCCAGGATTTGCTAGGATAGCACAACCCTTTTTGGAATGTGCTACCTCAATGCTAAGAAGATAATGAATAACAATAATTCATGAGGGGTCCTTGTGATATATCAAAAATGAACAACTTCTCAAATATCTATAGTCACAAAAGGCATGACTATTGAACCAAGCATGAGGAGATGTTGAGGCCATATATGTCCTTCTTCAAGTGGCAAGATTGACCCTCTTCTAACTAGGGTGAATGAAGGTATCCCTATGCATCTCCCCACTCTGCCAAAATCCCTTCTTAATATCCCATTGGAACAAGAGATTTATTAGGTTAGCTGCAATAATGATGAGTACTCCGACAGAGTTCAAGTTGGTCACCAATAAGAATGTCTAAAGATACTTAAACAGTGTCTCATGATGGTGCATACAGCAAATATGTATTGATATGGCATGATACTTTCAACCCATGGATGAGATATTCGAAGCTAAGGTTATGTATGTAGGAAAAAGAAATTTCAAAAGAGCATAGTGATTAATGGGATGAAAAGAACATGCTTGTTTCTTTGGCTAGGAAGAGAGGTCAAAGATCAAAAAGAGAAGAAGGCTACATCTTTGAGTCCAATATGACACAGTATAGGAACAATAAACAAGATGATAAAGAAATAAATAGAAGAGAGAAAGAAGAACATAGAGAAGAGAGCTTAGGTATGGAATATAAGGAGGAAGAGCATAAATATTTAATAGCTTGATTACCAACCTTGCAATCCTTCTAATCTATGGAAATGCTATAGATTCACCCCTTTGAGCTGGCTTATTAGATAAATGCTAATATTGGGGTCTAATTTATGAGAAAACTTTTATATAGGACCTTGCTTACAAATATTCATTGCAGTAAGTCAGCCCATATTATCCTTAATATCTTTGAAATCTTCACAATCTTTCGAAATCTTAACAGATCAACTCCATCTTTCTCATAAGCAAAGTAATAATAAGGTAGATTTACAGGAGTTTGGACAAGCTTCAAGATTTCAGAAATGTTAATTCATAAAAAGATAGCTTCTTAGAAGTTGGAGGTCAAATGGAGGAGAAATCAGGCAGAATAAATTGTGTCCAACTTAGATTAGTTGGTTCAAATAACAATTAATGTCAGAAAACAACACAAGGACATTATTTTAAAAAAAAAAAAAGAAGAGCATGAGACCATGGAAGATGAAGAAAGCCCAAATACATTGAGTAATCAATGTGGTGAGAAATAGCAGTTTAGTTTCAGAGAAATCCTGAATTCTTCAAAAATGACACCCAGAAACAGCCAAGTAAGACTGAATTTCTGCATTCAACTTCGGTGGCTTAGCAATCAGACCAGCACATACTTCCACTCCAAGGTAGATGAAAGCCACCAATAATCTATTTGACTTTCAACAGCTTTCTCACAACAAAAAGGCATCACGCAAAGCCTAGCGATAAGAGCATGTTTTAGTCAACAAGGTAGCCATGTCCAAGAATGAAGACCAGAAGAAGATTGGCAAATATTTCATAGTAAATATATATTGATATTTTCTGAAAATTAAAATTAAATTTAAATTTAAAAAAAAAAAAAAAAAAAAACTTTGTGTGTGTCTGTTGGTGGAAGGAGGTATTCACACTTACAATTCACATACTAAAGACACCTATAAAACATATTGGTGCAATTTCAATGATGGATCTCAGCCCCCTCATATTTTCCCTATCATAAATAATTTGTGCAGGAAAAGAAAGCTAAAGGCCTAAAACATATCTATGAGCTAACTGACATGTATGAGAAGTATCTAGGATGTCTAATTATCCAGGAAGGCATGGTGAATGGAGGCTTGTATGAGAGGAAGAGGAAAGAGCATAGGCCACAAAAATATAAGAGAGGATATGAGATACTTTTCAGAGTGTCTATAGTTTACACGTTTATGGAGCATAGGCAAGGGGTTTACGTAAGGAATCTTGTATGTGGGGGGCTGCTTGTCTGATTGCACATCAGCATAAGATAAGTTTTTGTGACAGAAAAGTGACTGAAGTGATAGATGGGAAGAGTTTTCTCCATAAAATGGTTAGATATAGTGAAACCCTTGGTAACGTTTGGGATTGCATCTGTCAATAGCACATTTTCAGAGTCCATTATTACAACCACCTAAAGAGAGATATTTCCTCAATTTTTTTTCTTTGTTAGCAGGGTGTGATTTAAGAATTTGTACTTCATTTGGGATTGGGAGGCCACCTAACATCTTAATTTTTTATTTGAAAATACCCAATTATAATTATTTCCATTGAAGAAAAAATCTGTCATTTCCTCTTTAAATCATGCATTTTACAAAGAGAGAATGTCTTTCGATAATTCAAAAATAATTGAGAAAGAATATCAAACCATAGTCTCCATAACAATTAGTAATTTTATTTACTAATTTAAATCAATTCTTTATAAAGCGTGGACATGCTGGAAGAAGATGATTTACCAAAGCCACCTTTTCAAGAGACTAAAGATGGAATTCTAGCCCTTCTTCTCCCACCAGTTTTACATAACATGCCCCCCACCCAACACATGCACACATGCAACATCCACATCTCGAAGTAGCAACAGGTAATCTGCCTTGTAGTTGATCTAACAAGCATCTAAACTAAATCAGATTATTTAGAAAATAATGACACTAGTGCGTGGAAACTATATAATTGTTATTAGATAAAAGAAAATGTGTGTAATCATTCCACAGTGTGTCAAACAATGGGAAATTTGTGAGAATAAAACTGCACACATGTGTATAACATTTGATGGTTTTTCGTTGTTCTAGTCATCATGCTGTGAGTACCAACCATAAGCTGACTGACCCAAAAAGTTGGGGGTTATGATTACCAATCATCATGCAGTCAAAATTTTTTCCTAACTTTCATAATGCAAAGAATTTTCCAGGGGTCTTTTCCAGTGTTGCATGGACATGGATATGAGATTTGGATTTGGATATGTATCCAAGTATTTGACTCAGCAAGTGGGAAAAGAGAGATACGAGGGTAAATAGAATATCATATAAATTTGCTAACTTATATATTTATAACACTGAACATTACCTGTTTATTGAACATGTTGAGACATTTTAGTATGCAGGTTTCTCATTCAAACTTCCCAATTAACTTAAGGATATTAGCAAAATAATATTCATATCTACATCTTTAACAAATATCAAAAAAACAACTAGTCACTCCTAATAACAAATTAAAGGATCAAAATTGTTGTTGGAAGAGTTCCTCTTCTAATCTTTAAAAGTGGTCTTCAAAGAATTCATAAATATTCAAGTATCCGACATGTAACTGACCTAGACACGTATTCAATACAGATATTTGAAGCTAGACACTGGTGTCCAGCTAACACTGGTCATTGGTTCCAGTAATTCACCGTATCAACTCTAAGCCCTTTTCCCCAACTTTAACAATGATCCAAGTGGTCAACAAATTAGCTAAAAAACAGTGGGAAAATAGAAAAGCAAAATCCTAAACTCAACTTTTAGAAGAATCTCTCTCTCTCTCTCTCTCTCCGAATCTAGTATTCACACTACAACCACGTTTCTCATTGCCTATACAAATCCATACGACAAGTGATCCATAGCAGCATCAAACATAAGCTAGAGAAGTCAAGATTATTAAGGATGGGGGAAAAAAATCCATTACAAATTTCGAATTCTAACATATAGACTCAGCTCCAGAAGATTAAATCTTCATGCTCACTTCTTCATGTCATCAACTCAAGCATCCAAGCATAAATAACACATCAAAATTTTCTCAAAGAAAATATAATATAGAACAAAAAAACATTAAATAAAACATAGCAAAGAGATACAGAAGAACAAGGCATCTTGCTTATAATCTGTGTTTTTTCTTTTCCTTTAATCAATAGATGAGATGTAGTACACAGAAAAAACAGAAATCAACTCCATCTTGTTCATAAATTGACTGAAACTCCTATATGAAAACCTATCATCTAAAATCATGTAATTGCCCACCAATCCAAAAATAACTGACCAATATACACATGAGCTAATCTTTGATATTTAGATATTTCTCTCTCTTGTAGCTACAGCTACCGGTTAGATCTCAGGTTGAGCCGGATGGGGAGTGGCCGGCCGGTGCCGGATCCACCGCAGCTGCTGCAGACCATGCGTCCGGACCCGGCGCAGGTCCGGCACCCCACATCGCCGTCCGACCACCGGGCGCACAGGCACGTGACCCGGCCCGTGCCGTTGCACGTGGCGCACCGCGGCGGCCGCCACTGCCCGGGCCCGGCCATCGGCCGGTCCATCGCCGACTTCACCAGCATCGCCCCGGCCAGCACCCCGATCCCCGTCGCCAGCTGCGACACCACCACCACCAACGGATCCATCGAGAGCGGTACAAGAAGCGGAGGCCGAGGATTAGATTTAGGGGAAGAAATATTATGGATTAATATAATAATTGGAGAGGGTGCCTCAGAGTCACAGACTGGGCGAGATATTATATAAGGAGGAGAGGGCGAGAAATTTAGGGTCACATGTTTATTTAGGGGACGAATAGTAAACGCCTTGCTCGTTTGAGGGGGTCTTGAGGGGCTTCGAGAGCCCATTTCGGTTGGAGACTCCGCGGCGGACTGGGAAGGGCGGAAACGGGGTTGGGTTCTGGAAGGTGAAATTGTTGGTTGGACCAGGTCCACCAGCCCAGCGGTGGACCAGTCCAACTATGAAGCGACACGTCTGCAGCTTGTCTCTTCCTTCCGAGTAATTGTTTGCCACGCTGCATGCATCGGTGCATGCAGACCGTTGATTCTCAGGAGTACTAATCAACAAGCACGTGTCTCAATGTTATTATGGCAATCAGTAGTGTTCCATAGGTAGGGATTGTACTTGGATTGGATACAGCTCGGATCAAAACCTTACCGATCCAAACCCAACATATTTATTAAATAAATAATGAATCCAATCTACTTAATTTATTTATTAAATTAATTAATTAAATTAAATAAATTTGTAACGAATTTCAATAAATTAAAGAGATTAAATAAATTAGATTAGATAAATCAAAAATATATTAAGTAGATTAAATAAATTTTAAATAAATTAAAAAATTAAAATAAATATCTGAAATTTAAATCCGATTAAAATACTAAATAATTTAAATGAATCAATTTATTTATAATTTAATTATATTTAATTTAAATTTATTTATGATAGATCGATCGTGAATTGAATTGATGGATTAAATTATATTTTATCAATCTTATGCATAATAATTTTTGTTTTATGTGTCTGATGTGCGCGTCACTAAGATTGTTGGAGTCGGTGGATGCCGTCCAACCATTAACTTCTCGTTTGGAAGGGAGTGGGATGGGGGGCCGTAGGGAATTCCATATGGTTGCTTCCTGGGGCTTTCTATCCTTCGTCCTTTTGTTGAGATGAAGTGGACTAAGATTTTGGCACATGTAAAGCCTGACGGTTAACCAGGGTCCTCACATGTTACCTATTTTTTTAAGTCCAATTGACTAGTTCTTGTTAATTTTGCCCCTTGACTCGTTCCTTCTAATGCAAACTATCTCCACTCCAATGTGGACCAATGCTCTAGGAAAGAACCCAGGACTTTAATTGATGGGGACTTGGATGTTGGAAAAGTTGGAGGAAGAAGTATGGCAAGTTATGGCTGCTTGGCGACTTGGAGTGGAAGTTTAGCAAAATTCCGGTTGATATTTTATCAAACATCTTTCATGAAGTCAATCTTGAGTAGGGCAACCTTACAACCATTTCTCTCATGGTGCAATGTAATTTCATGGGTGGAGATAAAGTTTTCTAATATAAACCACCCTTTGGTGAAGGCCAATTAAGAATCTTCAATAAGGTCAGGCATTAGAGCACTTAGCTTGAGGCTAATTTTTATAATAATTTTTGTAGAGCTGTTCGATGGATTTATAAGCCTAAAATCTTTGTGGGACAGCAAATTATCTTTTGTTCGGTATGAGAGAACGAACATAAGTGACCAGGGTAAGATCAAGGGTCCTTATCAACTAGTAAGAGGAGATCATTGTTTTATCAACTACCAAAAGTGTTGGTAGAAGAACAGAGAAACCTTCTAGTCCGAGGTGCTCTCCAAACTAAACACAACAAATTTAATCTACTTAATGGAAAATAGAGAGGAGACAATGGAGAAATCACATTTATTCCCCATATGGCTGAGACTATTTTAGAGATAGAGGAGATACATATTTTCTTACTATGAAGCAACTTTCGATCCATCCACCATAAATTGGTAATAATGTTTCTTCTTTTCTTAGCCAAAGCCATTCTATGAAAGTAAAAGTTATTGTCATCACCTTCCTTTTAGCCATTGGATCCAAGATTATTATTTCTAATAAAGTTCTTTAGCATTGATATCTGATAGAGCACGACCATAGCAATACTAGCTTGTTGCTTCACTCACGTCAATGACTTTCTTCTCGATATGTTTGATATCTTTTAATATATTGGCTGCTTAGATCTTGAGAATATGTATGTAGCATAGGTTTCGCACTCATGTTGCAATAGCACAGCCCTCCTCTTGAATTGACTCCAATACTACTTGAATTATATCATTAGTATCAAGTTCTTTAAGCCACCACTTTCAGATCTAGATAGCTTCAGCATATGAAAGGAGAATATATAAGTCAGACAATGGGATCATGATTTGAGACTACCTAGAGGAGAGCAAATTGGATTTAGGGAAGAGGATTTCCCACATCAATGACAACAAAAAAAAAAAATCCAACGATACCATGGAAGAATGCTTTCTTATAATAAAGTCTCTATCATTGAAAATTGAGATCAAATCCAATTAAATCTAGCTCATTAACCATATTACAAGCACCAAGTCATCAACCATGCATTAAGAACATCCTCTTTGATCAAAATAAGATCTTGTGATGTTGAAATCATCACCTAAAAATGAGACACTAAGGAGGAGGAATCTTATCATCATTTTCCCTTTGAAGTAATTTTTCTACCAACAAAATATCTGAAAATATATTTTTTTCTGTAATTATATTTTTAGATAAATGATTCATAAGAAAAATAAAATTATCTCATGATCCCCAACTAAACAAATCCTTACCTATTCATCCATGTTGTTACCCCATAAAAACCTAAGAAAAGAAGTGGTGTGATTAGAAGTCTTGGTTTCTTGACCGGAGATAAGACAACAATTAGAAAATCAGATGACATCAAAGATCGGTCTCTTTTTAATATAATTATTACTTCTAGAAAACGAAGTTGGGTAGGTTGGTGGGATGATAACTTTATTTTAACATAGTTGGTGGGAGTTGTTGAGGGTAGGACTTCTTTGGGATTTGAGGTGACAAATATTGCGTTGATTGCTGGGGTAAGGTTTAGCAGAGGAAGTAATTAGTCCCCATCAAACTGATAACTTGGGAAGAAGATTGTTTATTCGAATAAATATTTTTTTAAAATTTAAATATCTATGATTATTTTATTCATGCATTAGTGACTTAAAATGATTTTTCTTTACCATCCACTACAATGACTATTGGTAATTGCCATAAAACTATTACTTTAATCCCACATGACATTTTGGTAAAATTAACAAATTATTTTAAATTTAAAAACTTGCTTTTTTTTCTTCACGTATATTTCCCAAGAGTTTTCGATAAAGAGCAAGACTTGAACCAAGTAGAATGCATGGTCAAAAGATGGTTATAACATAGGGATTGGTTGAGTCTAAATTCCTTCCAGCATGGAATTAAATATGCTGACTGCTTTATAAGAATTGTGAAGTTTTTATTTTAAAAGAATGTACATCATATATCGGGTAAACTATTAGATCTATATCAAGCTAAAGTCGAGCCAGGTTTTCTAAAATCAATTCCATATGATAATATTGCTGCCAAAATTCGAACTAAAGAGATCAGATGAATTGGTAAATTGTGAGATCGGTTGTGGCAAAGCTTCGAGGAAGAGATTAGTTTGGAGCCTAAAGTTCGATCTAAAAACAAAGAAAAGACAACATCAAGGTTATCAGATTTTGTCAAACAAGCCTAAGTCAAGTAAGACTTTCGAAAACAATAGAGATTCGAGAGAATAGTAATAAAGCACCAGCATTAAAAATGAAAGTATCTAGAACTGTCAAGTGCAAATTTATATAAAATGAGAGTCATTGCCTGATACCAAGTAAGACAAATATGTGCCTTAATTACTCGGTAATTACCTACATGTCACACATGTTGCAAAACTTAATTGTGTTGATCTTACGGTAACTGCTCCATCTGTGTGATGAGCTGTAATCATCTTTCAATGTGCGTCATACCCCCGACCTGAGTTTTATGAGCCAGAGGTCTAGATAATCATCGTATACTCATGAAGAGTTATCCTATAGGTAGTCCAACACAGTATTAAATACATTACAATAGAGATAATGTAAATAATTAATATCTATAATTTAATTATTAATAAATTTAATTAATGAATAAAATTTTAAAAATCTTACATCACAATTAGTCATAAATCTAATTCAAAAAATCAATCATATTTAATAATTTGATTCAATATAAATTTTATCCAACTCATCAACCTTTAATTATGACCATACTTATACTCTATAGCTAGATTAAAATAGAATTATACTTATGCCATGTAGAGTGAGCCTTAATACTATATTTATATCCTATAGAGTAGGTCGAAGTATTATACTTATATCCTATGATTGAATTAGAATATCATACTTATATTCTATAATAGGATCGGAATACCACACATATATCCTATGATGGGGTCAGAAATAGAACCTTAAGTTCAGTAATAGTCAGAGTGCTAATGCGTAACCTCAAATTGATAGGGTCCATAACATAGTTAGATTGAGAGTCCAATCTGATACATATCAAATTTTTTTTATAAAATAACAAATATTTCATAATCTAATTAAAATATGCATATACAATATATGATTAATAAACAATTATAGTAATAGCCCGAGAAATACTTTGAAGTTATATATCCATTTTTCATTCAAAATATAATTTTATAAAATTCATAAATAATATATAAATCAATTAATAATTTATTTGATGTCAAAAATAATATTATATAAATAAAAAATTAAGAAAAAATAGGTCATTACTTATCTTGCAAGTGAAATCAACTGATAGAACCAATTAATTATAAAAATCCTCTCATAGTCTAACATTCAAAAATCATATTTTTAATTATATTTTTTCATCATAATTATTTTTAAAATAAAAATCTTTAATTCCAACATCCTTAGAGGGTAGGCCAAGTGATATGTCATGCCCCGACTCGAAGGACAGAGTTAGGCGTACGACAGACAGTCACACATCTTTAGAGTTTAAACCCCTTGAACATGCGAGACCTACATTTCATCAAAATATAATTACCTTAATTTAATTCAGATAGTGGTAAAAGCAAAATTTTTAATATCTTTATTTAATAGAAAAAAATAAAGTCTCCATGACTAATAAGAAACAAGATCTAACGATAATTCAAAATAATTTTTATTTAAATATAACTAAGTAAATAACTTTCTAAATCTTTTGCTCTTCAATGATCTATCCCAAGCCCTGTAAGTAGAGCCATCAAAATGGGCCGTGGCCTGCGGGCTGACCCGTTTAGACCCTTAAAATAGTAGGCCAGACTAGTATTTTGATAGCCTATTTAACAAAAAGATTTTTTAGCCCAGCTCATTTATGGCCTGACCCATGAAGGACTGGCCCGTCTAGCCCGCAGACCAGTCCGTTTATTTAAAAAAAAAAAAGAGGCATAATTTTGATGTAGATCTAATTTTATTTGTTCTTGATGTCTTTTTTCTTCTTCTTGTTCCTTTTTCTCATATACTAATACAAACCATCCCCCTCTAATTTACTAAATAGAAGTAATTAGGCCCCAAGTCTAATTATCTCTCTAGAAAAAAAAAAGTCCACATGCCCTTCTTAGTTCCCATGATGTTAGGGTTGGTTCTTCATGCAAGCTCTCATTTGCATCCGTAATTGGTTATATAGCTTTATTCATGATGGTAATATCTTTTTCTATAATTTAAGATAAGAATTTGAATTTAGTTAGATGCAAAATAATTTTTTTCTAACTATTTATTGATCTTTATTATTTGTTACTTATGAATTATAGATGAAGATGATGATTCAAGTATAAAAATTAGTGTAAATTTGTCAAAATAAGATTGTCAAGATTCTAATGTTATAATCGAGGAAGATGAGCATGATTATTGATTAATGAAATATTAGTGGCAAACATTTTGTGATAAAAATTTTGAGAATATGGACTGAATTTTAATAGTTGGACTTAATGTTATTTGAACAATATTTATTACTTGTTGGTTTGTTTGATTTTGGAGTTTAATTAGTTTGTAGTATTTTTTTCTTGTAGAAAATGGAGATTATGATATTATTATAAATTTTTTGAGTTATTTCATATTTACTTTTGGTATTTTAAAATTTGATGTAGGGATTGATTTTATTTATTTATTTGATGAAATATTATATTTGAGAGTTTTTTAATTTATTATAATTTTTTAGTTTATTATAATTTTTTAATTATTATAATTTTTTGGTAAGTTATAAGGGCTGGCCCGTTTAGACCTTTCACTTATAAGGACTAGGGCTGGGCTGCCTATTTGATGGCCCGTTTATCAAAAAAAACTTTTTTGGCCTGATCCTAATAGGCTCGGCCCATGGAGGGCCAGCCCTCCATGGGCCGGGCCAATCTATTTTGATGGCTCTACCTACAGGATCTTCTGGATCTAAAAAAAATAAAAAAAGATAGTAAGCTTTACAGGCTCAGTAAGTTACCAATAATTTTTAGAGATCAAATATAATTAATTTTTTAAAATATAATAATTTAACAATATTATGTAGCAACATAATTTTTTTTCCAAAACATATCATGCACATCTGTAAAAGTCCAAAATTCTTCTCTCAATTTTTGGTGATTATGATCATGATCAACTCGGTGACAAGGCCCAAAAGATATCAGATCCTGAATAACAAATACGTGATGCATCAACATATGCCAGCGATCAGTCCCGACTGACTAGGCCTGAAAGTAACTAGCTCTGATTCATATGACCATGATTAGCCCCATAATAAGACAAAGAGACTAATTTTAAAATACATACACATGACTCATCAATATGTGTTAGCGATCAATTTTGATTGGCTACGTCTAAAAGAATTAGCTCTGACAGCAATCAGCCCCGATTGACTAAGTTCGAAAGAAATATATTTTTTATGTGTGGCCAACAATCAATCCTATTTGCTAGATCTGAATCATAGTCTAATTGGAGAGTTTTTCTTATAATTTCATCATAATAAATTTCTCATATATCATTATACCAATTTTCATAATAATATTAAACCAAGCTTTTTACATCTCATTTTCAGAAATAAGAAAATAATTTTATTCAAAAATTATGTAAGAATAAACACGTATAATCTAAAGATCATGCAATATTAAAATAAGAAAATCATCTTCTTTCAAATTTTGTAATCATGTAGAGATGAGCCATGTTTGATCCAATATTTTAAATTTTTTTATTTATAAATACATACTTTTGAGCTTTAAGAATTTCTAAATATTTTATGTATAAAATCTAAATTTTAAATACATAAATATGTATGAAATAAATCCAGAGATAAAAAAAAATTTATAGTTGATTAGATCTAAAATTCTATGGTCTACTTGATCTCTAGATCTAGTGTTCCTCTGAGGATGAAGGCTCTAGTACAAATAGACAACAAGTTTTAGTAGCCTTCAATTCAGAAAAAAATTGAGATGAATAGAAAGAGACTCTCAATTTGATCTGGGTCTAGGCCTAGATTTGGGTAAATTTTCGTGTTAAATCTATACAATTTAGGTTGTCCCAAACTCAATTGGATTGGGTCTAATCAATAGGTTAGATTCACCAAAAAGAAGATTAGGTCCCTCTCTCTCTCTTTCTTCCTTAACCAAACCCACGGCTTCTTGGGTGTCACAAGATATGATCGAAAGGTGGAGGGTGTTGGTTATGATGTAGCTAGAATGGCTGATGGGCTGGCACGATGATGTCGAGGGGCGACAGTCTGACCGACAGTGATAGAGAATCCAAAAGATAAAGGAAAAAAGAGCACTGTCCATCATGCTATGATGATTATACCTAGGGCCGAAAAGGAAGGAAAGGAAAGGAGGCTTACCAAAGATGGTGGTGGCGGCGATGGTTGTAACCAGCGGGGCGAGTTTCGATGGATCTCACATTCGAAGTCTTCTTAAAATAGAACAAGATGGGTTTAAGAAGGAAGGATTGGGTTCTTGAAGGTAACGGCACTCAGCAAGGCAGCACGGTAGCCGTCGGAGATAAGGAAGAGGGAAGAGGAAAGCGGAGAAGGAGAAGATGATGGAATTGATCGAGGATGAAGAGGCATTTAAAAGAAGCGATGGGGAAAAGATAGGTTTGATTATCCTTGGATAGTGCTAGATCTCACCAACATAAATGATCCAAATACTCCTCGCTGGTGTACGACTCTTATTAGGTTGCCCTCGTAGTCTTATCTTCCTCCCATGGCTATGGATTAATAAGGGACATGGTTCCCCTATTTCACTCAAACTCATCTTCTTCTTTACCGCGTCTCTTTTTTTTTTCCAGTTTTGATGAAGTTGGCAAGAGTTATGGACTTCAGATTAAACTGGATCCAATGATCAATTCTTACATTCTCTCTCCCTTAAAAAAAATTTCATCCTCAAAATTGACATACCTAAGTCAAAAAATAGTTGAAGGTATTTAGCTCACATTTCTTCCTCAAGTTTCAGATTGCTTCTCGTTCTATATGGTTGCTCCATTGGACTTTGACATAAAAAATGTTGCGTCATCTTAAAACTTGATTTTTTCTATCAACAACTTGTGCTAGCCGCTCCTCATAAGATAAATCTTTTTTGAGTTGAAATGGTCTAAACTCTACCACATGGCTAAGATCAGATATATATTTTCTCAACATGAAGATATGAAAAATATTATATACTTTGACAAGAGAGGGTGATAAAGCAAGACAGTAAGCTATCATTTTAACTTTGTAAAGACTTCAAAGGGATCCACATATCTAGGGCTTAGCTTACCGTGAACTCCAAATCTCATCATGCCCTTAGTGGGTGACACTTTAAGAAATACGTGATCTCCCACTTAAAATTCTAATTCTCTTCTTCTATTATCAGTATAGCTCTTCTATTGACTCTGAGCTGAGTGAAGTCACTTTCTAATGAGCTGCTGTTGCTCCTAAATTGATTTTGATGATTACAAAGCAGATTGAAGGGATACAAATATTTTAAATTGAAAAAGTCTTTATGCTCTTCAGGGGCAAAATCATAATTTTACTAAAATCCTGATTTGATAGTATCATTTGGTAGAACAAATGATTTGTAATCTATTGGTAAAAATTTCATTGTATTTGGACTTATATTTTTGAAGTTATGAAGGTTTGAAGTGCATGAGTCGACTCATGAGTCAACTCATGGCACTATGAGCTGATTGGCACGCAAAAATTTCCCTTGGCACGCTGGATTTTTGGCTTGGCACGACCTGTGAGTCGACTCATGAGTCGACCCACAAGGCATGAGTCGACTCATGAGTCGACCTCTGCTGATTTGAGCCAAAAAAAATTCAGAAACCAAATCTCTGATCTTTGCAACAGAGGTCGACTCATGAGTCGACCCCTGAAGCATGAGTCGACTCATGAGTCGACCCCTGCGACGGAAATCGTCCGCAACGGCTAGTTTTTTGCCCGTTTTAATTGCCTTTTATGCTCCCTAAAAATGCTCTAACGGCTCTTTTTCTGCCTAATATGTTTTCTCTTGTTTCTTAATGCTATAAAAGGTTTCAAAAGGTGAAAATACGAGATATACACAAGGGATCCAAAAATCTACACGAGAGAGATTGAGATCAACGAAATACACAAAAGAAAAAGAGAGGGGATCCACAATCCACACGAGAGAGATAGGTGATCTACAATATACACGAGAGATTGTGAAAGAGAAAAGCAAGAGCGTTCAAAAGGGTATTCAAAAGCATTCAAAGAGAGGATTTTTCAAGCCAACTGTTCAACCTTGATCAAGAGATCTTTCAAAGCCTTCAAGAAGTCTTCAATCAAAGTTCATCTTCTCCTCAAGCGTTCATTCAACTTTTCAACCATCTTGAAGAAATCCAAAAAGGAGATTCTTCATTTGAGTAAAGTATTTTTATTGTTATATTCGCTCATTTAAGGAGCTATTCTTGTACTTATTTGTGCTCTAAACTATCTTACTCTTTGTGAGTAATTGTTCTTATTTTTGAAGGGTTTCCAAAATAAAAAAAGGTTGATCCGAACCTGAAATCGGAGTGTTTTGGGTTAGCTTGTACCCGAAAAATAAGTGGACTAGCTTGGGATAGCTAGTGTCGGAGTTTCCGACGTTTGTATTCGGGTTGAATACAAGTATAGTGGATTAAAATTCTCAAGTAGGAGCTTGGGGAGTGGATGTAGGTGCAAGGTTGGCACCGAACCACTATAAATCCTTGTGTTTGTGGTGTGCTTTATTGTTTCTCTTTATTTCCTTATTATATCCTTGCATTCTTGCTTTAGGTAATTAATCTTGATTTAAAGTCTTTCTTCTCATTCATCAAGCTTTTAACAAATACTTTTCATAAGTAATTAGTTGAGCTTAAAATTTTTAGAAACCCAATTCACCCCCCCTCTTGGGTTGCATAGCTGGGCAACAAGTGGTATCAGAGCCCGGTGCTCTAGCCCTTCTTTGATCTAACAATCAAAGAGCCAAAGATCTATGGCAACCCATGTTGGTACTTCTCTAGCCGAGGGGCAATCTACAAACCGACCTCCACTTTTCAATGGGTCTAATTACACCTATTGGAAAGCTCGGATGAAGATATTCATACAAGCACTCGACTATGATATGTGGAGTATCATAGTGAACGGTCCTCACACACTCACCAAGATTATAGATGGTGAGGAGTCAACCAAACCCGAGAAAGAATGGGATGAGGTTGATAAGAAATTGGTACAATTAAATGCTAAAGCGATGAATATTCTTTATTGTGCACTAGATGCAAATGAATTTAATCGCATCTCTACTTGTGCATCTGCTAAAGAAATATGGGATAGGTTAGAAGTAACCCATGAGGAAACAAGTCAAGTAAAAGAGTCTAAAATAAACATGCTTGTGCATAAATATGAATTGTTTAAAATGGAGCATGATGAATCCATAACTGCTATGTTTACTCGTTTTACTGATATAATTAATGGTTTGAAGAGTCTTGGCAAATCTTATACTAACAGTGAGCTTGTAAGGAAGATTCTCAGGTCATTGTCAAGAACTTGGGAAGCCAAGATGACTGCCATCCAAGAAGCAAAGGACTTGAACACTCTACCTCTAGAAGAGCTTCTTGGATCCTTGATGACTCATGAACTTAACATGAAGCAACATCAAGAGGATGAAGTCAAAAAGAAAAGAACCATTGCCCTCAAATCCACAGCTTCGCCTGATGATGAAATGGATGACACTGAAGATGAAGAACAGGATGAAGAGATGGCACTCATCACCCGGAGATTTAAGAAGTTTCTAAGAAAAAGGAAACAGGGGATGAGAAAGACGTTCACAAAAGGGGAACAAAGCAAAGAGAAAGAGAAAGATCAACCCCTTATATGCTACGAGTGCAAGAAGCCGGGACATTTTAGATCCGAATGTCCACAACTGAAGAAAGGTCCCAAAAAGTTCAAAAAAAAACAATGATGGCGACTTGGAGTGCGAGTGATGACTCAAGCTCCGATGAGGAAACCTCAACAGAACAAGCCAACCTGTGCCTTATGGCACACGAAAATGAGGTAACTTCTGAATCCACTAGTGAATTTACTTTTGAAGAATTGCATGAAGCATTCTATGATTTAATTGATGAATTAAAGAAACTAGGGATGAAAAACAAAGAACTGAAATTGAAAAATCAGTCCTTAGTGAAACAAGCTGAAAACCTTTCAATTCAAAAATCCACCTTGATTCACGAAAATCAAAGCTTAAAGAATGAAATTAACAAGCTGAAACCTATAGTAGATAAGTTCACCTTAAGTTCAAACAAACTAAATATGATTCTTGATAATCAAAAAGCTGTATATGATAAGGCTGGACTTGGCTATAACCCCTTGAAGAAACAAAAATTTCTGAAGAATATTTATGTAAATTATTCAAGTAACAAGTCTACAAATATTACTTGCTTCAAATGTGGTAGAATAGGACATAATCATACACATGCCTTATTAATAAATCTGCAAACACAACTACAAAGAAAATATGGGTTCCAAAAGGAACCATTTTGACTAACCTAAAAGGACCCAAGAAAGCTTGGGTACCTAAGACAGAAACTTGACCTTTGCTTGCAGGTGTGTCTAGCATCCCAAGGAGGAAACAGGAAATGGTATCTTGACAGTGGATGCTTGAGATACATGACTGGTGATGAATCACAATTCATCACGCTTGATGCTAAGGATGGAGGGATAGTCACCTTTGGAGATAATGGCAAAGAAAAAATCATCGGGATAGGTAACATTGGTATCACTCCCTCCAAATACATTGAAAATATTTTGTTAGTTAAAGGTTTAAAGCATAACTTACTTAGCATTAGTCAATTTTGTGATAAAGGGTATAAAGTTATTTTTGAATCATCTGTTTGCATTGTGACTAGTCCTATTAACGATGGCATTAAATTTATAGGACATAGGCATGACAATGTTTATATGGTAGATTTGAATGATTTAGCCAAATTAGACATGCAATGCCTAGTATCCTTGAATGCTAAAATTAATGAGACTAGTTGGCTGTGGCATCGTAGACTTGCACATATTAGCATGCATTCTTTTTCAAAATTAATTAAGAAAGAATTAATTCTTGGTTTGCCAAAACTGAACTTTGAAAAGGATAGAATTTATGATGCATGCCAATTAGGTAAACAAACTAGAGTTTCATTTAAATCCAAAAATACTGTTTCAACTTCTAGACCTTTAGAGCTCTTGCATATGGACTTATTTGGACCAACTAGAACCACTAGTCTAGGAGGAAAACGATATGGCTTTGTAATTACAGATGATTACTCTCGTTTTACTTGGGTTTTCTTTTTGGCACATAAAAATGAAACTTTTCATATATTCACTAAATTTTACCAAAAAGTCACTAATGAAAAAGGATTTTCAATTCAAAATATTAGAAGTGATCATGGAACTGAATTTGAAAATCAAAATTTTGAAAATTTTTGTGATGAAAATGGAATTGGCCATAACTTCTCTGCTCCTAGGACACCCCAACAGAATGGGGTAGTTGAAAAGAAAAACAGAATCTTAGAAGAAATGGCCCGTACCATGCTCTGTGAAAGCAACCTTCCAAGATATTTTTGGGCGGAAGCAATTAACACAGCATGTTACATTCTAAATCGTGCTTTGATTAGATAATTTTTAAAGAAAACTCCCTATGAACTTTGGAAATGAAGAAAATCAAATATTGCATATTTTCATGTTTTTGGTTGCCGATGTTTTGTATTAAATAATGGCAAAGAAAAACTTGGTAAATTTGATGCAAAATCAGATGAAGCAATCTTTCTAGGTTACTCCTCCACTAGTAAAGCATTTAGAGTTTTCAACAAAAGAACTTTAGTAGTTGAGGAGTCCATACATGTTGTTTTTGATGAATCTAACAATCTTCCTTCAAGGAAGAATGAGGGTGTTGATGATGCAGATCCACTAATAGAAGGTATGAAGGAGATCAATCTGAAAGATTCAGCAACTCCAGAAGACAAGGATCAAGAAGACGAACAAGATGAGAGAGGTGAAGAAATTCAAGAACAACCTCAAGGTACAAATGACCTACCCAAGGAATGGAGGTATGTGCACAACCACCCTAAGGAGTTAATTATTGGTGATCCTATGCATGGGGTAAAAACCCATTCTTCACTTAGAGATGTAGTTAATCATTGTGCTTTTGTATCTCATCTTGAACCTAAAACTTTTGAAGAAGCTGAAAATGATCATAATTGGATTAATGCAATGCAAGAGGAACTTAATCAATTTGAAAGAAATAATGTTTGGACCTTAGTATCAAGACCTAAAAATTATTCAATAATTGGCACAAAATGGGTCTTTAGAAACAAATTAGATGAGCATGGAAATGTAATTAGAAATAAAGCAAGACTGGTTGCTAAGGGATATAATCAAGAAGAAGGAATTGATTTTGATGAAACCTTTGCACCTGTTGCTAGATTAGAAGCTATTAGACTTCTACTTGCATATGCTTGCTTTATGAAATTCAAATTATTTCAAATGGATGTTAAAAGTATATTTTTAAATGGATATATTGCTGAAGAAGTATATGTAGAACAACCCCCTGGATTTGAAAATCATGCTTTTCCTAATCATGTCTTTAGATTAAATAAAGCTTTATATGGATTAAAACAAGCACCTAGAGCATGGTATGATAGGCTAAGCAATTTTTTACTAAATAATGGTTTTTCAAGAGGTAATGTAGATACAACCCTCTTTATTAAAAGAAATCAAAATGATATGCTAGTTATACAAATTTATGTTGATGACATAATTTTTGGGTCTACTAATGAATCCCTTTGTCAAGACTTTGCTAAGCTTATGCAGGGGGAGTTCGAGATGAGCATGATGGGAGAACTCACCTTCTTCCTCGGACTCCAAATCAAACAATCAAAAGAGGAAATCTCCATCACCCAAAGCAAGTACACCAAGGAACTACTCAAAAGATTTGGAATGGAGAACTGCAAACCAATTGGCACACCAATGAGTCTCTCATGTAAGCTTGACAAGGATGATGAAGGTAAATGTGTAGACTTAAAATACTATAGAGGTATGATTGGCTCATTATTATATTTAACTGCAAGTAAGCCTGATATCATGTTTAGTGTTTGTTTATGTGCTAGATATCAATCTAATCCTAAAGAATCTCATTTGAATGCTGTTAAAAGAATCCTTAGATACTTAAATGGTACTCAAACTCTAGGGTTATGGTACTCTAAGGACTCACAAATTGATTTATTAAGATATTCAGATGCTGATTTTGCTGGATATAAATTAGATAGAAAAAGCACAAGTGGAACTTGCCAATTTCTTGGAGTTAACCTAATCTCATGGTTTAGCAAGAAATAAAATTCGGTGGCACTGTCTACGGCTGAGGCCGAATACATTGCAGCCGGAAGTTGTTGTGCTCAAATCTTGTGGATTAAGCAACAACTCGAAGACTTTGAAATCAAACTTAATGAAACACCAATAAGATGTGACAACACAAGTGCCATAAATCTATCTAAAAATCCAATTCAACACTCAAGATCCAAACATATTGAAATAAGACATCATTTTATAAGAGAACATGTTCAAAACAAAAATATAATTCTTGAATATATTTGCACTGAAAATCAATTAGCTGATATCTTTACAAAGGCCCTTAGTGAGGATAGATTCTGTGAAATTAGGAGAAATCTAGGAATTCTAGATCCATATGCCTGAATTTTTTTCAATTTCCAAGAATTGATGTCAAAATTCTTAGAACTCAATTTTCAACATCTATCCTGGTCCCAAAAGCTCAAATTTATCATTCTAAAAACTTATCTTTGAGCAAAACTCCTTCTCCTAAAATTTCAAATTTTTCTGGAATTTATTCACATTTTTTCTGAATTTCTGAACTTCATGAGTCGACCCCCATGAGTCGACTCAATGGCAAACTTGTTATTTCCTCAAACTTCCCACGGGCTCATTGTTTTTAAAAGGGACCCTGTTCGTGAGACGACTCATCTTCTCATCTTCTTCCTTCCAAAAGCCGACTTCTCCAATTCCTTTTGCTCCAAATCCAAGGATTTAGTTCGAGGCACTTCTCCCTCCTCCTCTCCACCAAAAATCGCCACCTTGGAAAGGGATTTTCTGTGCTTTCTCCCATTGCTTGGCACGATTGGAACGTGCCCTAGCACTCCACCGTTCTTCCCAAATCCACTTCTTTTCTCCACCAAAATCCCTCTTCACTCTCTTGTGATCCCTCCTCCACTCATTCACGTGTTCCTCCAAGTCTTCTTGTCTGCTACTGTAGTGAATATGGCTCCGAAAATGAAACTTCCCCAAAGAAGAAAGTCAATCCGTGAGCCTGAAGAAATTGTCCGAAAGAAAAGGCAAGCTGGTCAGTCTTCCACTGCTCCCACTCCAGCTTCAGTATCTGCTCAAGGTCCCCCTCAATCCTTCCTAAGCCCCAGTAAGAATCCTCTTTCTGATAGAAAAGTCAAAACCGGGAAGAATATAGATTTTCGGTTCTTTGAAAAAGAGGGCTTTACATTTGCAACTAAGATTAAAAACCAAGGATGGGAATTCTACTGCTCCCTTAAGGAAGTCACCTATGTTGACCTAGTTAGAGAATTCTACCAGAATCTACATTATGGAAATGGGTCAGTGACTTCAACAGTCAAGGGGATTGACATTTGCTTGGATTCTAGTATATTGGGAGAAATTCTTGATTTGCCTAGTGAGGGTTACTCTTATATGGAACTCCCAGTAAAAGAAGAGGGGATCAGAATTATTCTAGGAGAAACTTATTCAGGAAGTTTAAATAAATTGGAAGCAAAGATTTTGTCCATTGAAATGAGGATCCTGCATCAGATGGTAACGAAGCTCTTCTTTCCTAGGAGTGGTAGGCATGATTTACTTTCCAGCAGAGATGTTTGTATCATGTTTCATGTCATCACTCAGACCCCCCTGAACCTCCCTGCACTTATGATAGAGGACATGAGAGAAACTTTGAACAGAACCAAGGCACACTTGCCTTATGGTATGGCCCTTACTAGAGTATTTAGGAGGTTTGGAGTTAGCTGTGAGGGGGAGGCTTCTACTAAGCTATCTCATGTGGACACTTTCAACCAACACACCCTACACCGAATGGGATTTACAAAGACTGATGGTGGTTGGATCAAGGGCTCTGAGGAGAGAGCTGAAGACAAACTGAAGACAGAGCTGAAGAAGAAGGTCCATCATCTCCTGTCCATGACTTCAGGGCAGCATCACCAAATATCCAGTTCATTCCTGAGACAGAGGCTGGCCCTTCAGAGTTTACTAGGATGTCCACACCAGTGTATCAGCCAGAGAGCAGAGCACCTCATTCAGAGTTCAGACTGGCTGACGATCAGATCGAGCAGATATCACAGCGTGTGGCTTCTTTGCTGTCTAGTCAGTGGGGCAGTACTACTTTTGCACCAGGAGCCACTTCTTCTGATCAGACCATGACTCCCCACATCTCCACTATGTTTCAGATGATATCAGATCAGTCCATCCGGATCCAGCAGCTTGAGGACACAGTCTGGAGACTGACTGGCAGAGTTCTTGACTTGCAGGGGCAAGTCCTTGCTTTGGCCCATCCCAAGCCACAGGAGTCAACTATTGAGGTCACAGACCTCACTGCAGAGGCTGACAGGCTCAGAGGAGCACTAGAGGGTGGATATGAGTTACTGAGGAAAGAGATCCGAGGATCGAGTGAACATGCAACCACTCAGTTTACTGCTCTACTACAGTCTCTTTCCAGAGCACTGAACGTACTTGATTCCATCAGACTCACCCTTTCTGTTCAGTCCTTAGCCTCTCAGCGTTCTCAGCCTCCCAGTTCATCTCGCTCTCCTGCTCGTGCCAGAGGCAGACGGGGTAGAGAACGCACTTCTGATCCATCAGCTTCTCATCCCATATCTGATGACTCCGATCCATGACTTGTCTTGATCATTACTAGATCCTAGGTGTTAGTGTCTTGTTCTAGGATCTGTATTTTGGGGCCATGTATTGACAAATTGGCTGGTTGACTTTTATATTAAGAACTATGTAATGAAACAATTATGATTTTATGGTATCATTTTTACTTATATCTCTACCTTTTGTAATGATGTCGATCATATTTTGGTTATATATATTCTCCTTGTTGAAATATTGTCTTCTCTTTGTTGTTGTTTGCTGTTAATAATTGCTGTATTAAGGGGGAGCAAACATTTGTGATAAACCCTAAAGGGGGAGAAATTAAAGAATGTTTCAGAAAAAGGAGGAGTTAACCATGTTTGATGATGTCAAAAAGGGAGAGAAATTAAACAAAAATTTGAAAAATTAAACAAAAAGCAAAACCATAAATGATGAGCAATTAAAGAAAAAGCAAAGCAAACCATCAAAAGCAAAACTACAAATTATGAGAAATTAATGAATGAATTGGAAAATTTAAAGAACAATATCAAAAATACAATGCTAAGTACAATGCAAATAAGTAACTTTTAAAATTACTTCTTTATATATGCTCTGATTTGCTTTAAAAATTTTAAATATGCTCTGATACACTTCAAAATTCTAACTTGCTCTGATACATCTTTTGAAATTTTATTTACCTTGATACATCTTAAGAAATTTAACTTACTCAGATACATCTTAAAATTTTTTTTAACTTACTCTGATACATTATAAAATTTGCTCTGATACATTATAAAATTTGCTCTGATACATTGTAAAATTTTTTCTGATACATTGTAAAATTTTAAAATTATTTTTTTTGCTCTGATACATTGCAAAATTTATTTTTCTCTTGCTCTGATACATCTTAAACTCAAAATGATCTAATACACATTCTAAATCAACTCTTAAACATGCTTTGGCACACATAATTATTTTTTGTATCAAAAGCAATTAAAGCACATAATTATTTTTTGCTCTGATGCTAAAACTAAAATCAAATGAGAATGAGCAAATTTTCAAAATACAGCTTAATCTGATAACAAAAATAAATTTTTCGCTCTAACACCAAAATCACATAATCCAATGAGCATATTTTCAAATCTTTAAGAAAATGGACAAACTATTTTTGTATATGACCATTTATATCACATGCTAAAAGAATCATACTCTTTTCAAGCATATACACCTATAATACATTCTTTTGAAATTATTGATTCACATAAATGCTTTTGTTCAAGTATTTTGTCATCATCAAAAAGGGGGAGATTGTTGCTCCTAGATTGATTTTGATGATTACAAAACAGATTGAAGGGATACAAATATTTTAAATTGAAAAAGTCTTTATGCTCTTCAGGGGCAAAATCATAATTTTACTAAAATCCTGATTTGATAGTATCATTTGGTAGAACAAATGATTTGTAATCTATTGGTAAAAATTTCATTGTATTTGGACTTATATTTTTGAAATTATGAAGGTTTGAAGTGCATGAGTCGACTCATGAGTCAACTCATGGCACTATAAGCTGATTGGCACGCAAAAATTTTCCTTGGCACGCTGGATTTTTGGCTTGGCACGACCTGTGAGTCGACTCATGAGTCGACCTCTGCTGATTTGAGCCAAAAAAATTCCAGAAACCAAATCTCTGGTCTTTGCAACAGAGGTCGACTCATGAGTCGACCCCTGAAGTATGAGTCGACTCATGAGTCGACCCCTGCGATGGAAATCGTCTGCAACGGCTAGTTTTTTGTCCGTTTTAATTGCCTTTTATGCTCCCTAAAAATGCTCTAACGGCTCTTTTTCTGCCTAATATATTTTCTCTTGTTTCTTAATGCTATAAAAGGTTTCAAAAAGTGAAAATACGAGATATACACAAGGGATCCAAAAATCTACACGAGAGAGATTAAGATCAACGAAATACACAAAAGAAAAAGAGAGGAGATCCACAATCCACACGAGAGAGATAGGTGATCTACAATATACACGAGAGATTGTGAAAGAGAAAAGCAAGAGCGTTCAAAAGGGTATTCAAAAGCATTCAAAGAGAGGATTTTTCAAGCCAACTGTTCAACCTTGATCAAGAGATCTTTCAAAGCCTTCAAGAAGTCTTCAATCAAAGTTCATCTTCTCCTCAAGCGTTCATTCAACTTTTCATTCATCTTGAGAAAATCCAAAAAGGGGATTCTTCATTTGAGTAAAGTATTTTTATTGTTATATTCGCTCATTTAAGGAGCTATTCTTGTACTTATTTGTGCTCTAAACTGTCTTACTCTTTGTGAGTAATTGTTCTTATTTTTGGAGGGTTTCCAAAACAAGGAAAGGTTGATCCGAACCTGAAATCGGAGTATTTTGGGTTAGCTTGTACCCGAGAAACAAGTGGACTAGCTTGGGATAGCTAGTGTCGGAGTTTCCGACGTTTGTATTCGGGTTGAATACAAGTATAGTGGATTGAAATTCCCAAGTAGGAGCTTGGGGAGTGGATGTAGGTGCAAGGTTGGCACCGAACCACTATAAATCCTTGTGTTTGTGGTGTGCTTTATTGTTTCTCTTTATTTCCTTATTATATCCTTGCATTCTTGCTTTAGGTAATTAATCTTGATTTAAAGTCTTTCTTCTCATTCATCAAGCTTTTAACAAATACTTTTCATAAGTAATTAGTTGAGCTTAAAATTTTTAGAAACCCAATTCACCCCCCCCTCTTGGGTTGCATAGCTGGGCAACAGCTGCATCTTATCTATTGTTTATTGAACAATATCTGATCCCAATAGCTTTCTCTCACTAACATCATCCCAACATACAGGGATCCTATATCTTCTTCCATACAAAGCTTCAAAGGGAGCCATCTGGATGCTAACCTAATTACAGTGATTATATGCAAACTTTACTAGTAGTAAATATTCATCCTAAGATCTCTTTAAGTCTATTACACATGCCCTCAATATATCTTCTAATATTTGCATTGTTATCTCTGATTGACCATCTATCTGAGAGTGGAAGGCTGTATTGAACTCCAACTTAGTCTTCATGGCTTGATATAAACTTTTTTAAAATTGAGAAACAAATCTCGTGTCCCGATCAGACACAATGGATATTGGAGTACCATGAAGTCTCACAATTTCATCAATATATAACTTGGCTAGCCATTCTAAAGAGAATCTAACTTTGATGGATAAAAAGTGCACTGACTTGGTCAACGGGTCTACAATTACTCAGATAGCATTATATCCTTTAAGAGTCCTTGGAAGTTTCATAACAAAATCCATTATTATGTGCTCCCACTTTTAAACTAAAATTATAAGAGAATGCAGTGGTCCTGCAGGCCTCTGATGCTCAGCTTTCACTCGCTAATAAGTCAAATACTGAGCTATCTTCCTTTTCATACCACTCCACCAAAATTTTTCTCTAAGATATCTATATATTTTTGTACTCCCAGGTTGCACTATGTAGGTAGAGTTATGAGTTTCCAACATAATTTTTCTTTTCAGCTCTGTATTATTTGGAACGCATAATCTATCACCAAACCTCAAAGATCCATCATCATGGATTTTAAACTCAGATGCTATATTAGATTGTACTTTTTCTTTGATTCTTTGCAATTTCGGATTATCAGCTTGGGATGTTTTGATTCTATCAATTAAGGTAGGTTGCACAGTAAGAGCTGTGAGTAGGATCTCAGAATCGTGCAGCCATATCTTAACGTCCAATCTTTTTAGATCTTGAAGAATCTCCACCTATGAAGTAATTAAGACTGCTATACTATCTATAGACTTCCTGCTTAAAGCATTTGCCATAATGTTTGCTTTTTCTAGATGATAATTAATGGTTATATCATAATCCTTGACCAACTTTAACCACCTTCTCTATCTCAAATTCAACTCTTTTTATGTAAGTAAATACTTGAGGTTCTTATGATCTATCAAAATTTTACAAGATCCTCCATAAAGATAGTGTCTCTAAATCTTTAGGACAAAATTCACTATAGCTCACTCTAATCATGAGGAGGATAGTTCTGTTCATATGGCTTAAGTTGCCTGGAAGCATATACTACTATATTTTCATTCTAAATAAGAACACATCCTAATCCTTTTCTAGAGGCATCACTATAGATGGTAAAATCTTGACTTTCGAATGATAGAGTAAGAATAGGAGCTGATACCAAATATCTCTTTAGTTCTTGAAAGCTCTTCTCACATTTTTCTGTCCAATCAAATTTGATTCTTTTATAAGTCAATTGGTCAGAGGTACTACTATGTGAGAGAATCCCTCTATAAATCTTCTGTAATATCCAACTAATCCAAAAAAACTATGAACTTTCATCATACTAGTCGATCGATTCTAGTCTATAATTACCTCTACCTTCGTCGGATCCACAATGATCAATACTTGAATTAATACATCATAACACTCAAAACATTATTAATTAACATGTATTAGTTTGAATTTGATGTTTTTTACTTATTTTGCAAGAATTAGAAGATTGGGTTCAATTAGACTCAATTAGGTCTAATCTGGCTTGAACCCAAGTATACCCAAGAGCCACAATGAAGATCTAGAGGTTTTCATTGAAGCTCCACATCCAATGATAGAGATATTAGGTGCCAACCATAAAGCAAGTGTGGAAGATTTTTCAAGAAAAATAAAGATGGAAGAAATTCAGCATGGATCCTGTTGCAAATTCAGCATAAAGCCACTTGGGATCTACTCAAATTCTCTCCACAAGATATGTGATGAAGCTCTAGATCTAAGGATCCACAATCATGGTGCCAAGAGGGGAGCATAAATGGAAGAAAATCATAAAGATACCAAGGTATGAACACAGCTTAAGGATCAAGGGTCAAGATTAAAGGATCATCTTTCTCATGGATCATGGTGTGAATACAACTAATTAATCAATGAAAAAAAACCAACCAAACAATCATCCAAGGGCTCTTATTGGAGGAGCCAAAAGGAGATCTTTTATGGAAGATTTGATGAAGAATTGGAGAAGAAATCAAATTGAGCAAAGAAGGAAAATCATTAGTGAAGCAAACATGAAAAGTAATTAAGGGAGGAACCAATGGAGGAGATCTTTTGCCCTAAATCCTAAGGCTATTATTCCCTGCACCCTCCACCCTCAAAGCCCTAGCCTCTCACCTATTTAAACACCCCTTTGGCCAACCCTAGGGAGGGGGATAAGTAGTTCCCACGTCTATAGCCTCAAAACCCCTCCATTCCCTAACCTTAGCCGCCACAAACTTCTTCCCTCATGCCTTCTCTTCTTCCTAACCCTAGCCGGCTGACCCTAAATCATTTTCCCTCCAAACCATAGTCATTCAAGCCTATAATCCATCTCTCTAAGCCCTCAAAATCTCATGTCCAAAAGTCTTAGGAAACCCTACGTCCAAATCTCTACAACTTCAACCCTTTTTCCTCTTCCACCAAAAATTAGTAACCTGTCCTTTCTTTTTTCATCTTTCAAAACTCACTTTCCTCAGCTTATTCTCCATCAAATCTTCTCCTCCTATTGCTAAAGATCTTCTCCAAGTCCGTGGTAAAGAATCTCTAGAGTCCAGGATGCAGATTGCAGTGAAGAGCTTCCCCATAGTCGGCTAGATACTCAATTCTCGGGAGATCACTGTGAATTATTTTGACAGTTTATTTTCTTTTGCAACATCTCTTATATTTTTCTTTCACTATGCAATAAAGATCTGAATTTTTTGGTTTATATCTATGCATCTTTATTTTCTTTGCCTATGTTTTCAATCTAGAATAGTCTATACTCTCGGGAAGATCCATGATCTATGGATATGGATCGTTCTATTAGGATAGATTATATTTAGATAATTTTTTTTTATATCTAATTTAATTTAGAATAGCCTATAACTTTAAGAGACGGCCTGTGATCTATGGATACGGACCATACTCTCTAAGATAGGCTATATCTTTATTATTTAGATATCCAAAAAAAGATAGGTAAAAGAAGGATACCAACTGGTTAATAAGGAATAGTTGAGAACCTGAGAATCCATCTCTATATTTAAAATTCAACTTCTAATTAGCTAATCTTTACTTACTTTCTAAGTTAATTGCTAGTTTCTTAATTGCCCTCTACTTTACTTTTAATCTAAAAACTAAGCGACTCAATCGTAGTTAACACAGTCCCTGTGGGTACAATCTCGATTCATCCTATCTATATAGTTGTGAGTTAAGTAATTATTTTTGATCATCTATGACAGTGATCACATAGATATGTCTTCTTTAAAGATTATGTGCCCGAGGAAGAAGACAGTTTCAGGCCAAAATTGATACTTTTTCAGCTTTGCATATAATTTTTGCTTCCTTAAAGTTGGTAACACAATCCTCAAATATCTTTGTGATCCTCCTGACTCTTAGAATATATCAGAATATTATTTATAAATACTACTACACACTAATCCAAATAAGATCTAAATACTCTGTTCATCATATCCATAAAGACTGTGGGAGATTTGTCAAATGGTATGATCAAAAATTTATAATACTTGTATCTGCTCTGAAAGATTATTTTGGATGTCATTAGTCTTGATTTTCAATTAATGATATTCGAATCAAAGATCAGTTTTAGAAAATACTTGGGCACCCTGAAGCTAATTAAAAGAATCATTTATTCTTGGCAGAGGATATCTATTCTAAATTGTCAACTTATTCAACTCCCTATAGTCAATGCACAATCTCATACTTCCATCATTCTTCTTGACAAAAAGTATCAGAGCATCCCATGGAGAGACACTAGGCCTAATGAAGCCCTTATTTAGGAGTTCTTGGAGTCATTCCTTAAGCTTTTTCAATTCAACTAAAGCCATTCGATAGGAGGCTTTAGATATAGATAAGACATCGGATACTAAATCAATTAAGAACTCTATCTCTTTATTAGGAGATAATCCTGAAAGATCCTCTAAAAATATATTAGGAAACTCTCTTACTATAAGAATATTTTCTATCTTTGTCTCCTCCTGCTGTATATCTACAACACTGGTCAAGTACCCTATACAACTCTTCCTTAACATTCTATAAGCTTGCATGGATAATATGACTTTAATAGGGATATTTATTTCTTTACTAGAGAAGCTAAACAGTGTTTGCCCTAGAATCTGGATGGTCACTCTCTTTTTGAAGCAATCCAATATGACATGGCATGGCATGACATAAGCCAATCCATCCCTAGGATAATATCAAAATCTTTTATCTCTAAAATCAACAGATCAGATATAAAATCATGATCTCCAATACTCAAAATATAAAATGAGCAAACTATATCAACCACGATGGTACTTCCATTCAAAATAGAGATACATATCTCATCTTCCAAAAGCACAAGCAAAAGGCTAGCCTTTCTAACAAATCCAGATAAAATAAAGAATGGATAACCCTGGAATCAAATAAGACACAAGCATTTATGAATGCTACTTTGATAGTACCTATCATGAATTGAAATTTTACTATTACTATCAAGCATATATAACTCTCAACACATAAGATTGTATAATCTTTGAATTAAACTGGGTTGGAAGGAGTCTTGGGGTATCTGTCAATATGGCATTTGATGCCTTTGCATCCTACAAGTCATAGCACAGACACAGGCTTGGATCTTTTGCTTTGGAGGTCCTCCTTGTCCTTGTTTTAAGAGTTGACTTGAATAAGAGGTTGATGCTCCTAAAGCAAATAATTTGGGTGTATTCTAAGAGGGCTATTGACCCTAAAAATTGATTTTGATGAATAGTAAAATATTTAAGTATATAATTTTTTTTAATAATTTTATTAAGTTGATATTTTAGAGAAATTAGTAGATATCAAAAGATTGATTCAAAAGGCTCAAATAAATTCAAAAGAAGAGATTTTAGAAGTTTAAATGGAGTGAAAAAATTTTAAATTGAAAGTGAAAAAGATATTCAAAAGAATAGGATTAAAATATATTTTTATTCAGTTGAGGATAATTTGAGTCGACAAAAGTTGAAAATCTGAAGTAAAAGAAGTTCTGACATGCAAATATTTCAAGCAGCACGCCCTCGAGTCGACTCAAGTTTCATCCAAGTCGACTCAGATCAGAAATGGTAGAAGTGTAATTATCCAGAATGAAAAATTAAATCACTGAGCGACAAGTCGAGTTGATTCTAGTTTCTCGAGTCAAAGTTATAGAAAAAGACAGAGAGGTATATTTTTGAAAAAATAGACTCGAAGGCCATTCAAATCGACTCGAGCCTAATTCGACTCAACTTGAGTTGCAATGGCTAGTTCTGCAAATTTTTCAAAACTTTTTACATTGCTCTCCAATGACTTTAATTTAGATTTCAAAGATCAAAAATGACTCTATGGACTTACAAACAATATTTTTATACTTCCAACAACTGACTAACGAGACAAGAAAGTAAGAATCAAAGAAAAAAATAAAAAATAATAAGAAAAGATCAAAAAGCATTGAATAGAGAGCTTTCACTTCTCAACCACCTGAACAATTAAATCAAGAGAGCCATTTTAGCAAGAAGACAACTTTCTCAACTGAAAAAATTTCTTTAAAAGAGATTTCACAAGTATCATTGACAATCATTTACTCATTAAAGGAGCTTTGTGTAGTTTTATTAATTTATTTTTTTTATTCTACTGTAACTAATTTCAGTTGAGGATTGAAGCTAAAAGATAGGCTCATCCAAATCTAGAAATTAGATTGTAAGCTAAGAATTAGCTTGGGTTAGATTTTGATTGGTGATTCCGTGCAAAACCAATTAGATTTTGAATAGTGAGCCTAGAAAAACTATCCAACTGTAATCATGGACAGATTATAGTAAAATTTTTAAGAGAATCTTAGAGAGTGGATGTAGGTGCTCGGGGCACCGAATCACTATAAAAATTATGGTGTTTATGTACTATTTGTATTTTATTTTTTCTTCCATATCTCATATATTTTTACTTACTTGATTACATAATTTTCTGCACTCACATTCTCTCACTATTTTCAAAAATTTGTATATATCTCATTTAAATTTTTGAAAATCCATTTCACCCCCTCTTAGATTGTCTTGCTGGATAATAAGTGGTATCAGAGCTTGGTACTCAACAATATTTGATCTAACGATCAAGAGTTAAGATCAAATGGCAACTGAAAAGAGTGCCTCTCTTGTCTAAGAGCAATCAATAAATTGACCATCCTTGTTCAATGAAATAAATTACTCCTATTGGAAAGTATGCATACATATTTATATTCAAGTACTAGATTATCAATTTTAGAGAGTGATCATCAAAGGTCCACACACACCTACAATTAAAGTAGATGGTAATGATATTCCCAAATCCAAAGAGATTTGGGATGAGCTTGATATGAAATTGATTGAATTAAATATTAAAGCTATGAATATCTTATATTCTGCATTAGATGCTAATAAATTTAATAAAATTTTTACTTATATTTTAGCTAATAAGATTTGAGATAGGTTGGAGGTTATTCATAAGGGTACCAATCAAGTTAAAGAGTTCAAAATTAATATACTTGTTCATAGATATGAATTATTTAAAATGAAGTCCAATGAATCTGTTACGGATATGTTCATTAGATTCATTAACATTATAAATGGTTTGAAAAGTTTGAAAAAATCTTATACTAATAGTGAATTTGTTCGCAAAATTTTTAGATCTCTATCAACGGCATGGGAAGCCAAAATCACGGTAATTCAAGAAGCCAAGGATCTGAACAAGCTTCCATTAGAAGAACTTCTTGATTCTCTCATGATCCATAAGTTAACCATAAAGCAAAATATTGAGGAGAAAAGTAAGAAGAAAAAGATCATCACATTCAAGTCAACCACAATTGAAGATAATGAAAGCGATGAGTCAGATAAAGAAGGTGATGAAGATGATTTGGTCTTAATTACAAGAAGATTCAAGAGGTTCATGAAGAAGAAAAAGTAAAATTTCAAGAGAAAGCCCTTTAAGGGAGAACCAAGCAAAGATAGGGAGAAGGAGAAAGATAAAGAAGTCTCGATGTGCTTTGAATGCAAGAAGATCGATCATTTTAAGATGGATCATCCTCTTCTCAAAAAATCTAGCAAGAAGATTAAGAAGGCAATGATGGCTATATGGAGCGATAGTGAGGACTCAAGCTCCAATAAAGATATACAAAAAGTTGCCAACCTTTGTTTGATGGCACATCAAGAGGAGGCAAGTATTGAAAACTCTTTAAATTTCACATTTGATAAATTACAAGAAGCATTTTCAAAACTTATGACTGGATTTAGAAAAATAAGTTTAAAAAAGAAGGAATTAAAGAAATAAAATCTTAACTTAATTGATGAAAAGGAACAAATTTCAAAAGAGGTTGAATTTCTAATTTGTGAAAATCAGAACTTAAAAGATGAGTTAAAAAAAGCTTAAATCATTTGTTGAAAAATTTACTTATAGTTCCAAAAAGCTGCACATGATTTTAAATGAATAAAGAGTTATTTTTAACAAAACTTATTTGGGATTCAAACCTAAAAAGGAACAAAAATTATTTAAGAACTTCTTTATAAAAGCTTCTTCAAACTTCTCTTCAAATGTTACATGTTTTTACTGTGATAAAATGGGACATAATTCTTATTCATGTAATTTTAGAAAATTAAATGGAAGCATGATTAGAGAAGTATGGGTTCCAAAAGGAACTATTAGAACTAACCATAAAGGACCCAAGATGACTTGGGTATCTAAAATCTCTACTTAATTTTTTTTTGTAGATGTATCTTACAGTCAATAAAAAAAAAGATTTTGATATCTCAATAGTGATTGCTTAAGACACATGACAGATGACAAATCACAATTTATCACTCTTGAAGTAAAGGATAAAAGAATAGTTACCTTCGAAGATAATAGAAAAGAATGTATTATTGATATTGGTAATATTCATATCTCACCCTCTATCTCTATTTAAAATATTTTATTAGTTGATGGATTGAAATATAACTTACTTAGTATTAGTCAATTTTATGATAAGAGATATAAAGTAATTTTTGAATTATTACTATACATTATATCTAGTCCCAATGACAATGACATTATGTTCATTGGATATAGACATGACAACATCTACATGGTTGATCTAGATGATTTTTATTTAAAGAATGATCAATGTTTTGTTGCAATAAATACCAAAGTTAGTGAGACTAGCTGGTTTTGGCATCGTAGATTAGGTCATGTAAGTATGAATTTATTTTCGAAACTTATTAAAAGAGATCTTGTTAAAGGTCTATCTAAACTAAATTTTGAAAAGAATCGAATTTGTAATGTTTGTTAACTTGAAAAACAAACAAGGAACTCTTTCAAATCAAAAGGCATTATTTCAACTTTTAGACCTTTGGAGTTACTTCATATGGATTTGTTTGGATCAACTAGAACCACAAGCTTAAGTAGAAAAAGATATGATCTTGTATTTATAGATGACTTTTCACATTTTATATAGATTATTTTTTTAGCTAAAAAAGATGAAGCATTTTCTATTTTTACTAAATTTTATCGCAAAGCATCAAATGAAAAAAACTTATCAATAGTATGCATTCATAGTAACCATGGAATCAAGTTTGAAAATCATTATTTTGAAAGATTTTGTAATGAAAAAAGAATAGAACATAATTTTTTTGCACCTAAGACACTTTAACAAAATGAGGTAGTAGAAAAAAAAATTGTACTTTAGAAGAAATGGCACGCATCATATTATGTAAAAGTGATCTATCAAGATATTTTTGGATGGAAGTAGTCAACACAGCATGTTATATTCTAAATCATATTTTAATTCGATCTATTAAAAAAAAAAATACCATATGAGTTTTGGAAAGATAAAAAACCATGCATAAATTACTTTCATATTTTTAGTTGCAAATATTTCATACTAATAAAGAAAAGGATAATATAGCAAAACTTGATACCAAGTCAGATGAGGATATATTTTTAGGATAATCTATATCTAGCAAGGCATATAGAGTCTTCAACAAAAAAAAATTTATTATTGAAGAATCTATCCATATAATTTTTGATGAATCTAATGACAAATCTTCTAGAAAAGAAGATATTTTAAATGAAGATGTAAGAATTTTGACCAACAAAATGGATAATCTCATGCTAAAGAATGATCCACCTCCAAATGAAGAAGAAAACTTAAAGAAGGATGATGAAGAATGAGAGAAGATAGAGGAACCTACTCCAAGCCAAAAGGATGAACTACCCAAAGAATGGAGATATGCACATGGATACTCAAAAGACTTAATTATTGATGATCCATCTTAAGGGAAAAGAACTCGCTCTTTCCTAAGCAGTGCTAATAATTATCTAGCTTTTGTATCTCAAATTGAACCTAAAACTATTAAAGAAGCAGAAAATAATCTAAATTGGATAAATACCATGCAACAAGAACTAAATCAATTTGAGAGAAACAAAATTTAGACTTTAATTGATAGACCCAATGACCATCTGATAATTGGAACTAAATGGGTATTTAGGAATAAACTAGATGAAAATAAAATTATTACTAAAAATAATGCTAGTTAGTAGCTAAAGGATATAACCAAGAAGAGGATATTGATTTTAATGAAACTTTTGCCCTAGTTGCTAGATTAGAAGCATTTAGACTGCTGCTTGTATTTGCTTGCTTCATGAATTTTAAACTTTATCAAA
This sequence comes from Elaeis guineensis, assembly GCF_000442705.2. Lineage (NCBI taxonomy): Eukaryota > Viridiplantae > Streptophyta > Magnoliopsida > Arecales > Arecaceae > Elaeis > Elaeis guineensis. The sequence goes on along the minus strand of NC_026001.2, from coordinate 89,580,490 downwards.
TGGATATTAAAAGTATATTTTTAAATAATTATATAATTGAAAAAGTATATATAGAACAACCATCTAGATTTAAAAATCATATATTTTTTAATCATGTTTATTACAAATTACATAAGGCATTTTATGGCTTAAAACAAGCCTCTAGAGCATGGTATGAAAGATTAAGCAAATTCCTACTAGATAATGAATTTTTTAGAGAAAATATTGATAAAATATTACTTTTTAAAAAAATATATAGATTTATTAGTAGTACAAATCTATATTGATGATATTATTTTTGGAGCTACTAATGAGGCCCTTTGTCAAGAATTTGCTAAGTTTATAGAAGGTGAGTTTGAAATTAGTATGATGGGAGAGCTGAAATTTTTTCTTAGACTTCAAATCAAACAAACAAAAGATAAAATTTTTATCAACCAAACTAAGTATACAAAAAAATATTTAAAAAAATTGAGATGGAGAAGTTAAAATCCATTGGTACACCTGTGAGCCCCTCTTGTAAGCTTGACAAAGATGAAAAAGATAAAAATATAGACATAAAATTATATAGAGGCATGATAGGATCTTTACTTTATCTTACTACAAATAGGTCAGACATTATGTTTAGTGTTTGCATGTATATAAGATATCAATCAAATCCTAAAGAATCTCATTTGCTTGTAGTTAAAAGAATTTTTAGATATTTATCAGGCACACTTAATGTTGGATTATGGTATGATAAGCTTTCATCTCTTGAACTAATTGGATACTCTGATGCTGATTTTGCTGGTTGTAAATTAGATAGAAAAAGTACTAGAGAAACTTATCATTTTTTTAGAGTTAACTTAATCTCATGATTTAGCAAGAAATAAAATTCAGTTACACTATCAATGGCCGAGGTGGAGTATATTACCATCGAAAGTTGTTATGCTCAAATCATGTCGATTAAGCAACAACTTGAGGATTTTGATATTAAGCTTGATAAAATTTTAATAAGATGTGACAATACAAGTATTATTAATCTAACTAGAAATCTAATTCAGCACTCAAGATCTAAATACATTGAAATAAGATACTATTTCATAAGAGATCTTGTATAAAATAGTGATGTAATTCTTGATTTCATATCCACAGATAAATAACTAGCTGATATTTTTACTAAATCCCTTAATAAGGAGAGATTCATCATAATTAGGAGAGATTTAAAAATTTGCTATCACTCAAAATAGATTCAATGAACTCATTTCTAATTTGAATAAAATTCCATCAAATTTTCTCGAATTATTAATAGTTAAAATCATTAAAAAAATCTTGATACTCCTAGAGCATTGAAGCTTCACAAAAATATAAGAGTGACTCTGACTCGTGCTCGAGTTGACTCAAATGCAAATCCGACTCGACTCATGCTCGAGTCGACTCATGTTAAATTCGAGTCGACTCGACTGTCGGGACCACAGACCATAAAAATTATTCTGCGGGCCCTATTCTATCCTATTTCATTTTATCACTGTTCCTAAATCCTTTCCTTCTCTTCCAAAACATTAGAGATCATCTCCTCTCTTGTCCTCCCTCTCGATTTATCATGTTTCCTCCCTTGATATGATGAAATGGCACCTAAAAGGTGAGGTGTATGCATGATAAAGCGACCCCTGTCAGATGTAATGGAGCAGTAGAGGACAAGATCTCGATTTGAAAGTACTTCGACTCAAGAAGAAGGATCGAGTCGACCCACTATTGTACCCCCTAGAGAAGAAGATCAAGTACCTGAGAATCTAGGTAATAAAACCCCTCCTCCTCAGCTCACACTGATCAAAAAAATGGCGACTAGGGCAATAGCTATGGGAAAAAAAATTGATTTTATTTTTTTTGACAAGTATAGTTTTCCTATAAGTGGATGGATTGAAGCAATGGGGTGGAAGGACTTTTGCACCATTGACCTACCCATGTATCCCAATTTGGTGAGAGAATTTTATGAAAATCTAAAGAGAGGATCTGGAGAGATAGCTTTTACTATTAAGAGGGTTGAGTTTGATCTCACTGAGAAGATGATTGGACAGATCTTTGGCATTTCACATGGTGGTATTATACTTGAGAGACTCCCAGACAAAAAGAAAGAATTGAGGATAGTAGTTGATAGAGATGACATGGAGAGTGATGTACTTGCTAACATCATGACACTTGAGATGAGATTACTACACCACATGATAGAAGGGATTCTTCCAAAACTGGGGAGACTTGACTTCGTATCTAGGAGGGAGCTTATGGTGATTATGTATATTGTTAGAGGCATCCCTTTAAATCTTTCAGGGATCATGTTACATCAGATGAGGGAGGTTGTATCAAAGAGGAAAGCATGTCTACCTTATGGTATGCCTCTCACTAAAATATTTATGAAAGTAGGAGTTTGTCTAGAGAAAGAGACCTACAAGAAACTATCACATTTTGACATCTATGATGATAGGTCTCTAAATAGAATGAAGTACCATGTGGTTAGAGGAAGATGGGTGAGGATGATATCAGGACAGAAGAGACAGAAGACTAGAGTAGAGCAAACTAAAGAGCCCTCCACTCATCTAGCACCGTCATCTTCCACTCCACCATCGGTAGGTCATGAGTAGGCTCCACCTTCACCCATTCTCACTACTCCATCAATTACACCCCCTGTGACTCCAATCCCTCAGCCAGAGATCTTTGATTCTGCCACACTTGAAAGACTAGCTAATATGATTTCGAGCAGGATGAGTGCTGAGATGAGAGCTCTCTCAGATTGCCTCGATATATTTTAGAATAAGATAAAAGTCAGACTGACTACCTTAGAGCAGAGAGGACCACAGTCAAATACACCTACTGATATTTATGATTTGATTGGGGAGATAGCCCGATTGAGGGGGAGCCTTGAGTCTAGGAGCACTAAGATGTAGTCAACCATCAGAGGAGTCGGATGAGCTCAGCAGGAGGGCATCGTCTCTATCTTATCTTTCATGGATAATTTATTAGGCATGATTGAGCGAATAGCCCCTGGAGCAGTACCAGTAGTAGATGCAGCAGCCAGAGCCTCTATGCCTCAGCCTACTCAGCCCCAGCCTCAGTCCACCCTCCTCCCACTCAGCCTTCTACCAGCCAAGCCCGACCTCTATTCTGAGTTTACACTAAGGTTGGTGTCGGTTTTCCAGCTTTGAGTATGATTGATTCATCCAGTAGGATCAGGAGCCGACGAGCTGGACCCTCTACTTCTAGGACTAGCTCATCTGAGTTTTTAGACATTCCTTCTAATATAGATCAGAGCTAGTGCCTTATGGATGTTTAGATTTATGATGTATTAGACAATGATGTATTAGATTTCTAATATATAGACTTTTGAGTTGGTTGTATCCTCGTGTACTACGTCTACTGTTTTATGTAGTACATTCATTTTATTTTTGATACAATTCAAAACTCCTATTTTATCTAATGAATTCTATTTTCTGATTTGTTATGTACCATTATTTACATTCTATCTTGCATGATGACAAAAAGGGAGAGAAAGTATATGAGCCACAAAGTATAAAACTAAGATGATGTGAAAAAAAATCTGATTAATTAAAAGTAAGAAGATAAAAGTATATAAAAAATCAATCTGATTATATGCAAACCAAGCTATAAGATGCTGCAATGCTTATGGAAAAAAACTATTATATCAATAATTCCTATGCAATCTTGAAACCATGATACTCTTTCTGATACTTATATATTACTTTGACATCTGTGAATCATGTAAACATTGTTTAAATCATGATATTGTCTTGATATTTTCTCATACTATTGAAGAAGAGATAAATCTAAACTTAACAATATAGGCATAAACTAAGGGAAAGCAAGGTTCAAAATCAAAAGGGGGTTTATATCCCTATCTTGTGATAACATCTTCAAACTTACTTGAGCTTAATTTTGATTCTTGCACTACATTTGTAAATCAATTGCTCATCTACTCAAAGTTTTGTCATTATCAAAAAGAAAAAGATTGTTGACCCCAGCAATTGATTTTAATGAATAGCAAAATATTTGAGCATATGATTTTTTAATTTCAAAAAAATTAATAGGCATCAAAAGATTGATTCAAAAGGCTCAAATAAATTCAAAAGAAGAGATTTTAGAAGTTTAAATGGAGTGTAGAAACTTTGAATTAAAAGTGGAAAAGATCTTCAAACGAATGGGATTAAAACATGTTTTTATTTAGTTGAGAATAATTCGAGTTGACTCAAGCAAAAGTTGAGTCGACTCAAGCTGAAAATTAGAAATAAAAAAAGTTTTGGCATGCAAATATTTCAGCCGGCATGCCCTCGAGTCGACTCAAATTTCATTCGAGTCGACTCGAATTAGGAATGGTAGAAGTATAATTATTCAGAATAAAAAATTAAATCACCGAGCGGCAAGTCGAGTCGAGTCGAGTTCCTCAAGTCGAAGTTACAGAAAAAGATAGAAAGGTGTGTTTTCAAAAAAACAGACTCGAAGACCATTCGAGTGAACTCAAGCCTAGTCTGAGTCAACTCGAGTTGCAATGGCAAGTTCTGCAGAATTTTCAAAATTTTTAGATAGCTCTCTAATGACTCTAATTTGGATTCCAACAGTCAAAAATGACTCTATAGATTTACAAACAATATTTTTATACTTATAACAACTGATTGGCAAGATAAGAAAGTGCGAATCAAAGAAAAAAAATGAAAAACAACAAGAAAAGGCCAAGAAGCATTGAATAGAGAGCTTTCACTTCTCAACCACCTGAACAATCAAATCAAAAGAGCCGTTTTAACAAGAAGACAACTCTCTCAACTGAAAAAACTTCCTCAAAAGAGATTTTATAAGCATCATCGATAATCATTTGCTCATTAAAGGAGCTTTGTATAGTTTTATTAATTTATTTTCTTCTATTCTGCTGTAACTAGTTTCAATTAAGGATTGAAGCTAGGAGATAGGCTCATCCAAGCCTAGAAATTGGATTATAAGTCAAGGATTGGCTTGGGTTAAGTTTTGGTTGGTGATCCCATGCAAAATCAATAAAATTTTGGATAGTGAGTCTAGAAAAACTATCCGACTGTAATCTAGAACAAATTATAGTAAAATTTTCAAGAGGATCTTGGAAGGTGGATGTAGGTGCTAGGGGCACCGAACCACTATAAAAATTATGGTGTTTGCATATTGTTTGCATTCTATTTTTTCTTTCATATCTCATATATTCTTACTTGATTGTATAATTTTCTGCACTCACATATCTCTTATTATTTTAAAAAATCTGCACATATCTCGTTTAAATTTTTAAAAATCCAATTCACCCCCCTCTTAGGTTGTCTTACTGGGCAACAAGGGCTTCTGATATCTGAAATTCGAATGGTGGGAGCAATTCACAGCCTTGTGGCCTTGCTGACTACATTCAAAATAGGCTCCAAAAAATCAACAACAATCCTGCTTTAGGTGGAATCCTCTGCATCTACAACATCGAGAAAGTTCCTTCCTAGACTGGTCTCTAGTTTCTTTTTGTTGAGTTTCTTGATGCTTTGACCATTTGCCAGGGTAACCATCAGATCTGGACCTCTTTCTTTGTTGCTATTCTCTCTCTTGCCGCATATTGTCAACTTCTTGATCTACTATTTTAGCTAGATTGACAACTTCTCAATAAGAGACCAATTGCATCGGTCTCACTGTAGCACAAATTGTAGGCTTTAGCCCTTTCTCAAAACTTCGGGCCTTGATACTATCAATTGCCACAAGGTCTAAAGCAAAGCGGGACAATTCAGTAAATTTGGCCTCATACCAGGTATTTCTTTGAATCAGTTTTGTAAATTCACTTTCTTTCTCAAATCAGACTCTCGAAAAAATACATGTCTATAAATTCCTGGTGGAACACGTCCCAAGTGATTAGCTCATTAATCCCTCACTATTGCTTGCCGGCTTCCCACCATTCAAATGCCACACCCTACAATTGATAATCAATGAAGCGGATCTTTTTCTGATCGGTGTACTCCATACTAGCAAATTGTTGAAATTTTATATTGGGGCATGCATGTGTATTTCAAATTTTTTTTTCTAAACAATGCAGCAGAATAGAAGATTAAAGCACCTTTTGATTTAAATCATACATACATAAAATATAAAATACATGGATCTACTTCATTTGCTGAAATTAAATACATGTTGAATTTTATGCTAAAATTAAATATATGATCGTATCATATATCTGTTTCATAAAGTCTTTCTTCAAATTTGGATTTGAAAGAGAGTAAATTCTTTTTTAGCCGTGTAAGTGTCCGACCTCTATAGATATCCACTCAGGATCAGTCTAGAATAGTTCTCTTTAGTGTTGATCTTTTTTCTCTAAGATCAATCACCCTGCGAATTTGAATGAAGTCTGGATCGTGATCAACTCTTTGATCATTTTCTTGATCTTTTTCTTCTCTTCTTCTTTTGCTCTTCTTTTCTTGATTATGAAGCAACTAAGGTCTGAAAACTAGTAAGGAAGAGGGGATGCCCAAGCTCCTCTTGGGCATTGGAACTAGAAGGGAGAAGAGAGGGAGAGGCAAGGGGACTCTTGGGAGGCATGGGGGCTACTGGAATTTCAATCATAAGAGCCTTAGAGAAGGTCCCTTTAAATAGGCAAAAAGTTTGAATCCTATTCAAAATTAAATAGCTCCTTAATACAAGTCCTACTTGCATTAGAAATTCTTATTGCCTTAGAGTTTTGACCTCCTTTAGGAGATCTATTAGGCGCGAACCATTGGAGCCTTTGCATCCACTATTTTACATGCCACATGGAGCCTAGGGGATGCCCCATGCTGGTCTCACATGCCCACTTTAAGGTGGGCATGTCCAACTTAATCAAATCAAGTGGCGCCCCTTGCAAAAAATTAAAAAAATTGATTAAAAATTTGAATCCTTAATTCATATGATCCAAAATTCTAGGTATCCAACAATTAGAATCTAATGAATCTAATTTATTTAGATTATTAACAGATATTAACTTGAATTAATCTTATCAAATAAGTTATTCAACTGCAAAGAAGAAATTGAGTTCAACCATGTGCTAGCAAGATTATCTTGAACCCAATAGAATTTTTTTAAACTCAATTGAGACTTCATAAGCCCAATTGCTTATTTTAGATCTAATTTCTTTATTGTATGATCCCATAGGTTCAATTCTATCTGGTAGTGAGATATACAATGATCTCTATCATAGTATCATTAAAATTCTTTTCAATAGATCAGAACGATTCTACTCTAACTCATTAAGGATTGTCGATCTTGAGCAATCCTAGTGAGCTTTCATAATCTACCAGTGACACCTAGTAGTATGTAATGGCAACCCAATGGAACCGAAAAAGAACCTCAAGATGTAGTTCACATGTGATTCAGTCTCTCTATTGTTAGTCCCGACTAGATGGCAGGTCATGAATAAATCATCAAATCTCATCATCAGTCATATAATAAATTCAATTAGCTCAAGTCTAATTGTGATCCTCATGAAAACTCTTTTCCATCAATCACACTGCTGTAGTCACAGACTCTCGAACTTAACCTCTCAAATTTTATAGGACTACTTTTCTTTATCAAGATCGATAGATTCTATTTAGATGCATATCCTACTCTTACAGTGAACCAACTATCACTAATATCCACTACAAGATCTCAATGAGGCCATGTTTATGTGTCAATCAAAATTCAGCAGCCACACTGCGAGCAGTCATACTATCATAGGTCAAAAGATTATTTACACAACTACAATATCAAGATGATCACTGACGATTGATTAAAAATCTAAGTGATCTCTCGTATGGTCATGCTCAATACTAGTTGTTATATAACAACTACCCGCACTTGTCGCTCAGTATCTCTACACTATAGATCAGAGATTCATCTACCTCAAAAGAAGCGATCTATGCATTGGTCTATCTAAATCGATTACCGTCCTTATGATGATACTATGATCAGAAGTATTTAGAAATTAATTATACATGTTTCTAATTCTTAACATCTTGAGAAAATGTATCGAAGTATTAATTTCATGAACGATTCAAAGACACATTACTCTTGAATGAAAATTACACTTATCTATTTATAGATCAAATCAATATATTAAGCATAAAATTGTATCCTAGACTTATTACAATGTATCAGTCGTATTAGTTTCTAGGATATACATCTAACAATCTCTCGCTTGGACTAAAGCCAATTGGCCACTAATCTGAGTTCTATCTTCTCAAGGTGGACTTTCATCTTTGGCTGGCTCAATTGCTTTGTTAGCGGATCTGTCACGTTATCCATAGAGTCTATTCTTTGCACCCCGACATATTTTTTTTCGAGATAGTCGTGTATGATATGAAATCGCAGCTCGATGTACTTTAATTTCTGATGAGACCTCGACTCCTTAGCAAGTGCTATGGCTCCATTGTTGTCACAATAAATTAGTATGGCATCCGATGTCATTACCCCAAGCTTCGTGATAAACTTTTTGAACCAGAAGCCTTCCTTTGCAGCATCCGAAGCAGCAACATATTCAGCTTCTGTGGTCGAATCCACTATGATGAGTTGCTTGAAACTCTTTCAGCTGACTGCACCACCATTGCATATGAACACATATCTTAACGTAGATTTTCTACCACCAAGATCAGACATGAAGTTTGAATCAATATATCCCTTGATTCGTAATTCAAAACTTCCTCCAAAGATCAAGAATAAATCCTTAGTTCTTTTCAAATACTTAAAAATATTCTTCACAGTTATTCAGTACTTCTCATCTGGATTCGATCGATACCTGCTCATGATACTCACAGCAAGGACAATATCAGGTTGAGTACACAACATGGCATATATGAGGCTCCCTATGACTGAGGCATAAAGAATCCTACTCATGTGCTGAACTTCCTCAGATGTGGTCGGATACATTGTCTTGGAAAGGCTAATACCATGCCTAAGAGGTAAGAGTCCTCTTTTAGAATTTTTTATACTGAACTTTTTTAGTACTTTCTTTATATACAGCTTTTGCGACAGACCTAGCATCTTTTTAGATCTATCTCTATAGACCTTTATTCCAAAAATATAGGATACTTCTCCTAGATCTTTCATAGAGAATTTTTTGGACAACCATCTTTTGATCGAGATCAGCATGGAAATATCATTTCCAATGAGAAGAATATCATCCACATACAATACGAGGAATGTTATTGCACTCTCACTGACCTTCTTGTATACATAAAGTTCTTCTTTGTTCTTGACGAAATCAAACGATTTGATCGCTTTATCAAAATGAAGATTCTAATTCCGAGAAGCTTGCTTTAATCCGTATATGGATCTTGATAGTTTGCAGACTCAGTGATCATCATCACCAGATGTGAAACTCAAAGACTGCTCAATATAGATATCTTCCTCAAGATATCCATTCAAGAAAGTAATTTTTATATCTATCTGTCAGATTTCATAATCATAGTAAGCTGCAACAGCAAGCAGAGTACGGATCGATTTCAGTATGGCTATGGATGAGAAGATTTTTTGATAGTCAATACCTTCGCACTGACTATAATCTTTTACCATGAGTCTAACTTTATGGGTCTCTATCTTATCATCGATATCTTTTTTTTTGTAGATCCATTTACACCCAATGGGTACTATACCCCCGGATGGATCCACTAAGGTTCAAATTTGATTTGAGTACATCGAGTTAATTTTTGACTTCATTACATCTAACCATTTTTCAGAATCAATATTAGACATCGTCTCATCAAATGTATTAGAATCATCACCATGATCCTTATCTCCTATAAGAAATATTTTTTTTACTTTCTATGTAAGCATATCTATGTACCTTTCTGGAGGTCGGAAGATCCTGCTAGATCTATGAGGTGATGGAGGAACAAAAACTACTGGCTCATGAATAATGGGTTCCTGAGGATCCATAGCTCTTTGCTCTTTAGAGATCTTCTCTTCAAGCTCAACTAACCTCTGACTGCCACCATTCTGGATAAACTATTTTTTTAAGAATATGACATTCCGACTCATAATCATATTGTGATCTTATGAAAAGTAGAAGTAGTATCCCATCGATTTTTTTGGATACTCTATAAAATAAGTTATTACAGATCTATCCTCTAATTTATCAGCCATATTTCTTTTGACATATGCTGGACATCCCTAAGTCTTAAGATAATCTACACTCGACTTCTTACCATACCATATCTTATAAGGTTTGGTAGGAATGGATTTTGATGAAACTTTATTCAATAGGTGAACTACAGTTAATAAGGCATGTCCCCAAAGATATAAGGATAAATCAGTGAAGCTCATCATAGACCTGATCATATCTAATAGGGTCCTATTCCTTTCGGATATTCTATTATATTGAGGTATTCCAAGAGGAGTCCATTAAGAGACTATACTGTTGTTCTTAAGATATTTCAAAATTTTTTTATTAATATATTCACCTCCTTGATCAGATCAAAGAATCTTAATAGGTTTGCTTGTTTATTTTTCTACTTCATTTTTGAATTTCTTAAACTTTTCAAAGACTTCAGATTATATTTCATCAGATACACATACTCGTACCATGACAGATATCGATAAAAATGATGAAGTAGTTATAATCACCCATAATCTGTATATCAAATAGCCCATATACATCGGTGTGTACCAGAGCAAGTAACTCGGTAGCCCTTTTCCCATGTCCCACAAAGGATAACTTGATCATTTTTTTTTTGAAGACAAGATTCACAAGCTGGGTACGACTTTGAATCAAAAGAGTCAAGGATCCCATCTCTTTTCAGTTTGTTTATCTTATCCTCTCCAATATAGCCTAGTCTATGATACCAAAGTACTTTTGGTTAATTTCGTCTCTGGATCTCTTTTGACCTACAGTACTCACTACTTGCTCATTGAAATTTATATTCGCATCAATATGCAAGTGGTAAATACTGTCAATTAAAAAATCATGTGCAATCAATTTATTTCATAAATAAATAGAAAAAAAAATTTTATTAAAATTTAAATCAAAATCATCATGTTCTAGCATAGATACGAAAATCAAATTTCGACTAGCTATAGGAACAAAATAACAGTCTTTCAAATCTAATCTAAATCCTGACGGTAATCGAAGAGGATAAGTGCTAATGACTTCTGCAGCAACTTTTGCTTCATTACCGATCCGAAGAATCATGTTACATTCCTTCAACTTTTTACTTTCTATTAGACCCAGCATTGAAGTACATATATGAGCATTCGAACCAGAATCCAATACCCAACTAGAAGTAGAAAAATTATAAAATTAGATTTAATTACGAGTATACCTTCTGAATGTTTGTCATCCTTTTTGGTCTTCAGACTCTCCAGGTAGAGTGGACAGTTCCTCTTCTAGTGTCTTTCAGCATCACAGTAGAAATACTTTTTCTTTGCTTCAGGAATGTCCTTCTTTGGCATGCTCTCTTTCTTCTGCTTCTTTGTAGATTTACTCTTCTTTTTCTGACCAGACTTTCTCTTGGATGAAGAAGTCCGCTCCATAGCGAGAGCAGTGCCCCTTAAACTTTTCAAGTTTTCCTCAGTAGTAATCAACATGTTTATCGGTTTGGATATGGTGCAATTAAGTTTGTTCATATGAAAATTTATAATAAATTGACTATATGAACTCGTAAGGGATTGAAAGATCAAATCCATCTGTAATTTTTTTTACATATCAAGTTCGAGCTTTTCAAGCTCCTCAATATCCTTGATCACTATCATATAGTGCTCATGGACTGACTGTCCTTCGTGCATCTTCAGATTGAAATATTTTTCGGACACTTAGAAGCGTGCTATGTGGCTCTGCTCACCATACAACTTTTGTAACTGAGTGATCATAGCCCTGACAGTGGGCATATACTCATGCTAGCTCTGCAACTCATTTGATATGGAAGCCAGCACATAACATTTAACCCGACTAGCTTCATCCATCCACTTTTCATAAACAGTTCTTTGCTCAGTAGTAGGACGGTTTGGTAACACTAGGGTTTCCTAGTCAAGTACATGATCTAATTTTTCAAAAGTCAAAATAATTTTGAGGTTTCTAAGCGAGTTTTTATAATTGGTTCTGGTCAAATGATTGGACTCAAGAATGCGGGATAGAGAGTTTGAACCTGACATTGTTTAACTGCGAGAGTGGAGATTCAAGTTAAATTTTTATACTTTCAATTTTATATTTGCTCTAGAAATTTTAAAAAGTAAATAATGACTTTCATTATTTTTCGGATCCCTCCACTCCCTGAGTGGAAAACAAAAGTTCTAACGGGATAATTGAATTTCTAGTGGGTGCTGCAGTCCCATCGATGCCATGCACCTTATCTAGCACACTGATGCATGGACAATTCTTTACCCAGATGCTTCTCTAAGTATGTTGCAGCCACTTGGTCTTTAAGTTATGTAGGCTCATCTAACAGTTATTTATCATACTTCTTAGTTAAATTCGATCCATCATTCACAAGCAGGTACAAAATCATCATTGAAACCCTCACCTAACAATTATTGGGCTCAACCCTATCCTTATTCTGGAGTAACTCTTTGCTGATAGAGTGATTACGTATTTTCGGTACAACTGAACCACTATGATCATTCGAGAATAATCAACACCAGTACCATGCTCGCACATCTACAATGATGGTAGATCTATGGACTTAATATTTATAAAGAGATTTAGATTTAGGTCTCATCTAATCAGTCATCATATGATCGATCTAATCGGCATGGTCTAAATCAAACCATCAAACAACCTTATTCAAGACTCAATCTTTCAAATTGACTAGGTAAGTAGAGATCGATGGGTCCCTCCATTGCTTTTCTTAGATACCAATAAATTGATCAGATCAGCAAACAGAACTAATTAAATAACTACCTCTCAATTACTTACTTTAGACACCAATAGGTTAATTGATCCAAATAAGTTAGCTTAAGCAAATCAGGCTCAAGCCATTGAGCCGAATTAGGTCCTTAGGTTAATCAATTCTACGTATGAGATTTAATTGATTTGATCAACAATAATTGCATGATCTTAAACTTAATTGATCTAACTCTAATCAACACTGGACTTAGTTTGATCAATTACTTAATTAAATTTGATCCATTATGTTCAAATCAAAAATTTTAGATACAATCTAATTACATCATCCAATTTTTGATTTTTTCATAACCAAAATTCTCATGCACAAATATAAATTTTAAATTTTAAAATTAAATTTTAGATCTAAATTTTTTGTATGAAAGTTAAGTTTTAAATCATGAAACTAATTTTTAGATTTAACATACAAGCATATATCTCATATATGTATGTAAATTCAGATTTAAACAATAATTCATATCATAACATGATATCATATATCTTCTATACAAATCATGAATCATATTGAAATTAGTTTTTAGATCTAAATATACAATCGTATATCTTATATATGAATCATAAATTAGATCAAATTAATTTTTAGATTTATATATGTATCTATATATTACATAGAACATGAACTAGAAATCGATCTAGAACAAATTTCAGATCTATGCATGTCTTTACTTATCGAATATATGAACTAAAAATTAAATTTAAATAAATTTTAGATTCAAAAATTATCATCTATACATCTCATCCATCAAGAAAAATTAGATTTTGAATTTTTTTCAAAATATGTATGTGGCTCTGATGTCACTGTTAGAATTTTAATTTTTTTTAAAATATGTATGTCAATTTCATGTATATGAAACCCATGGCTCTGATGTCACTGTTAGAATTTTATGTCGGGGCATGCATATGTGTTTCAAATTTTTTTTCTAAATAATACAGTGGAATAGAAGATTAAAATATCTTTTAATCTAAATCATGCATGTATAAAATATAGAACACATGGATATACTTTATATGCTGAAATTGAATACATGCTAAATTTTATACTGAAATTAAATATGTGATCGTATCACATACCTGTTTCGTGATTTCTTTCTTCAAATCTAAATCTAAAAGAGAGTAGGTTCTTCTTTAGCTGTGCAAGTTTCCGACCTCTATAGGTATCCACTCAGAATTAGCCTGGAATAGCCCTCTTTAGTGTTGATCTTTCTTCTCCAAGAATAATCATCCTACGAATCTGAACGAAGCCTAGATTACGATCAATTTTTTGATCCTTTTCTTTATCTTTTTTTTTTTCTTCTTCTATTGCTCTTCTTTTCTTGATTATGAAGCAACCAAGGTCTTGAAACCAGCAAGGAAAAGGGGATGTCCAAGCTCCTTTTGAGCATGGAGATAGAGGATGCCCAACCTTTGGGCGTTGAAACTAGAAGGGAAAAGAGAGGGAGAGGCGTGGGGACTCTTGGGAGGCATAGGAGCTGCTGGAATTTTGATCATAAGAGCCTTAGAGAAAGCCCCTTTAAATAAGCAAAATATTTAAATCCTATTCAAAATTAAATAGTCCCTTAATATAAGTCCTACTTGCATTAGAAATCTTTATTTTCTTAGATATTTGACCCTCTTTAGGAGATCTATTAGGTGCCAACTATTGGAGCCTTTGCATCTACTTTTTCATACACTACATGGGGTCTAGGAGATGCCCCATGCTGGTCCACATGCCCTCTTTAAGGTGGGTACGCCCAACTTGATCAAATCAAGTGGCGCCCCATGTAAACAATAAAGAAAATTGATTAAAGGTTTGAATTCTTAATTCATATGATCCAAAATCCTTGGCACTCAATAATTAGAGCCCAATAAATCTAATTCATTAAGGTTATTAGCAGGTAATTAACTTAAATTAATCTTATCAAATAAGTTATTCAAGTGCAAAGAAAAAATTGGGCTCAACTATGTGCTAGTAAGGTTATCCTGAACTCAATAAGATTTCTCTAAATCCAATTGAGACTTCATAAGTTCAATTACTTATTTCAGATCTAATCCCTTCGTTGTGTAATCCTATAGGTTCAATTCTATCTTGTCACGCCTCCGGCCCGAGATCGCGAGCAGGAGGTCGCGGCAACCGCCGCATACTTATGAAGAACTCTCTCCATAAGCATGCAAGACATCTCATCACGATATCAATGCATCACAGCAGAATAAATTCAAATAATTATTATTCAACTTTAATACAAGTAATTAAATCAAATATCTTACATCCAATAAAATTTTACTAAAAATAAAATAATAAATCTAAGTTCAATGAAGTTGACAATGCTAAATCTCATCTCTAAAAGCTATGTCCCAATATTTCTTCCCACGTTCGTAATTAATTATCTGAATCTGAAAAATAGAAAGAAAGATAATGAGCTAGACAGCCTAGTAAGTAATAACTATCTCAACTAGATATTTCAGATATTATATAATTTTTAAGAACAATACTGCAAATAAACATAAAAATATATTTCATGCTGATTTTATACAAATCCAATCTTTTCAAATATTCACATATAATATAATCATAAATTCGATTCGATTCAAAACACTCGTAACTCAACAGCCTCGACTATGACCAATGTTTAACCCCCATTGACGGGGTCCATTGAATACCAGCGCACAACCCCCACTGGCAGGGTCCACAAACACCAACGCACAACCCCCACTAGCAGGGTCCACTAAATACCAGCGCACAACCCCCACTGACAGGGTCCACTGAGTACCAACGTATAATCCCCATTGACGGAGCCCACTGAAATATAGTTAGGCTGAGAGCATAAATCCGATCTGTATCAAAATATTTTTGTATCATAATATATCATAATTTTTTACTGAATATATGCATAATCGATGTACCATAATATTTCAAAAGCACTTTTCTTTCAAAACATAATTTCATAAATCATGCATAATTTTAAAAAATAATTATTTATTTTCAGAATAAATATGAAATATCTCGAGAAGATGGTTCGTTACTTATCTTTCACAGAGTACTGGATGAATAGATCGACTAATTTCTAGGAGATTCTTCAGTGCCTATTATCCAAAATTATATTTTTATATTAATTTTAATTCAAAATTAAATCTAAATAAATCCCAAATCAAGACCTCACTTAGAATCAGACTCTTCCCTAAACTTGATCAAAATCATCAAAATGAAGCCTTTCACTACGCTAATCTTAGAAGGATAACTTTGGAGAGAGAAATCCATCAAGAGAGAGAAACAATCTAGAGAGAGAAAGTAGAGAGAAAAAGTCCAATTCTAGAGAGAGAAAGTAAGGGTTCAGACTGAAAGAAGAGAGAGAAACTCTCTCTCATTTTTATTTTATTATTTATTTTTTTTTTCTTTTCCTTTTTCTTTTCTTTTCCTTTTTCTTTTCTTTTTCCTTTTTTCCTTTTCTTTTTCTTTTTTTTCTTCCTTCTTCTACTTCTTCCCGTGGCCTCCCTCGGTGAAAAAAAACTTAAACAGGGGACCGCATGGTCCCCTCATACGATTGGCCAACCGATGATCGACCGGCACAAGAATGGCCGGTGGTCGGAGGAGAGCGCATCGCCATCCCAAGGGTCCCAAATCGGTGGCCGGCGACGACCACCGGCATCCGAAAATAAAAAAAATCAAAACCTCTTCCACGACAAAATTCTATGACTTCGATCATCGACGAGCGTGCACACCGGCACAGAAAGGAAGGGAAAGAAAAGAGGAAGAGGACCACATGCTTACCTTGAGCTCCGGCGACCTCTCCGGTGAGGAATTGCGGTGGGCACAGTGACGGTTTCTGTGAGCGATTTTCGGCGATCTACGCCGTTTCGCTCCAGGATTCTTTGGTAGAAAGAAGGGAGAAGGATCTCTCTTTTAAATAGAACCGGAGGAGAGGAGTTTGACTCCTCTTTGATGAGGTTTCCGACTCCGATTAGGAGCCGGTCGAGAGAAGAAGACTCCCTGCGGGAGTCTTCTTCATTTTTTTTTTTTTTGGGTTGGGTTTAAGGCCCAATGGGCCGGATGTTACATTTTTTTCTCCTAAAAATAAATTTCGCCTTTGAAATTTTTCTTACCTGTCACCATTGTATTGGAAGCCTGTGCATTCTGTTGAGTAAGCGCATAAACTCTTCCCAGGGTTTTAGAAATCTGTCCACCATCCTTATGTTGTCCTTCATAAGTTCTTTGGCCAACTTGATTTTCAGTATTTAGCGGGCAGCTAGCAATTTTATGATCTATCTGACCACATTTGAAACAAACACCTGTATTCCAATAGCAATCCTTGTCTGCATGATTTTTGCCACATCTGGAGCACTGCTCACCATCGATCTGTTGAGTCTTATTATCTATTGCTCCCTTAGCTGAATTTTTGATGTTTTTATTATTCTGCCCTTGTGTATCATTT
This sequence comes from Elaeis guineensis, assembly GCF_000442705.2. Classification (NCBI taxonomy): domain Eukaryota; kingdom Viridiplantae; phylum Streptophyta; class Magnoliopsida; order Arecales; family Arecaceae; genus Elaeis; species Elaeis guineensis. The sequence goes on along the minus strand of NC_026001.2, from coordinate 89,563,228 downwards.
GATTTTGCTCTCTTTCTTTACTTTCTTTCCCTTTCCATGCATTCTTCATTGACTTCTCTTTCAATTATCAGTGCTTTGTTTATCACATCTGCATAAGTTGTCAATTCATATGAAATCACTTATTTTTGAATCTCAGTTCTCAGTCCCATCTCAAACTTGTGAACACGTTCTTGCTCACCATCCACTAATCTCGAAGTAAATTTTGCTAACTCTGTAAATTTTGCTTCATATTCAATCACATACCCTTTTGCTTCAAATAAATAAACTCTTACTCTTTCTGGATCCTTATACTCCAAGAAAAATACTGATCGTAGAATGCAATTCGAAATCTTTCCCAGATAATTATTTCGTCGTCTTGTTCATACTTTCGCTGTAGTCGCTGACACCAGTTGTATGCTTCTCTTTGTAGTAAATAAGCTGCATATCGAATCTTTTCTTCATCAAGACACTCTTGGACAGCGAAGGCCTTCTCCATCTCCATTATCCAGTTATCAGCCTCCAAAGGTTCAGTAGTCCCCTTGAAAGCTGGAGGAGCAAGCTTTTTAAATTCTGAAATATTGTTTCGTTGCACTGGTTGCTCTCCATATTGTGGTGGTGGATGCTGATGTTGTTGTGTATCTCATTGTATCTGCTGTTGTTCAAGCATTTGCTGCTATATTTGTTGTTGCGTTTGTACCTTCCTGATTAGGGTCTGCATTAACTGAACCATATCTGATTTTTGACGTGCTCTCAAAGTACTCCCATTAGGATCTACGACTCCCTCCTCTTGAGGGGTGCCACTGGTCAGATGGGGAATGCTACCATCCCGTGGTTGTGATGTCTCTTTTGCAATTCCTTGAGTAGTTCTTGTCATTCTACGGAGAGGTATGATAACCTTGTAGTAGTAAAACTTTATTAGATTCATTTATCTATTTATTAGGATGGGTTTATTATGATGCTCATACTTTAACGTTCCAATATTTCTAATGTTTACCCACCTACACTCATATTATGTCTAATTCTATGTGTCATAATTTATCCACTTATGCTCGATACCATATTAATTGTAACGCCCCCGGCCCGAGATCGCGAGCAGGAGGTCGCAGCAACCACCGCATACTTATGAAGAACTCTCTCCATAAGCATGCAAAGCATCTCATCATGATATCAATGCATCACAGCGAAATAAATTCAAATAATTATTATTCAACTTTAATACAAGAAATTAAATCAAATATCTTACATCCAATAAAATTTTACTAAAAATAAAACAATAGATCTAAGTTCAATGAAGTTGATAATGCTAAATCTCGTCTCTAAAAGCTCTGTCCCAATATTTCTTCCCACGCTCGTAATTAATTATCTGAATCTGAAAAATAGAAAGAAAGGTAATGAGCTAGACATCCCAGTAAGTAACAAATATCTCAACTAGATATTTCAGATATTATATAATTTTTAAGAACAATACTGCAAATAAACATAAAAATATATTTCATGCTGATTTTATACAAATCCAATCTTTTCAAATATTCACATATAATATAATCATAAATCCGATTCGATTCAAAACACTCGTAACTCAACAGCCTCGACTATGACCAACGTTTAACCCTCATTGGTGGGGTCCACTGAATACCAGCGCACAACCCCCACTGGCAGGGTCCACAAACACCAGCGCACAACCCCCACTGGCAGGGTCCACTAAATAACAGCACACAACCTCCACTGGTAGGGTCCACTGAGTACCAACGTATAATCTCCATTGACGGGGCCCACTGAAACATAGTTAGGCTGAGAGCATAAATCCGATCTGTATCAAAATACTTTTGTATCATAATATATCATAATTTTTCACTGAACATGTGCATAATTGATGTACCATAATATTTCAAAAGTACTTTTCTTTCAAAACATAATTTCAGAGAATAATTATTTATTTTTAGAATAAATATGAAATATCTCGAGAAGATGGTTCATCACTTACCTTTCACAGAGCACTGGATGAATAGATCGACTAACTTCTAGGAGATTCTTCAGTACCTATTATCCAAAATTATATTTTTACATTAATTTTAATTCAAAATTAAATCTAAATAAATTCCTAATCAAAACCTCACTTAGAATCAGATTCTTCCCTAAACTCGATCAAAATCATCACAATGAAGCCTTTCACTACGCTAATCTTAGAAGGATAACTTTGGAGAGAGAAATCCATCAAGAGAGAGAAATAATCTAGAGAGAGAAAATTCTAGAGAGAGAAAGTAGAGAGAGAAAGTCCAATTATAGAGAGAGAAAGAAAGGGTTCAGACTGAAAGAAGAGAGAGAAGAGAGAGAAACACTCCCTCATTTTTATTTTATTATTTATTTATTTATTTATTTTTTCTTTTCTTTTCTTTTTTCTTTTCTTTTCCTTTTTCTTTTCTTTTTTTTTCTTTTTCTTTTTTTTTCCTTTTCTTTTTCTTTTTTTTCTTCCTTCTTCTACTTCTTCCTGTGGCCTCCCTGGGTGAAAAAAAAACTTAAACAGGGGACCGCATGGTCCCCTCATACGATTGGCCGACCGATGATCGATCGGCACAGGAATGGTCGGTGGCCGGAGGAGAGCGCACCGCCATCCCAAGGGTCCCAAATCGGTGGCCGACGACGACCACCGACGTTCTAAAATTAAAAAAAATTGAAACCTCTTCCATGACAAAATCCGACGACTCTGATTATCGACGAGCGTGCACACCGACACGAGAAGGAAGGGAGAGAAAAGAGGAAGAGGACCACATGCTTACCTCGAGCTCCGGCGACCTCTCCAACGAGGAATTGTGGCGGGCACAGTGATGGTTTCTGCGATCGATTTCTGACGATCTACGCCGTTTCGCTCCAGGATTCTTTGGTAGGAAGAAGGGAGAAGGGTCTTCCCTTTAAATAGAACCAGAGGAGAGGAGTTTGACTCCTCTCTGATGAGGTTTCCAACTCTGATTAGGAGCCGATCGGGAGAAGAAGACTCCCTACGGGAGTCTTCTTCATTTTTTTTTTTGGGTTGGGTTTAAGGCCCAATGGGCCGGATGTTACATATCTAGTAGTAAAATATATAATAATCTCTATCATAGTATCATTGAAACTCTTTTCAATAGATTAGAATGATTTCACTTTAACTCATTAAGGATTATTGATCCTGACAATCCTAGTGAGCTCCAACAATCCACCGTGATATTTAGCAGTATGTAGTGGCAATCTAGTAGAACTAAAAAAGAACCTCAAGATGTAGTTCACATATGATTTAGTTTCTTTATCATGAGTCCCGACTAGATGACAGATCATGGATAAATCATTAAATCTCATCATTAGTTATATGATAAATTCGATTAGCTCAAGTTTAATTGTGATCCTCATAAAAAATTTTTTCCATCAATCACATTGCTGTGGCCACAGACTCTCGAACTTAGTCTCTTAAATTTCATAGAACTACACTCCTCTATAAAGATCGATAGATTCCATCTAAATATATATCCTACTCCGATAATGGATCAACTATCGCTGCCCTCTACTACAAGATCTCAATGAGGCCATATTTATGTGTCAGTCAAACTCCAGCAGCCACACTATAAGCAGTCATACCATCACAGATCAAATAATCATTTACACAACTATAGCATCAGGACGATTACTGATGATTGATTAGAAATCTAAGTGATATCTTGTATGGTCACGCTCAGTACTAGTTATTTTCTAATAACTACCCTTACTCATCGCTCAATATCTCTACACTGTTGATCAGAGACTCATCTATCTTGAAGAAAGTGATCTATGCGTCGATCTTTGGATCGATCACCGTCCTCATGATGATACTATGATCGGGATGAAGGAAAAAAATATTTTTTTCCTGTGTAGGATCTTTCAGATTTCATCAAATCTGGGATGAAATAAATTTTAAATTTTATCCTACGCTATTTCAGATCTAATATCTATTAGGTATAATTTTATTATCTAATATTATAATTTCAAAATTAAATCTAAAAGTTTGAGAAACATAAACATACCTCAAGGATAATCTAATTACCCTGTAGATGATCGCAGCACTGCCTGAGGTTCTGATGTAGCCACGCAAGCGCGCCTAGCCACTATCAGTATCCACTCAGGTAGGATCTGGAACATCTTCTCCTCATGATTCTACGCTCCAAAAATCAGATCTAAATCTGATTAGGAAGATCTTCAAAAGTCTTCCTGAAGTTGGAGCAGCAGCCTGTCGAAGAAGTCCTGCAGCCTTCTGTTCCAGGCGTCACCACGCCTTGCACCTATGCCAGATGAACGTCCAACTTCTTAGACGTGAAGAGGGGAGAAAGGACAGTAGGGAGGATATAGAGAAGAGGGGAGGGGGTGGCAGTCAATGGGTTTTTTGCACAAAATAAGTTCTGCCACGAAACCCTAGGTGCAGTAGGGTTTATATAGACCCTGTATGCTGCACAGTGCCACATCATTCGACCAATCAAAAAATTTCAATAAATTTTGAAAAAATTATGATTGATGGAGTGATGTCATTTGATCACATCAGATAAGAATTCCCATGCTCTCTCCTATGTTGGCACCAACAATGGATAGGCTCAAATAAGGTGGCGCCAAAGAGTCCAAGTTTATCAGGACTCTTTGGTTCTTATCCATTTGGGGCACCCACTTAAATTCTATTGGGCTCATGCCATAATCTGATTATGACACCCAATTTGATTAGGTTTAGGCATGTAGAAACTCCACAAAAATCCTTCAATAAGTCCTCTTCAGTTTAAGACCCATATGTCAACTTTTGACAGATGTCCTAAAATGAAATTGGCAAGTGCTAGAAATTAGCAGGTGTTATCTTAAATTCATCTCATGAATTAAGATAAGCCTTTTCTGAGCTGGACAAGCTTCATTTAAACTAAGAGAAATCTTTCCAAGGTTCTCTAGATGAACCAGATCATATTTGGCTCAGTAGAGACAGAAAAGATTACACGAGGAGAATGTTAGGCTCAATCGAGTGCTAGCACGATTTCTTTGAACCTAATTGGATCTTATCCAAATCAATTGGGCTAGCCAATTGATGATATCCAGACCCTAACCCTTGTTTGTGTGATCTAGTTAGGTTTAATTCTGTATGGTAATGAGACATGTTGTGATCTCATCATCGACATCATCAAAACTCCTTTCGATGGATCAGAACTCTTCTGATTCAGACAATTAGAATGATCGATCATCAAAATCATTCTAATTGCTCTCAAAATCCATCAGTGACACCTAGCAGTATATGGTGGCAGTCTATCAGAATTGAAGATGAACCTCTTGGTGCAGCTACCTGTGTGATTGAGTTCCTCTATCATGAGTCCCAACTGAATTAGGATTAAGGTAAACTCATCAAACCCAACATCAATCATATGAATCAATCGATCGATCTGAGTCCGATGTGAAACCCCAATGAAAAACTTTTTTTCATTATTTCACTCTGCCATGGCCATGGGCTTAAGGACTCGATCTTTCAATCACCATAGGACTACTCCTCTCATCTATCGAGGTTGATAGATCCCATCTTGATGCGATCTGGTTCCTACAATGAATATGCTACAGCCAACATACACCTCAGGATTTCGGATGGCTAGGAGATCTAGTTATGGTGTAGTCAAACTATAACACACTCAAGGTGAACCGACGATGCACCTTAGGTCAAAGAACTAGACATACAACTGCAGCATCGAGCTAGTTATCGACAAGAAGGTAGATTTCCTTATGACTGCTCGAGGTAGTCACGCTCAGTATTCTCGTTCTCAATGAATATCTGTATTCTCGCTCTAGTGTCTCCACACCGTAGACTCAAGACTCATCTACTCTAAGGAAGCGATCGTACACCAACCTTCCGGATCGATCACCATCCTCGTGATGATCCTATGGTCAGGAGCAGTTTATGAGTTAGTTATGTAAATTTATGTCTTAAATTTTCAACTCTTGAAAATATGAATTAACATTCTCACTAACTCAAAGGATGTATCACAGACACAATGTACACAATTTGATAGAAGAATAATCCTTTTATTCATTTATAGTCAAAATTATAATTTTGCCCTTAGATTTGTACAGGAATGTGTCAGCCGATCTAGCATCTAGGGCACACATCTAACAAACTCTCACTTGACCTAATGTCAATTGGCTATATATCTAAGTCCCATCTTCTCAAGGTGGGCTTCGATCTTCTGTTGGCCCAATGGCTTAGTCAGCGGATCTGCCACATTGTCTGTGAAGTCGACTCTCTTGACCTCGACATAACCCTTTTCGAGGTAATCACGGATCAGATGAAATCGCCGCTCGATGTGCTTGGACTTCTGGTGAGACTTTGGCTCCTTAGCTAGGGCTATGGCGCCATTATTGTCGCAGTAAAGAGGGATGGCATCCGATGACATCACTCCAAGCTCTGCGGCAAACTTCTTGTACCAAAATGCCTCCTTCGCAGCTTCCGATGCAGCAATGTACTCTGCCTCCATGGTGGAATCTGCAATCACCATTTGCTTGGAACTCTTCCAGCTAACTGCACCACCATTACAAATGAACAGACTTCCAGATGTCGACTTTCGATCATCTATATCAGACATAAAGTCTGAGTCTATATATCTCTGAATCTGGAGTTCTCCATTCCCAAAGACTAGAAACATATCCTTAGCCCTTCTCAAGTACTTAAGGATACATTTCACAGAAGTCCATTGCTCTTCATCTGGATTCAACTGATATCTGCTTGTGACACTCACAGCAAGGGCTATATCAGGTCGTGTACATATTATGGCATACATGAAGCTCCCTATTGCTGAAGCATAAGGGATCTTACTCATGCGTTCAATCTCCTCAGGTGTGCTAAGGCACATCTTCTTGGAGAGATGAATGCCATGTCTAAAAGGCAATAAACCTTTTTTGGAGTTTTTCATGCTAAACCTCTTTAGCACTTCCTCTATATACATCTTCTGTGAAAGTCCCAGCATCCTATTTGGTCTATCTCTATAGACCTTAATACCCAGTATAAAGGATGCCTCTCCTAGATCTTTCATAGAGAACTCCTTAGACAACCATATTTTGACTGAGGTCAATATGGGAATGTCATTCTCAATTAGGAGGATCTCATCCACGTACAATACGAGGAAGACAACTGCGCTCCCACTGACCTTTTTGAACACACATGGTTCCTCCTCGTTCTTGATGAAACCAAACGTTTTGATCACATCATTGAAACGAGTATTCCAACTCCGAGATGCTTGCTTAAGTCCATAAATGGACCTTTGCAGCTTGCAGACCTTGTGATCATCATCACTGGATGTGAATCCAAGCGGCTGTTCCATATAGATATCTTCCTCAAGATGTCCATTTAAGAACGTCATTTTCACGTCCATCTGCCATATTTCATAATCGAAATAGGCTGCAATAGCAAGCAATGTGCGGATGGATTTTAGCATGGCTACGGGCGAGAAGGTATCTTGATAGTCAATGCCTTCGCGCTGATTATAACCTTTCGCTACGAGCCTAGCCTTGAATATCTCCACATTTCCATCTGCACCTATCTTTCTCTTGAAGATCCATTTACACCCAATAGGTACAATACCTTTAGGTGGATCTACCAAGGTCCAGACTTGCTTTGAGTGCATCGAGTCAATTTCTGATCTCATTGCCTCTAACCATTTCTCAGAATCGATATCTGATATCGCCTCGTCATAGGTCTTGGGATCATCACTATGAACTCCATTTTCCGTGAGGAACATTTCCTCTACATCCTCTTGTATGGTACCTAGGTACCTTTCAGGAGGATGAAAAACCCTAGTCGATCTACGAGGTGGAAGAGGTTGTGTTAGGACTGATTCTAATTGATTGGGTTCCTTAGGTTCTTTAGCTCGTTGCTCTTGGGAGACATTCTCCTTGAGCTTAATTATTCTTCCGATGCCACCATCTTAAATAAACTGTTTTTCAAGAAAAATAGTATTTCGACTCACAATCACATTGTGATCTTCCGAAATATAAAAATAGTATCCTAATGACTCTTTAGGATATCCTATGAATCGAGCTCTAAAAGATCTGAACTCTAACTTGTCCGTCTGCTGTCTCTTGACATGAGCCGGACAACCCCAAATTTTGAGATGATTCAGACTTGACTTCTTATCATGCCATATCTCATACGGTGTGGTAGGAACGGTTTTAGAGGGAACCCTATTCAATACATAAATTGCTGTCATGAGACAATATCCTCAAAAAAAATCAGGAAGGTTCATGAAGCTCATCATGGAACGGACCATATCTAATAGGATCCGATTTCTCCATTCTGAAATCCCATTGAGTTGAGACGTTCCAGGTGGAGTCCATTGTGAGACTATGCCATTGTCCTTAAGATAGTCTAGGAATTTCCGACTAAGATATTCACCTCCTCGATCTGATCGAAGAACCTTAATGGACTTTCCTGTTTGTTTTTCTACCTCATGTCTGAATTCTTTGAACTTTTCAAAGGCTTCAGACCTATGTTTCATTAGAAACACATACCCGTACCTAGACATATCATCGGTAAAGGTAATGAAGTAGACAAAGTTGCCTCTAGCCGGCACATCAAATGGGCCGCACACATCCGTATGTACTAGGGCAAGTAGGTCTGTGGCCCTTTCCTCATGTCCCACAAAAGGGAGCTTGATCATTTTGCCTTGAAGGCATGATTCACAAACTGAATATGACTCGGAAGTCAACGGACTCAGTAGCCTGGATTTCTTCAATTTGTTAACTCTGTCTTTCGCTATATGACCTAGCCTTAGGTGCCACAGATACTTATCATTTAGACTATCTCTAGACTTTTTAATTCCTATGGCATTCACATTTTGCTCAATATTAAAAACAGATACATCAATATGTAACTGATAGAGACCATTAATAATAAAACTATTTGCAACTTTATTATTTTCATAAAAAATATTACAATGGTCCTTATGAAAGCTAATCACATAGCCTTCTTGTGCTAAACATGAAACAGAAATCAAATTTCTGCTTGCTGCAGGCACATAATAACAGTCTCTTAAAACTAAATCTAATCCTAACGGTAATCGCAAAGGATAGGTTTCCACGGCCACGGCAGCAATTCTTGCTCCATTTTCGATGCATAGGATCATCTCCCCATCCCTCAGCCTCCTGCTCTCCTCAAGACCCTGCATAGAAGTGCACAAATGAGCACTAGAACCAGAGTCAAGTATCCAACTGGATGCAGAAAAAATCGTAAGGTTAGATTCGATAATGAGCATACCTCCAGAATGACCATCCTTCTTATTCTTCAGGGTGGCTAGGTACTGAGGACAGTTTCGCTTCCTCTTCTTCCCATCCACCTTCTATTTCTTCGTAGACTTCTTTTTCTTTTCAAAAGATTTTCTCTTGGAAGAAGTCCGCTCCACAGTAAGAACTGAGCCTTTTGAATCTTTCATTGAAAGCTCAACCGTAACCAGCATATTCATTAACTCGGCCAAGGTACATTGCATCTTATGCATATGAAAGTTCATGATGAACTGACCATATGCATCGGTCAAGGACTGAAGGATCACATCAATCTGAAAATTCTTGTCTAAGATGATACCGAGCTTCTCGAGCTCCTCAAGATCCTTGATCATTGTCAAACAATGATCTTGGACTGACTGCCCATCACGCATCTTGGTCTTAAAAAGTCTTTGACAGACTTGATACTTAGCTGCGCGACTCTGTTCACCAAACAACTCTTGTAGGTGAGCCAACATTTGGCGGGTAGTCAAAATATTTTCATGTTGGCGCTGCAAGTCATCAGACATTGCACCCAACATATAGTACCTGGCTTTGTTATCATCGCCTGTCCACTTTTCCAGAAATGCTCTTTGTTCAGCAGTCGGACGTGCTGGCATGGCAGGTGGGTCCTAGTCCAAGATATGAGTCAATTTTTTAGAACCCAAAATAATTTTGTAATTCCTCAACCAGTCCTTAAAATTTGGTCCAATCAGTCTATGAGTGTCTAGAATTTTGGTCAGGGGGTTTGAGGCAGACATGTTTCCTATAGAGAGTCGAAAGTTTCTAGTTAGATTTTGTAATCAGACTCAACCAATTTGTTTAGGATTTTTATTTTTAAACAAATTAGGCTCCCACTATTTTCTCAGATCCCTACACTCCCTTGGTAGAGATGTGAAAATCTCCGTGATTAATGATTTCTAGTGGGTGGTGCGGTCTTACCGACTGGCTCATCATCTCACCTAACAGTTATTGGTGATGGGTCAACCGATGAGTGGATAACTCTTGTCCAATGATTCTCTAATCATGGTGCACCCAAAACTTGATCTCTAATTCATGAAGCTCACCGTATCCGGGATATTGCTCCAATCCTTAGTTAAGCCAAACCCACCATTTGCACGAACTAGATTCCTGATTGGGTCCCTCACAGTATCCAGAATATTGAGCCCAACCCATCCTCTAATCCGTAGCATCCAATGCCTAATGGACATGGTTGCATCTTTCCGGTGCAACTGAGCCACTGTAACCAGTCGAGAACAATCAACCCCGGGAAGGGCTCGCACATCCACAATGGTGGAAGACCTAGACTTAATATTTTCTTAGGAAGATTTAATTTAGGTCTCTTTAAATTTGACTTGATATAGTCATAACAATTATGACTAACCTAGTGGCATGGGTTAGCTCGAATTGTTAGCCACCTCAAATCAGAACTGGGTCGACATATATGGCCAGGTAAGTGAGACCGGTGGAAGGGATATGTCATTAATTCGACAAGAACGCATTCGAGTCGAGTAGCTCCCAATTAAAAACCAATCGATCGCATCTGCCGAACTTATCTTAGACACCAAATTGTCGAACCAGAACTAATTGGGTTAGCCTACAATCCAGACTCTAACCTCTGAGCCAAATTAGATCTTAACATGATCGAGTCACATCTAAATATGATTCGACCTTGACCCAGACTTAATCCTATTAGGCTGGTCAATTATTAGCTTTCATGATCCCACCTAACCAACTCTTGATTTGGTTTGATCAACCCCTAGACCTAATTAAGCTACCCAAGCTCGAACCCAATCTTATGAAAATATCTTAGATCTGAAATTCTCAATTTTAGACCTAACTTAATTTCATAAGCTCAATACATTAATTAAGTTTGGGTTCATAAACAAAGCATGTAAAATAAATCCTAGGGTTTCAGGATCTAGGATTTTGCAGAAAAGTAAGTTTTGATTTCTGATTAAGGATGAACGTGTGGCACCCCTACACGTCCTATGAACACCCCATTGAATGGTAGGAGAGGGCCTTTAAACCCTACTTCGTTCTTATGATCGGACGGCTATGAGGAACACCTTAACCAGAAATATAAATTTAACTACAAAACTAGTTAGATCTAAATTAATATATCACATATACAATTTAAGATCTAACTAATGCATGCTTTTCATACATCTCATATATCAAAAATCAATCTATTAACATGCTTTCAGATCTGATACATCACATGTAATATCTAAAAAATAAGATTTAAATTGAACTATTCAAAATTAAATCTATTCTAAACAAGTTACTAGATCAGTTCTACAACTAGTCTAGGCATGTAACAGATTAATTTTATGAAAAAATTAAAATTTTATTTTTATTTTTTAATCTAATTATAACACTTGTAACATTAGAAAAATAGAAAATAAATTAGATTTAATTCATATTTTAATCTCATTAAAATATAAAACTTAAGATTATTCATGGATTCAACTAATCCTAGTCTAGTCATGCATCTCATGCATGTTAGATCATCTTAGATTTAATTTTAAATATTTTAATTTCAGATCCTATCATATCTGATGTAATATATAAAATTATTTAATATCAGATAAATTAAAATTAAAATTAGATCTAAATTAGATCTAAAATAGAGCCAACAACCTGGCTCTGATACCATTTGAAGGAAAAAAATACCTTTTTCCTGTGTAGGATCTTCCAGATTTCATCAAATCTGGGGCGAAATAAATTTTAAATTTTATCCTATGCTATTTTAGATCTAATATCTATTAGATCTAATTTTATTATCTGATATTATAATTTTAAAATTAAATCTAAAAGTTTGAGAAACATAGACATACCTCAAGGGTAATCTAATTATCCTGTTGATGATCGCAGCACTGCCTGAGGTTCTGATGTAGCCATGCAAGCGTCTGGCCTCTACCAGTATCCACTCAGGTAGGATCTAGAACATCTTCTCCTCATGATTCTACGCTCTAAAAATCAGATCTAAATCTGATTAGGAAGATCTTCAAAAGTCTTCCTGAAGTTGGAGCAACAGCCTGTCGAAGAAGTCCTGCAGCCTTCTGTTCCAGGCGTCACCATGCCTTGCACCTATGCCAGATGAACGTCCAACTTCTTGGACATGAATAAGGGAGAAAGCAGAGCAGGGAGGATATGGAGAAGAGGGGAGGGGGCAGCAGTCAATGGGTTTTTTGCACAAAACAAGTTCTGCCATGAAACCCTAGGTGCAGCAGGGTTTATATAGACCCTGTATGCTGCACAGTGCCACATCATTCGACCAATCAAAAAATTCCAATAAATTTTGAAAAAATTTTGATGGTGGAGTGATGTCATCTGATCACATCAGATAAGAATCTCCATACTCTCTCCTATGTTGGCACCAACAATGGATAGGCTCAAATAAGGTGGCGCCAAAGAGTCCAAGTTTATCAGGACTCTTTGGTTCTTATCCATTTGGGGCGCTCACTTAAATCCAATTGGGCTCATACCATAATCTGATTATGGTACCCAATTTGATTAGGTTTAGGCATGTGGACACTCCATAAAAATCCTCCAATAAGTCATCTTCAGTTTAAGACCCATATGTCAACTTCTGACAGATGTCCTAAAATGAAATTGACAGGTGCTAGAAATTAGCAGGTATTGTCTTAAATTCATCTCATGAATTAAGATAAGCCTTTTCTGAGCTGGACAAGCTTCATTTAAACTGAGAAAAATCTTCTCAAGGTTCTTTGGATGAGCCAGATCACATTTGGCTCAGTAGAGACAGAAAAGATTACACGAGGAGAATGTTAGGCTCAATCGAGTGCTAGCACGATTTTCTTGAACCTAATTGGATCTTATCCAAATCAATTGGGCTAGCCAATTGATGACATCCAGACCCTAACCCTTGTTTGTGTGACCCAATTAGGTTCAATTCTGTATGGTAATGAGACATGTCATGATCTCATCATCGACATCATCGAAACTCCTTTCGATGGATCAGAACTCTTCTGATTCAGACAATTAGAATGATCGATCATCAAAATCATTCTAATTGCTCTCAAAATCCATCAGTGACACCTAGCAGTATATGGTGGCAACCTATTAGAATTAAAAATAAACCTCTTGGTGCAGCTACCTGTGTGATTGAGTTTCTCTATCATGAGTCCCAACTGAATTAGGGTTAAGGTGAACTCGTCAAACCCAACATCAGTCATATGAATCAATCGATCGATCCGAGTCCGATGTGAAACCTCAATAGAAAACTCTTTTTCATTATTTCACTCTGCCATGGCCATGGGCTTAAGGACTCAATCTTTCGATCACCATAGGACTACTCCTCTCATCTACCGAGGTTGATAGATCCCATCTTAATGCGATCTGGTTCCTACAATGAATATGCTACAGCCAACATACACCTCAGGGTTTCGGATGGCTAGAAGATCGAGTTATGGTGTAGTCAAACTATAACACACTCAAGGTGAACCAACAATGCACCTCAGATCAAAGAACTAGACACACAACTGCAGCATCGAGCTAGTCATCGATGAGAAGGTAGATTTTCTTATGACTGCTCGAGGTGGTCACGCTCAGTACTCTCGTTCTCAACGAATACCTGTACTCTCGCTCTGGTGTCTCCACACCGTAGACTCAAGACTCATCTTTCTTAAGGAAGCGATCGTACACCAACCTTCCAGATCGATCACCATCCTCGTGATGATCCTATGGTCAGAAGCAGTTTATTAGTTAGTTATATAAATTCATGCCTTAAATTTTCAACTCTTGAAAATATGAATTAACATTCTCACTAACTCAAAGGATGTATCACAGACACAATGTACACAATGTGATAGAAGAATAATCTTTTTATTCATTTATAGTCAAAATTATAATTTTGCCTTTAGATTTGTACATAAATGTGTTAGCCGATCTGGCATCTAGGGCACACATCTAACATGAGAGTATTTAGAAATTAATTATATATGCCTCTAATTCTCAATATCTTGAGAATATGTATCGAAGTATTAATTTCATAGACGAATCAAAAACACATTACTCTTGAATAAAAATTAAACTTACCTATTTATTGATCAAATCAATGTATTAAGTACAAAATTATGCCCTAGACTTATAATAATGTATCAATCATATTGGCTTCTAGGACATACATCTAACACGAATGCTTTCTCCATCTCCTTGAGCCATTTTAATGACTCGATGGGATCAATGGAGCCTTCAAAAATAGGTGGTGCCAGTCTCGTAAACTCTCCTATTCTTTGTTCCGACCTTGACAATTGGCCACCTCTATTTCCTTACCCTTCCATCTACCGCACAAGTCCGGTCAAGGCTTGTATGAGGTTTGCCATGTTACCATTAAAATTAATTGTCCCTTGATTGGTGTTTTGGGCATCATCCTACTAATAGAGAGGGTTAGCTGTTCGGCTCTTGCCTTACTCTGATGATGGACTGCTAGCTGATAGAGAGGTGCTATTAGCTAGAGAAGCACCAACTGTCCGAGAGACACCATGAGTTGGGAAGGCACTAAAGGTTCGAAAGATATATCCGTTCTGATAAGTACAATATGTACTCATTGTACGAGAGTCCTCCATAGCAACAGACAGCCTTTCAGATTGGTTTTGAGCCATCATGATCTATTAAAAAGGAAAAAATCAGTTTTAATATAATTATCGATTATCAATAATTAAAGTCATCCAATCATATTTTAAATTCTATCCCACTCTCATTAACTTATACTATAGGATCTTTTGAGGCTCTGACACTACTTAATCTGTCATGCCTCGATTCGACGGATCGAGCCAGGCATACGATGGATCCTCGAACATGCAAGGCCTACCTTTCATCAAAACATAATTACCTCAATTTAATACAGACAGTGGTAAAAGTAAATTCTTTAATATCTTTATTTAATAGAAAAACATAAAGTCTCTATGATTGATAAGAAACAAGATCCAATGAAAATTCAAAATAATTGTTATTTAAATATGACTAAGCAAATAACTTCCTAAATCTTATGCTCTTCACTGATTTGTCCTAAGTTTAGTAGGATCTTTTGGATCTAAAAAAATAGAAAAAGGGAGTGAGCTGTACAGGCTCAGTAAGTTATCAATATCTCTAAGAGATCAAACATAATTAATTTTTTAAAATATAATAATTTAACAATATTATATAGCAACATAAGTTTTTTCAAAATATGCCATGCACGTCTATAAAAGTCCAAAATCCTTCTCTTAATTTTTGATGACTATGGCCACAATCAACCCTGTGATAAAGTTTGAAAGAGACTAGCTTCTAAATAATAAATACATGACGCATCAACGTATGCTAGCGATCAGTCTCAACTGGCTAGGCTCGAAAGGAACTAGCTCTGATTTACATGACCATGATTAGCCTTGTGATAAGATAAAGGGACTAGTTCTAAAATACATACATGCGACTTATCAGTGTGTGCAGTAATTAGCCTCGACTGGTTAGGTCTGAAAGAATTAACTGTGCCAGCGATCAGTCTTAATTGGTTAGGTTTGAAAGAAACGCATTTATGATGTGCGATTAACGATCAGTTTCATTGGTTGGATTCGAATCGTAGTTTAACAAAAGAGTTTTTTTCATAATTTCATCATAATCAATTTCTTATGCATCATCATACCAATTTTCATAATAATATCAAACCAAGCTTTCCACGTCTCATTTTCAAAAATAAAAAAATAATTTTATTCAAAAATTATGCAAGGATAAACATGCAATATTCAAACAAAAAAAATCATCTTCGTTCAAATTTTGTAATCATGTGAGGTGATGTCATGCTTGACCCAATATTTTAAATTATTTTTTTATTTATAAATATATACTTTCAAACTTTAAAAATTTTTAAATATTTTGTGTATAAAATCTAAATTTTAAACATATAAATATGCATAAAAATAAATTCAGAGATAAAAAAAAACTTATAGTTGATTAGATCCAAAATTCTGTGATCTTCTTAGTCTAATTTCTAAATCTGGTATTTTTCTGAGGACGAAAGCTCTAATATAAAGAGAGAAGTTTTATTAGCTTTCAATTCAGAAAAAAAAATGAGATGAATAGAAAGAGACTCTCAGTCTGGCCGTGGTTTAGGTTTAAATTTGGATCAATTTTTGAGTCAGATCTATACAATTTATGTTGTCCCAAATTTAATTAGATTGGGTCTAATCAATAGGATAGGTTCACCAAAAGGAAGATTGAATCCTTTTCTCTCTCTCTCTCTTTCTTCCTTAATTGAACCCATGGCTTCTTCGGGTGTCACCAGGGATGACTGGAGGGTGGAGGGTGCCAGCTATGATGTGGCCAGAATGACCGATGGGCTGGCATTGCTACGTCGAGGGGCGATGGTCTGGCCATTGACAACAAAAAATCCAAAAGATAAAGAAAAAAGGGGCATTGCCCATCATGCTATGGTAATGATACCTAGGGTCGAAAAGGAAGAAGAGGGAAGGAGGCTTATCGGAGATGGTGGTGGCGGTAATGGTTGCAGCCGATGGGGCGGGTTTCGGCAGATCTCACACCCGAAGTCTTCTCAAAATAGAACAAGATGGATTTAAGAAGGAAGAATCGAGTTCTTTTGGAAGATAGCGACGCTTGGCAAGGTAGCACGGTGGCCACCAGAGATGAAGAAGAGGGAAGAGGGAAGTGGAGAAGATGATAGAATCGATCAAGGATGAAGGAGCTTTTAAAAGAAGGGATGGGGAAAAGATAGGTTTGATTATCCTCGGATAGTACTGGATCTCATTGGTGTAAGTGATCCAAACACTCTTAACTGATGTATGACTTATCAGGTCACCCTCGCGGCCTTATCTTCCCCATGGCAGTGGATTAGTAGGGGACATGGTTCCCTTATTTCACTTAAACTCATCTTCCCGTGTCTCTTTTTTTTTTAGTTCCGGTGAAGTCGGCAGGAGTTACCAACTTCAGGTTGAATTGGGTCCAATGGGACCGATTTTTATATGATTGCACCTAACATCCTGATTAGTCTAATCAAGGACATCTAATCGATCAATTATAAATCAAGAGTCATATTAGGATGCTAGAATGCAATTGATAATGAAATCCAATACTAGCTTGGCCAGGGTGGGGATTGACGTAATATCGTCTAGCAGCTATGGATCAGGATTATTTTCATTAGGGTCAGATCAAAATCATTGAAGAAATATCTCTATTGGATCAAAGAACCCTAAAGAGACAATGGATAAAAAAACAATCTAGTTAGAGAAACTTTATAGGGAGAAAGTTGAGGAAAGAGAGAGAAACCTGCTCCTTTTTTTCTTTTCTTTTTCTTCTTTTCTTGGTTTTTGGAAAATGGAAGATGCTTGTTCCCCATTTTTCTGAAATTGGGGGCACTTAACTGGTGTGGCTAGCTTGGGCTAGAGCCATAGCGGCATAGTTGGAGATATCTAAACCATTGGTTGGTGGCAACAAATGGCGCCAGTAAAGAGATAGGAAAATCGAAAAAATCAAAGAAAAACAAGGGTCGTTGTTCCAATCTAAAAATTTGGCAATGGACGGATGGAAACTACAATCCAACCAGTATGAAAGAGGGTTAATCAAATGATATAAGGGTCTTACGTAACTTCCAGCAATGATTGGGCCTTGACTCTAGCGAACATGATGAAGAATACCCAGAAGAAGAAGAAGAGGAAGAGGAATTTCCTTTGACGATGATAGGTGGTCAACATTGGGAGATTTAGAGGGGGCTTAATCCCTTTAAATAGAGTGGAGGGAGGAGTCCAAGTCCTCTTAGCATCGGACTGCTCCAATGATTTTAGAAAGAAGAAAACTCCTGATGGGAGTCTACTTCATCACTAATTTTTTTTCATCCTTTAAAACTTGTGCGGATTCTTTTCAGTCATTTTCTGATGGTTGGGCGGGTCAAGTGGACTAGATCCAGTTGAATATCAGCCTGTTTGGATCAAGATATTACAACGTGCTTCAAAGTGCATAAGATTATAACTATTCCTTTAATGAACTTAAACCGTATTAAATATTTTTTAATCTAGAAATATATTGCTTATTGTTGTTGGTCGTTCGCGTAAGTCGGCAACTCAATCAATTGCTTAGGTTGAGAATTCAATTGATACTAAGATTAGCAAATCGATTGATTGTCGAGGTCAGTAATTTGGCCCGCTACTGAGGTCAATAGTAGTCATAAGTTGATGAATATATGTCATATTATGCAACATAATATTAAGTTGGGTTATCGGACTTTAAGAAACTAGGTGGCTAGCAATTTAAATATCAACCTAAACCCTATCCATGTAAGAACATGTTGGGGTAAGTCAATCGAACCCTGACTAAAGACAACCAATCTCGACTTCGACTCAACAAAGGCTGACCGACTGAACATACAACTTTGACTATTCTTTAGTTGACTGGACAAATTATACCAACTCATTGTCGGCAGACTGACAGACATTCGGCTACTACTGATCAATAGTGAACAACTTGAATAATCTCTGACCCATGACCATCGGCACATTAGAACTACTAGCCAATAGTTCGTTCGGACCTTCTACCGACATATCAACACTACCGATATATAGTTGGTCAATCTGCTCAACATACTATAATCGCTATGAACGGTTATCGACTACGTGTCACAGTAATTAGTAAGAATTAACAATCCACTAACTCCATAATTATGATCCGATAATTTAGCATCATAAAAAGCGGGACCACATGCTTGACGGTTACATCAGAATAATCTATAAAAGGAGGATAAGTGAACAATATCGATAAGACACTCTGAACCAGAGCTCTGCTACTCTCAACATTTAGAAATCTACTGTTCATCAATTTTTTCTCTGACTTAAGCATCAAAGAGTCCCCACCGAACACAACTCTGATCTGTGAGGATGTTGTTTTGCAGATGCTCATCACCGACGACAGACGATAGGGAGTTGGCTGCAATAGATTGACGCATCAAGTAGGGAAAAAAGTCTACATTCGATCATGTCGAAAATCAGAGCCCAACTTTCAACTGGTTCGACGAGGCACTCTTTCCATCGAAAAGATCTTCCTCCCCCACCTCCGATAGCAAAGCCTAGTTTCTCGCATCCCGTGGTCACCACAGACGCCCAGATCACTGCACTTGTGCAGCAGATGAATGTTTTGATGGAGGCGGTCAAAGCCTCCAACAGCAGCAAATCTAGCAGCAACAGCAGCCACCGATGGAACAACTGGTGGCACAGTCGGTGCCTTCCAGGCACAGCCGCCATCCTCCACGGTTATCACCTTCTTCCTCTTCGAAGCGACCGTCTAGACACATCCATCGAGACGGACAATCACATTCTCGACACTCTCATCGTGCCACTCACCACTCATGGCATTCTCCCTCTCCTTCCCATCTTCATAGTGTTAGGAAGGAAAAACGGCCATGGACGCCTTCTGCTTCTCCTTCAAACTCTTCGGGAAGTTCCATTCCTGGGGTTTTCCGACAATAGTGATTGGACGACTATGAACACAAGTTCTAGGAGATTGACCGCCGACTCATCCGACTTCAAGTGAAAGATCGAAAGTCCTCTAGTGACTACGACTTTCACACCACCCAACCTCTCTCTCAGTACATCTTGGATGAGCCGATCCCGTCTCAGTTCAAGATGCCATAGATGGAAGTATATGATGGCTTCACCAACCCAATCGATCATTTGGAGAGCTATAAAGCTCTTATGATGATCCAGAGGGCAACTGACTCCCTCTTATATATCGGCTTCTCGATAACTCTTCGGAAAGGTACTCGAGCCTGATATTTCAGACTTCAGTCGGAAAGCATCGATTCCTTCGAGCAGCTCGAATATTTTTTTGTGGCCTACTTCAGCATTAGCTGAAGGCCACCACAAACATTCGACAGTCTCTTCTCAGTCAAACAAAGAGAGACTGAGACATTAAGAGATCTTGTGACCCATTTCAATAAGGCCACACTTGAGGTCAGGGACCTCAGTGAGGATATGGCTATATCGGCCATGAAAAGGAGTCTAAGGGGATTCAGATTCTCCTACTCTTTGGACAAAACTCTTCTTCGGATCTATGCTGAACTTCTCGAACATGTGTACAAGTATATCCGCACGGACGAGACTGCTTTTGACCGATGCCAGACAGAAGGTAAGGGTCAGAAGAAGAAACAAAAGAAGAGTGAAGCTCCGATTGAATCAAGTCAACCACCTTCCAATAAGCGAGCTTCACCTCGATGACATAGTTCGAAGTTGAACTGCAACTAGTATGACTCCTATACTCTTCTCTCTATTCTCCGTGCATAGATTCTCATGGAGATCAAAGGAGCAGAGTACCTACAGCACCCCCCATCGATGAAGGTGCCCTCGAGGAACTATGATCGAAAGAAGTACTGTCAGTTCTATCGTGACCACGATCACTATATCGAACAATACATCCAGCTCAGAGATGAGATAGAGGCCCTGATCCAATGATGTTATCTCGAGAAGTATCGAAGAGATCAGCCAACTCAACCTCTTGTTGATCGAGGACCTCCACCGCAAACTAAGGAGGCCATTAATAATTAGCCGATTGTAGGAGTGATTAACATGATCTCCATGCAACCTAACTAGGGGGCAACTTTCAAAGAAGAGTCGACAAAAAGACGATGACTCAATGATGTAATAATTTTTTTGAAAGAAGATGTTCGGAGAATTCAAACTCCCCATGATGATGTTGTTATTGTTTCGGTAATAATAGCAAATTATGATGTAAAAATTTTTTTTGTAGATAATGAAAGTTCAACTGATGTTCTTTTTTACTTGATTTTTTTTTTGAATGCGACTATAGACTGATTGACTCAGAAGAGTCTCGACGCCATTGGTCGGTTTCACTGGGGATGCTATTACTATGGAAGAAAAAATTTCTCTCCCCTTAACCGCGGGAACTGAACCACTGCAGAGTACTGTTCTTGTGACATTCACGGTTGTTTGAGTTCCTTCGGCCTATAATGTCATACTTGGATGACCTAACCTTAATGCATTGAGAGTGGTAGTCTCGATATACTATCTACTAGTTCAATTCCTGACAAGGAGTGGAGTCAGAGAAATGCGTGAAGACCAACAGTTAGCCCGATGTTGCTTCTTAGTCTCTACACAAAATAATAAATCGGAAGACTCTCTGTCCATCGATAAATTAGACTAAAGAGAGAATCAAGAGAGGGGTGAACCAGTTGAACAATTGGTTTCCATCCTACTGAAAGAAGAAGACCCTGAGAGGATGGTCAAAATAAGATCATAGCTGTGTGATCCAGAACGACAGCAACTAATAAATTTACTAAGAACAAATGCTGACATCTTTGCTTGGTCAGCCACCAACATGTCGGGCATTCCTCCGGATGTAATAACTCACCGACTCAACATCAATCTGAATGTCAAGCCGGTGAGACAGAAGAAACGATCCTTTGTCCCCAAAAGATAGAAGGTTATTAATGAAGAGGTCGACAAACTCCTCGCGGCAAACTTCATCAGAGAAGCTACTTATCCTGATTGGCTCGTCAACGTAGTGATGGTGAGGAAGGCCAATGAAAAATGAAGAATCTACATGACTATACATATTTGAATGAAGCTTGTTCAAAAGACAACTTTTCACTGTCGAAGATCGACCAATTGGTTGATGCGACTTCAGGCTATCAACTTTTAAGCTTCATGGATGCCTTCATCAGATATAATCAAATTCAGATGGCATCTGAAGATGAGGAGCACACAGCCTTTGTAACTGATAAAGGTATATACTGTTATAAAGTGATACCTTTCGGTCTGAAAAATATCGGAGCCACCTACCAACGGCTTGTCAATAAGATCTTCAAATCACAGATCAGACAAAATATGAAAGTATATGTGAACAACATGCTGGTGAAAAGTCCTCAAACTTTAGAGTATGTTCGGGACCTAGAAAAAATCTTCAGCACACTTCGACGATATTAGATGAAGTTGAACCCGACTAAGTGTGCATTTGGGGTGACCTTTGAAAAATTTTTCGAATTTTTTATGTCGCAATGAGGAATCGAGGCTAATCTCGAAAAGATAAAGGCCATCATCAACATGAAGCACTCGAGCTCTAAGAAAGAGATGCAGAACTCAATGGAAGAATCACTGCACTTATCCGATTCTTTTTCAGGTCGGCTGAAAGATGCTTGTCATTCTTTAAGACTTTACGGCAGACGAAGGACTTTCTCATGGTTGGATGAATGCCGATAATCCTTCAAAGATTTAAAAAAGTATCTAACCTCTCCACCTCTACTCACAAAATCAAAGGTCAGAGAAATATTGTATCTCTATTTGGCGACTTCATCTGAAGCGGTTAGTTTGGTGCTTGTCCAAAAAGATGAAAATCGAATCCAAAGATTGATCTACTACACTAGCAATGTGCTTCACAACGTCGAAGTGAGGCATTCAAGAGTGGAGAAAATGATCTACACTCTGATCATATCATCTCAACAGTTTCGTCCATACTTTCAAGCATATCCAATTATGGTTTTGACAGATCAGCCATTGAAGGTAATCTTGCATCGACCTGATATATCGAATCGAATGACAAAATGGACAGTAAAGCTTGACGAATTTGACATACAATACTGCCCACGACTATCAATGAAGGTGCAAGTTCTGGCCGACTTCGTTGTTGAATGCACAATACCAGACAATAAACCAAAGAATGAAACTAGTGATACAATAAAACAGACCACGACTCCCGAACCCAACCTAACGTCGGCTTGGGTGCTGCATATCGACGGAGCATCTAATGCACAAAGGAGTGGAGCTGGTCTCATTCTTACAAATTTTGAAGGGATGATTGCCGAATACATACTTCGGTTCAACTTCAAAGCATCGAATAATCAAGCCGAATATGAAGTGCTCTTAGCTGACTTAAAAATCGTTAAAAAATTTGACATCGATAGTTTGAAGGTCTTCATCGACTCGCAATTAATTGCTGGACAGGTCAAGAGTGAATTTGAATCCCGAGACCCTATCATGATGAAGTATCTTCAGAAGGTGAAGGACCTCATATCAACCATGAAGTATTTTGAGATCTTTCACATCTCAAGAACTAAAAATGCTCGGGCCGACACACTCTCCTGACTTGCAACTACTTCCTTCAGCCTGCTGGATAGAACATTCGTTGAATGTCTCGAACAGTCGAGTATCGACAAAGTCGATGAAGTGTTACAACTCACTATTGAACAAGTTGGATAGATTTGATCATCCAGTACCTGACTGATGGGACTCTTCCTATAGACCCTCAGAGGCCAAACGACTCTGATAGATGACCTCTCAATAAATCATGATAAATGGTCATCTCTACAAGAGGTCATTCTCCCTTCCCTTACTAAAGTGTTTGGGACCAACAGATGCCGACTATGCACTCCAAAAAATTTATGAAAGGATTTATGAAAATCACTTGGAGGACAAATTATTAGCCTATAAAGTCCTACGACAAGAATACTATTGACCCACCATGAAGAAAGATGCAGCTGAGCTTGTCCAAAGGTGTGAACCATGTCAGAAGTATGCAAACATACAACATCAACCGATCAGTCAGCTAACATCAATTATTGCATCATGACCCTTCATATAGTGGAGAATTAACATACTTGATCCTTTTCCTCTGGCATCTGGTCAGAAGAAATTCATAATGATTGCTATCGATTACTTCATCAAATGGGTTGAAGCTGAACCTCTAACACAAATTACTGAAAATAAGATAGAAGACTTCATTCAGAAATCAATTATATGCAAATTTAGTTTGTCACACACTATTATCACTGACAATGGTCAACAATTCGATAATCAGAACTTCAAAGAGTTCTATGCAAAATATCTATTACGTACAGACTCACATCAGTCGGCCATCCATAATCAAATGGAGAGGTGGAAGTAACCAACCGAATGATTCTGCATGGACTCAAAATCTGACTGAATGAAGCTAAAGACCTTTGAGTAAAAGAACTATATCCGATCTTATGGGCATACCGAACAACCCCTCGCATACCAATGAGAGAATCGCCATTTAATTTGGCTTACGGGACAGAAGCAATGATCCCACTTGAGATCGAATTGCTATCGACAAGAGTCGAGCAATATGGTGAGCCATGCAACTCCGAATGTCCTAGAGCCAACTTAGATCTACTTCCAGATGTCCGACAGCAAGCTCAAGTTCAGATGGCTGCATATCGACAAAGAATAGTCCGATACTATAATACAAGAGTCAAGCCAAAGTTTTTTTGGTCAGGAGACTTAGTCCTAAGGAAAGCAGAGATCTCAAAATCTTTGGATCAAGAAAAATTATCTTTAAATTGGGAAGGACCTTACAGAATAGTGAAAATACTCAGATCGGACGCATATCGGCTAGAAACACTTGAAGGGTCAGCCATTCTCCAAACGTAGAATGTTGACAATTTAAAGATGTATCATCAATAAAATTGTCCATGTATACATTATTCAGAATGAAATATGAAATTTTAGAATCACAAGTCTCGATCAATTATGGAATGATTTTGAACCGATAGGTGAACGGTCGACTTCTATCAACCATCGACTGTACACCGACTTTCACTGTAAAAGTCAAACTACTTACTATACTTTAACTCAGAATTTACTTCGATTTTTTACTGTAAAAACTGACATTAATCATACTGGCTTCCACTATAAAAGTCATAGTATCGACTATGTCTTGGTATTAAATATACTTTGATTTTTTACTGTAAAAGCTGATCATAGTCGAAAGACTATCATACCGACTTAGTCCTAACTAAACAGAACATTATGCCAATATGATCAAGATCGGATTGAAATTGTACTGACTTGACTACGGTCAGTCGAAGGATATTCGGCTTGCCATCGATTATCAAATGACTTGACGTACAAACCTGATTAAATATTGGATCCAGGGTATTCGACTTATTATCGTTTATCCTAATTTTTAACGTATGTCAAAAAAAACTATACGACTAACGAATAATTCTACAAGTCCTACCGAATGTTCAGTTCCTCGATTGATGTTAGGTAGCTAAATAACTATGCATTACAGACAAGTAAAATCAGACAAGCGAAACGAAGTCTTGACTTAGAAAATTCTTTTCATTCATTACAAAGAAGAGATTACAAAATTGGATCGAAGTCTGATTACAAGTATTTTATTACAAAAAAATAAAAAATAAAAATACATCGATCATCAGTCGCCATCTTCATCTCTTTGCTTTGGAGTAGCTTCGGAGACTTAGACGACCTCTGGTGTTGTCGGCATCCTTCCTTCAGTCGACACTGCATCTTCTTCAATAGTGTCGTCTTCCAATCCTGCATCTTCTTCAGCAGCTTCGTCTTCTGACCCTGAAAGGACGATGCTACTCAAGTCGAAGTTTGGATATAATTTTTCGACCACATCTCAATTATCTTTATGCTCGACGCAGTTGGAGGTGAACCCATCTTCGAGGATCTCTTCCTTAAATTTCTCTATTCGACTCAACGCCTTCCTCGTCGACTCTGCTTCCGCCTTCGCCAACTCAGCATCGACACGTACAGAAGATGACACCTCTTCGACCAATGCCAACCTTTCTCGGCTGGCCCGATGTCGTCCATGTTCGGCTTCGAGTTCGGCAATACATCCATCTCATTCCCATCGAAGCCGGTGGATTGAGCATTTCTTATTTTTGACCTGCAACTCAAGAGCCAAAATATTTTGGCAAGCCGACTCAAGCTCGGCTCCAGAAGATTCCAAGTCATCAATCAATTAAGAGACTTCTTGCTGAAGCTTAGCCTCTCATTCAGCTGCCGACTTAAGTTGCTCAAGGGCAGCCACCTTCTCAGCATTGGTGGCCGCCACCTTATTCATCCATATATGACGAAAGTCGCCAAACTTCACATAGCTGGCTTTCAGATCGAACATGTCGTGGACCAACTGCAAACAAAAGATAAGTCGGATCAGATTAAAAAAAAGAATTGAAAGCTTACCCCGAGTATCATCAGATAGAAGGATGAGAATATCTCGGCTACCGTCCAGTTTCCTCGACTCTTTCGGTCAGTCGGGAGAAGAGCGGCTTGAATGAGCCACTTAGCTAATATCAGATTGGCTAGAGCAGACTCATCTCCGGGCACTCTAAGGTCGAAATGGATCGTGTGGCCCTCCGACGTTGCATCATCCGTCGAAGTCACTGGAGCTTTTCTCTGGTCTCCTATCGGTGGCCCCACATTCGAAAGTGAGGGGAAGTTTGAACTTGACTGCACCAAAGAAACTCCTACTGAAGGACCAACTGGCGCAACTGCAGATTGCTCAGGTTTGGCCGCAGGCTCCACCTCAGCCCGAACTTCCTCGCATATTGCTCAGGTTCGACCGCAGGCTCCATTTCAGCTCGAACTTCCTCGATTGATGGAGCTATCGATGTTGCTGTGGTAGCTCCTTCTTTCGCTGCTCCTTCTCCAAATGGTGCAATGGGAAGCACTATCGGAGTTGATAGTGCTAGGATCGACTCAGAAATCGATGTAGATGGTACATCGAATTCTTCAACCGACATTGAAGCAGCAGTTGGAGCTGGCGTTGAAGCAGCAGCTCGACTGATGTTGAAGCAGCAACTCGACTCTTCTTGGATGGTCGGGAAGAACCAGCTTCGAACGTTGTCCTCTTCCTCATAGACGAATATCGACATTCGACACTAGCACCCTCGGTTGTATGGCTGCAATCGACACAAAAGTTAGTACAATCTAAAAATAAACAAAAAAAAAGTTGAAAGTAACCGACTATACTATACCTAAGTTAGCGACCGAACTGAGGCTGGCATCGTAAAGGGCCTGTTCAGTCATAAGCTTCCTCTGTGGTGGGACTGTCATATCTTTCAGTCGATGGAAGTCCTCCTGATTACCGACCTCCACCTGACTATTATCGTTGGGGCCGGTTCTTGGATCACCCCAGCGCGAAGGAAAGTCCCAAAGAAGAAAGGAAGAAGCAAAAAAGAACTAGTTCTTCCATCCATGAATTGATGATGGAAGATCGGTAATTAAAGAAAGACCTTTTTAGAGGTTGAAGAACCACCAATCCTTGGCCTTTGGATGAGGTTGGAGAACAAAAAAAATATGCAAAAGGAAAGGATGAGGTTTGGTCGGCAGTAACTGATTCAACAGAGCAAAACTAATTATTAGTTGGACCGAATTTGGTGCCAGCTGGGCAGGACAAAGGCCATAGTAGTCCAAAATATTTCGGACAAACTTCGAAATCGAAAATCGAAGATCCATCTGGAGATCTTCGATATAAAAAGCCACCTAGCTCGAAAGAGGGGCGTTCACCCAATCATCGGCACTAGAGGCGAAGAGCTGAAATTACTTCGGGATGTGATACTGCTCCCGAAGCCGATCGACATTCGATTTCGAAAATGAAGGAGCCTCCACTTTCGGGTCCGACGGAGAGTCGTCAGTCAGATTCTTCAACCGACCATCTCGGGAGGAGAAACCCCTAGCCATTGGAGAAAAGACAACTAAAGATGGAAGACTCAAAAAGATAGAGACTTAACCTGAAACTCAAAGAAGAAGAAGACAAGGAAAAGAAGTCTTTAAATGCTGGGATGATTCTCCGACAGAGCTTCCACAGCAAAGAAGATAAATAAAAAGTAAAAAATTGGCTGAAAGCGACCCTATATATATAGGATCCCTCAACGGTCAGGATCGAAGCATCCAAATCAAGATCTCACCAGATATTGACATGTGGTGATATTTGAGCCAATCATTGATCGGACGGTTCGACGCACCTACTCCAGATCGAGCCACATCACCACTATCCGTATGAACAGCTCTGACCCAATGACATTCGGATACGTATCAAAGATCTACTTGTCATAATCATATCGTCTAGCACCGAATCGTCTTTTTGAAATGACATCTGACACTGACATATGGAATCAAAAATCGAAGATCCGTCCGAAGATCTTCGACATAAAAAGCCACCTGACCTGAAGGAGAGGCGTTCACCTGACCATCGGCACTAGGGGTGAAGAGCTGAAATTGTTCCAAGATGCGATACTGCTCTCGGAGCCGATAGACGTTTGGTCCCAAAAATGAAGAAGCCTCCACTTCTGGGTCTGATGGGGTGTCGTCAGTCGGATTCTCTGACCGACCATCCCGAGAGGAGGAACCCCTAGCCATTGGAGAAAAGGCAACAAAAGACGGAAGACTCAAAAAGACAGGGACTTAATCTGGAACTTAAATAAGAAGAAGACAAGGAAAAGAAGTCTTCAGACGCTGGGACGATTCTCCGACAGAGCTTCCACAGCAAAGAAGACAAATGAAAAGTAAAAAGTTGGCTGAAAGCGACCATATATATATAGGATCCCTCAATGGTCAGGATCGAAATACCTAAATCAAGATCTCACCAGATGTTGACACATGGTGACATCTGAGCCAGCCATTGATCGGACGGTTCGACACACCTACTCCAGTTCGAGCCACGTCACCACTATCTATGTGAACAGCTCCGACCCAATGACATTCGGACACGTGTCAAAGATTTACTTGTCAGAATCATATCGTCTGACGTCGAATCATCTTTTCGAAACAACATCTGATACTGACATCAGATATCGAATCGTCCTATCAATATGACAGTCTAATGATGGTTCTGTACTCACTGAAACGACAAAACAGCCGACGCTCATATCTCGAAAAAAACTAGCAACCAAATTAGGATTCGATATGGCACAAAATAACTCTCTTCGTTCAACGTGACAAAACCACGTGGTGGCACATGGTGGGTCACCTTGGACTTAAGAGTCGGAGGCAACTGTTGGAGTAAGTCAATCGACCCCCGACTCAAGTCAACCAATCCTGACTTCGACTCAACAAAGGCTGACCGACCGAACATACAATTCCAACTATTCTTCGACTGACTGGACAAATCATACTGACTCGTTGTCGGCAGACCGACAGACATTCGGCTACTACCGATCAATAGCGAACAACTTGAATAATCTCCGATCCATGATCGTCGGCATATTAGAACTACTAATCGATGGTTCGTTCGGATCTTCTACCGACATATCAACACTACCGACATATAGTCGGTCAATCTGCTCAACATACTATAACCGCTATGAACGGTTATCGACTATGTGTCACGATAATTAATGAAAATTAACAACTCACTAACTCCATATTATGATCCGATAATTTAGCACTATAAAAAGCGAGACCACATGCTCGACGATTATATCAGAATCATCTATAAAAGGAGGATAAGTGAACAGCACTGGTAAAATACTTTTGAGCCAGAGCTCTGCTACTCTCAACATTCAAAAATCTACTATTCATCAATTTCCTCTCTAATTTAAGTATCGAAGGGTCTCCGTCAGACACAACTCCGGTCTGTGAGAACATTATTTTGCAAGTGCTCATCACCAGCGACAGACGATAGGGAGTTGACCGTAACAGAACAAAATTAAAATTTTGTCAATATAAAAAATATTTCATAAGGCATGCTAAGTCTATCGTGCACTTGTTAGGGATGAATCAGGTACCAACAAAATCATGATTTCAAATAATTAATACTATCTATTACACTCAATTATCATTATACTTTTGAAACATTTCTATCATATTTTTTGAAAATAATCAATGATTTTTAAAAGATAAAAAGTATAAAAATAAATTATGCTTAAAGAAAATTTTAGGCAAAATTACGTGAGATGCATTGTAATTTGTGGGGCTTTACAGTTTTACTTTTTCAAAAAATATCTTATCGAACAGAAAAGCCCCATCTTATATAAATTTAAATTTTTTTAATTCATAATTAATATAAAATTAATGATATTTTTTTTTACATGATAATGAGTTGGTTTATAAATTCAATCCTATAATAAATCCGAGTATGTCATGTGATCGGCTTAGGATAAATTTGGGTCATGGGTACTTTTTACGAGATCCATCTCCGGACCCAACAATTTCTGACCGATGCATGAGGGCGGGAACTCCTGGCCGCTAGTTTGTTTCCAAATAAAATTGTTTCGACCGGTGATAGCATAAAAACCACGGAATATTCTCCCTCTCTCCAAAACTTCTCAAAACGGTGGGAGCCGCCGGAATCTACGCGCTCGTTACCGATGTATCGTAATCATCATCGTCCACGTGGCAGACTGAGGACCGGTTCCCCACCTCATCCAGAACGTCGGAGTGCGCGGCACTCGGGCTTGAAGATCCCGCGCCAACTCGACACGCGCCGTCCAAAGCATCCCGCCAAAATTTAAATTATCCCGGAAAAATCCCTTCCTCGCCGTACCCGCGTCTTCCCTCGTACGCTTTTCCTCTTTATCTCGGAAGCTTCAAATGCCCCACTCTAACGGCATCATCACATGTTAGATCTTTTTGATACTGGTGGGCAGACAACGGCCGTCACATCCGTTACTGGCATTGAGCCGATAACGATTTCGTTCCAGGAAAGCCAAAAACTTAAACCATCAATCCGGTAACAAGTCTCCAAAACTCACCAGTGCCGGTGACCCGATCCCTTCTCCTTCCCCGTGAAGCCTCGCCCCAAAAATTTCAAATTCCCCGCGCGCACCCACCCCCCCCCCACCCCGCCCCCCGCTCCTCCCAATCCCGAAATCTCCCTATAAAAATCCCCCAACCCCCTCCTCTTATCACCACAATAATTCCTCCTCCCTCCGGTTCCCCAAACACCTCCATCTTCAAGTTTTTTTCTTCCTGGAAATACCCTCGACCTCGATCATGCCGTCGATGCCCGCCGCCGCTGGCACCGTGGAGGAGCTGGAGGAGCCCCTCCTCGCCCCGAACCCCGATCGCTTTTCGATGTTCCCCATCCGCTACCCTCCGGTGTGGGAGATGTACAAGAAGGCCGTCGCCTCCTTCTGGACCGCCGAGGAGGTCGATCTCTCCAGCGATCTCCCCCACTGGCTCCACACCCTCACCACCGACGAGCGCCACTTCATCTCCCACATCCTCGCCTTCTTCGCCGCCTCCGACGGCATCGTCCTCGAGAACCTCGCCGTCCGCTTCATGTCCGACGTCCAGATCCCCGAGGCTCGCGCCTTCTACGGCTTCCAAATCGCCATCGAGAACATTCACTCCGAGATGTACTCCCTCCTCCTCGAATCCTACATCAAGGATCCGGACGAAAAAGATCGCCTTTTTCGCGCCGTCGAGACCGTCCCGGCGGTGACAAAGAAGGCCCAATGGGCCCTCCGGTGGATCGAGTCCTCCGAGTCTTTCGCCGAGCGCCTCGTTGCATTTGCCGCCGTTGAGGGGATCTTCTTCTCTGGCTCCTTCTGCTCCATCTTCTGGCTCAAGAAGCGTGGTCTCATGCCGGGGCTCACCTTCTCCAACGAGCTCATCTCTCGCGACGAGGGCCTCCACTGCGACTTCGCCTGCCTCCTCTACTCCCTCCTCAACCGCAAGCTCTCGGAGGACCGCATCAAGTCGATCATCGCCGACGCTGTGGACATTGAGAGGGAGTTCGTTTGCGACGCGCTGCCGGTGGCGCTGGTGGGGATGAACGGGGATTTGATGAGCCAGTACATTGAGTTCGTGGCGGATCGGCTCTTGTTGGCTTTGGGATGTGGAAAGTTGTACGGGGTGGCGAATCCATTCGACTG
Organism: Elaeis guineensis; assembly: GCF_000442705.2. Lineage (NCBI taxonomy): Eukaryota > Viridiplantae > Streptophyta > Magnoliopsida > Arecales > Arecaceae > Elaeis > Elaeis guineensis. The sequence continues at coordinate 89,531,376 of NC_026001.2, read as the reverse complement.
GATGGAGCTGATATCACTTCAAGGGAAGACTAATTTCTTCGAGAAGAGGGTCGGAGACTACCAGAAGGCGGCAGTTATGTCAAGCTTGAATGGGAATGGCCATGGAGGTAACCATGTGTTCAAGTTGGATGAGGATTTTTGAATGCATCTTTCTCTCTCTTTTCTCTGTAATAATTCCTTTGTTTCTTTTTCCCTTTCTCTTTGGTTGGTTGCGTTGACTGAAGAATTATGTATGGTTATGAGAAATATATTGATAATGCTATTAATCATCGTTTAGAAGCTATGGATTGTCTATCGATTGCTGTTTGTATAGAAAGCTTTGTTTTTGTTCAGATATTTGGTGTTTGAGGTAATGCCTCCAAGAAATGGAGGTTTTGTTGTTTTTAGTTATTGGGGAGATTCCTGGCTCTACACCAGAGTAAAGATAGTGGTCTTTCTAGCACTTGGTAGTTGGTGCTTAGTTACCATTGTTATGGTTAATGAAGGATCTATATCATCTTGTGTATGTAATTAGTAATAGTCGTGTAACACAGGAAAATGCGCAGTGCAATTTTTTTTTCCATTTACTGTTAGGTATATATTTTATTTTAAAGTCTAATTTTTATTGGTGCTTCTTATTTGATGCAAGATCATAACCTTTACCATTTTAGCCTACCACAGATCCAAGATATGGGATTGCTTCCTTTGGTAAAGGTACATGGACTTGAGGATCTAGTTTTACTGGTTTGTTGCAAGAAAGTGTCTCCTTAACCTGGCCATTGGACTTGCAATTTAGACTAGTTGCTTTTATTATATATTTTTGTTATTCCACATGTTGTGTTATTATAAGCAATTAAGAAAAGATTTTTTTTTTTTTTTTTTAAAGTCTAGAATTTGGTTCGATCTAAAAGGAGATGAATTTTACTAGAGAAGCTAGGTTCAAAGATGTGGATATGAAAATTAATATTTTTCTCTAATCTTAGAGAAACATTAAGATAAGATAAATTTCACATAAGCAACATCAATATAATTTTTTCCATGTGTATATAATTTAATAAAAAATAAAAAATACTTAATAGCTTAATTTGTTAATTGCTGGAACAATAATCAAAAACCTTTAGCCTTATTCCTCATATTTAAGGTTGAGTTTTGAAGTTTGACCTATGTTCTTTTATGTCTGCATTGGCCAATACATCCTACATCATAGAAAGTAACCTAAATCTTGGTGTGGGTTGTGAATGTCAGAATTAGGATTTTATGGTGACCAAGGGCTACTTTATATTGAATGAAAGACCAATTTAATAGTTTTTAGGAAACAAAATATGGAATATTATATGCAATGATACTGGATATATCTAACTAGGTAGTTCCTCCTTTATATGTGATTTGGAAGAAACTAGCCTATTTGAAATTTTATTTTTGCAGAATAACTTACTAAGATTGAATGCAAGAACTTGTTAAAAAGTCCTATTAGGTCCCTTATGTTTAAAGTGGATTATAGTATTTTTTTCATTTGAAATTATTATGCTGGAGAACCTTTTTGTATGATGAAGTTTGAATGCTTAAGCATTCTATCATCTTGAAATATTTTGAGAAGCCGTGGCCTTAAGGTAATCAAGTTTTGTAAGCAATTGGCTGTCCCTAAAACTGAAGGTCAGCATATGGACATTAAGAATGACAATTTACTTTTGGGTAACTGTAACTATTTTCTTCATCAGTCATCTTGGATGGTAGGATCATTTCTCCACCAAAACTTTAACTTATTTTTGTTATCAATCCACTTCGACTTGGTGGTAATTATTATTCCATTACTCTTTGTTGTATGGGATCTCCATAAATCTTGGAAGTATGAAATTCCAAGAGACTTATTAGCGAACTAAAACCAAAAGATGCGATTCATCATAGGATGAGAAAAACTAGGGAAGCTATAACAAAAATTTAAACTAAAATATTGATGTCTTGCATCATCATGAAATTTCAGGAAGAAATACTGAGATTGCTCATGCCCAAGTCCAAATTGGTTGGCAATTGGAAGTGTCACAGGCAAGATGAGTAAAAAGAAGGGTAAAGATTATAATCTGCAGCATATGGGAAAAACCATATTTGCTAAAAGTGGCTAAAGAAATATGAAAGTTATAAGTACTTCAGGAAGTGTGAGTTTAAGAAATGCATGGGTTACTCCAAAAGGACTTTATGGAAACATTTTGAGAGACCAGATCCCATGGAAATTTATATTTGTTTCTCAATGCTCATGTTTTTTCTCACAAAGCAAAGTCAAAACAACCTATTTTTGAAAAAAGACCTCGAAATGCTATTTCAGATTACACCTAAGCAAATCTGGCTCGGCCCACCTGTCTGATCTGCCGGCCCAATTTTGGACGGGCTTAGGCAGGGGTTTTCGGCCTGTCAGGTCATGCTGGGGCTGGAACTCGAGGTCTTATTAAGTTTTGGCTGGGCTTGTGCTAAACTAAAAGTATATGGTCCAGCCCAACCTAGCCCTTATACAGCAGGGGGAAAAAAAATCTCTACATTGTCAACTCAGTTACCATTTCTCCACCCTTCAGTTATTTGTTTGACAATAGCATATTTGGGTGTGTGGAGATATGGGGGAGCAAATCTCTCTCTCTCTCTCTCAAAGAGAAAAAGAAAAAAAAATCTAGAAAATGAAGTGCTTTAATTGGATGTGGAGCAAGTCTCTAGAGTGGTGAGTTTCCTGAGAGATTCTTAAGTAGGTGGTGTGGAGCACTCCAAGCAGAAGTTTCCTGCCACAAAGCTCTGACTGAAGTATCTTTGGCCAATCTTTACATTATTTTAGGCCATAAGTATCAGCTACCATGTATACTCACATTAGATGAGTCCATCTTTAAGTCTCATGGTTATTGACCATACATGCCATTTTACTAATTGAATGAATTGAAGTCAGCAGTTCTCATGCGTTTATATTTCAAATGCTTGTTGGTTGCATTTTACGTTGTTCAGCTTTTCCTGGACAAGGACTAATTCGTGTCTGCTATCAACATCCAAATACATACCTCACTGAAAAGTGGGAAAGAGAATATTAAGTATATATTAAAACCTAAATTCACCTTTCTCTTCTCAGGAACCCAGGGTGAGACCCTACTAAACACACTACCTTTTTTCAAACTCCATAGCCCTGATTTTTTTTTTTTTTAAGCTAAGATTTAGCTTACAGCTTCTCCTTGATAGCATGCCCAGTAAAATCTGGTAATTAGCATCCATGTCTTCCCAACTTCTCTATATTGGAACAAAACAATCCCTCATGCTTGTTGCAATGCAATCATAGCTACCCGACCTGTCATAACCCAGTAAATTTTAGCATACACACACACACACACACACACACACACTGATGGTAAGATAACGGACTTCACAAAAACAATATTATACAAAGAGATGAAGGTTTCTCAGTTAATTTAAAGATATTACATTACATGTAGCTTCTAACAGTAGGATAGACAAAATTTAACCTGGAACCTTACTCGAAACAAGCATAAAGGAAGTAAGAGAGCCAGAGAGGGAGAAGACAAAAAAAACCATTTGGCATATGGATATGCAAGCAAGGTTGTTCTCTAGCTAGTGGCAACACTATAGATATGCTAAAATACCACAATCATAACCATGATCCTTAACCCAACTATTTGGTGCCATCTAACAAATCCAACACCAAGATTTCTAGTTATAAATTGCATTCAATTCAGCAAAAGACTTTTCGAATCTTTTCCACACTTCCATCCATGCTGTCCCATGTTTTTTTCTCTGATTTCTGACATTTCAACATAAATCTAAGCATCTCTCTTTTATCATGGTCTGCTTAGATTTTTTCTGCACATAGCTATGCCAGTTGTGTCAGCTATCATGACTTTATCTTTAATTTGTGCGGCTCTGCTTTCTCATATAATCTTTTACGTGTCCATTGTAGTTTATGAGCAATGTACTTATAATGTTATATGATATTGTTGAAGTTTGTGTTCCCTTTTCTCATTGTAGAATAAGATTGTCCAAATAAATAAACACAATGTAGAGTTGAAGTCTCTAATGACTAAAGCCTGCTTGCTTAATTGCTCTGTTGGTCCTGAGTATTGTCCAATACAAGAGTGCCAGCTAAATTTCTGCCAGGAACCAGACACCCCCATATTATTCCTGACATTGGAAGTTGGTGTCAACTGGGATATTTAGAAGACAACAAGAACAACCTTGCTGCCCTTAAGCCTCTCTGAATCATCTGCACAAGGTCTTTTCTGCATCAGAGTCAGAGTTTTCTTGTAACTGTAATACTTGCCTTATCCTATGTATATCTAATTGACCATGCAAAGATGATTTGACGATCAATCCATTATATTTGGACTTGACATTTTCTCCCTGGGAAGGATGAGATAACAAACTGAAAGCATGCCATAATAGATTCTGATGTTACCAATAACAATAGGGAAGAGATGGCCATTGATGAGGCTGAGTTTGAGCCAAGTGAGTTTGCAGGAAAAATGTTTGGATGATACATTCAAATACATCTCTTTTTGATCTCCATAGCTGTGTTCTTTTACCGCTTTGTATGCATTTTCTATAATTTATCTTTTAGGTGAGCCATGGACTCAAGCTTATTTCTGTAACTATTGATTCTTGTCCAGATTCAGTTGCGGTTATCTACTTCTACGGTAAATGTTAACTGCAGGCTTTGACTGGATGGTTAGGAGGTGTAAAGGATTAGTTGCTTCATTTTGATAACTGTTTCGTTAATTTGAATGCTGATTAAGTTGGTTGTGCTGATGACATTGGTTGGTGCAACTAACTGCATTAGTAATTCTTAATGGATAATTTGTATAGGATATAACAGTGTTAATTTAGGTTGTAATTAATGATGAAAAAATGGATTAGTTCATCAAATTTTGGCTTTCAAGAGAATGAAAAAGATTAGTTGCAGGGTCTACCAGGGTCAGTGTTACTGGTCACGAGTCGCTGTATGGCTCGCTATCTAAGAATTTTTGTGTGAGATTTGGCAGGATCGTGTATGTTTTATGTGCAGGACACTGCTCAAGACACTAACCTCCAAGAACATGCACCCACTGGTCGTAGACACATGGGCCCTGCATCGGTGGATGATGATGTAAAGAATCTTTCTGAAATCTTTCACAAATTTCCTAAATTTTTTCTGAGGTTTTGAGACAAGTGTCGAGACTGGAAAAGAATCAGGTAAATTTTTCACCAAGTATCTGATAAATATTATTTTTCACTGTAAACATATTTGTCGCAAAGAATCAAGTTTTTATAAATATCATATGATATCATAATAAAATATGGTGATATAACTGTGAGAATATTTATCAGTTTTCTCCATTGGTTATGCACTGGCATGGTAAAAATTCTGTTATAAATTTGATTCCATAATTTTACATTTAAATTTAAAATATCTCAATATTTCCTACCCCAATACAAACCTAAGCCAAGAATGTGATGCTTTACCATTAGATGTAATACAGGTCCAGCACGGTACTGCTAACTTTCATACACATATTTAACATGTTAAATGCGTCCCTTTTATTGTTTTTGAGAAGAAAAGTAAACCAATATGTACATATCAGTGGCCATTACTTCTGTCTCCATGGTAACATTTTAATTTCTAAAGACAGACATGATCTTGTGGTTGATGGTTCATTATGAGGAACTTATCATGTAGTAATCAGCCCATAGATTTCATTGACAAAGGAATTATTCACTTCACCTCCATCACTAGTTCTATAGTTGAGGGTTGGTAGCACATCAAATCCACCAAGGACTGCCAGTGTCCCTCTCTGCTCGGAGTTTGGCTAAAGACATGGAGTCCTGTCTTAGGACCACTGTAAGACTACGGTGGTCCTCCACCTGGATTCCCACCATGCATCGTCCCACTATATCAGCCTGCAGTCTCCATGATGACACAAATCTGTGGGATCCATCAGATGGATGCAGACATCTGGTCAGCTCCATCGACTAGCCACCGTTGCATCATTGTCGGGCAAGATGTTCGATCAACAGTTGGTTATTGATCAGACTGTTCGCATCAGATGTACATCGAATGGTCCTGTGCTGCCTTGGCAGCTAGCAGGTTCTTAGAGGACCACCAGAGAGACTAAATGGACTGAAGCATGGCCAAGTCTTAACTTTTAAATCTAAGCTGATGGGGACCAAAGATATCCACTAGGTGCTCCTTAGCAGTAGTGGGAGACCATGATGTATAAATCATTGTCTAAAAAGAGTGCAATCTCTCTCACCCCACTCACATCAGACACAGGACCCTGTGGTTTGGCTGAGGGCATCACCAAAAAGCTGAGATTAAATGGTGGAATACCTCTCCTCACACATGCTTCATGTCTCCTTGGATCCAAAAGCATTTCCCTTCAAAAGCAGCTAACCACCAACCTATTAAGATATTGGGTGCAGCCAAGGAGATGCCAGGGTCAGGTAGGGGGGTCTGGCAGCTTTACTTCTGTAGTAGATGTGATGTGATGATTTCAAAGCGGGAGATGTTTTGCAGAGCAGCAGTGGTGGTTAGGGTCACCTCAACTATCCTTTTCCACTAAGTTATGCTCTTGGAGACAGCCTCTAAACTGTGACTGAGGGTGAGAGTATTGATTTCAATGTTCATGCCAATCACTCTCTCCAGTCTCCTTTACAAACTCATCTGAGAGATTGCATCTGCAAAGGACTGTTGGGATTTGTCTAAAATTATTGATCTCCTGTCCACCATGAGTTGGATCCACACAAAAGAAGCTTTTTGAATGATAATATTTAACTTGAATGTACCATAAGCAAAAGGATAGTATTTCTTTTGACACCTGATTAAACAATGAATGTGCCATAAGCTAAAGCAATTAAATTTTGAGTTAAATATTATCTTTTTTTGAGGGTTAAAAAAAAGATAATATTTAACTTGAAATTTAATTGCTCTAGCTTATGGTACATTCATTGTGTAAATAGATTTTCAGAAGAAAACAAATTACAGTAACACCACACACAACAAAAAGCTAGGAATACCAGTATACTAGTGAAAAATATACTGTAGATCATCAAAAATATCTAATATTAAGGGGACTATATATAATTTTTTCACTGCCAAGGTTAAAGGGTTGCATATGGAAGTGATAAATGGGCTGCAACACTCGGCATATTGTCCAGCAGCCACACGTGCATCCTTTGCCAGCTCGATGAGTTATCCATGTCAAGGGCTGGAATCTTGAACCTCTCAAAAGAGAGGATGGTACCCCCTGACAGGCTGCGTCCTCTCCACTGGTGGACATGAACTTGAGACCATAATTAAAATTAATGCAAATTATTAGTTTAGTACTAGCAAAGCATCAGGTCTTATTTACAAAACGCAAATTCCATAAACCCATTCCGACAAACATCAATTCATCAAACATTTGATTCTAATTTCGTAGGATGACTAGAATATAAATTTTACATTATTTATTTTAGTACAAGAATTTTCCAATTTTCATAAAATGATCAAGGGAACCTCATAGAAACAGATCTGTCCCTTTCTCTCTTTTCATATCAACCCAAAATATTCTATGAGAAATAAGATTGAAGTTGTTGGATACCGGCATATCTATCTCCATATTTATTTTATATTTATTTTATTTGATGAATATGTATATGAATATAAATTTTAGTTGGATGCAAAAATTTATATTTATATTTATTTTAAATAAAAAATGATATAAATTGGATATTGAAAGTGTTCATAGAAATATGGATATGAGTTAGATAATTAAATTTTATAATCATAAAATTAAAAAATTATTAAATGAAAGATAAATCAAATTAATAACATATTAATATGATTATTTATTATTTTTAAAATTTTATAATTATGATATAAAATTAAATAAAATTATTAGATTGGATAATTATCTATTTATATCCATATTTATATATTTTTAATTAATATGGATATAAATATAAATATTAATCGAATATTGTAAATTATATCCATATCGAGATAAATTTAAATAAAAAAAAAATAAATCTAAACAAGTATTATCCGATCCACTTTCACCTCTAACAGGAAAACATAATAGACTTGATCTCAGGAGTGCCATGGATTGCACTGTAGCCAAACATACATGAAAAAATCGGATTCAAAGTGATTCGATCCCACCAACTAAATAAAATGTTATATTTATCCGTACGGGGCAGACAACCTAGGCCTACTCAAGGCGCGCTAAAACTCTCTCCAACTCACACACGTGCCGATGCAATTATTGCACCCTCTAGCATTTGCCAACCCATAAAGGGCCAAAAAGGAACGTGGAAACAAAGGCAACAAGAAAAGGAGGTTGTCCCACTGCCAATAGATCTAATTAGCAAGGATACAAAATTGACCAATAGCATCCAAGCCAGAAAGAACCAACCAAATTCTGGAGCCGAGCTTAAGATGAGGCCACTTTTTTTCCCCCAAAAAATTCAGGATGAGATAGAACAGAGGCTTGATTAAAGCTCTTAGTCCAATAATAAAAAAGAAAAAATCGAAGGAAGTCACCTATCTGATCAAAATATATATAAAAAAAAGGCTCATCCGCTTGCATTGTAAGTGCACAAAATTGACAGTGATGCTCATCATGAGAACTAGGATTCACCAAATTTTTAAGGTGCAAAGGATACCCCGTGAAAGCATGGGCATGCTGGTAAATTAGCTACTGGGAGAACAGAATATAAAGACCCATGTCACCAACCCTCACAACTCCTCACCAACTTTGTTCAATATTCCTCTGCAAGTCTTGTTCCATGGAAGAAGATGATGAGAGAGAACTGCAGCTACTACTGCCTGCACCTTCCTCAGCTCATGTTCCCTGCAAGGCACCCAAGTCTGCAGTGATAACCGATCCTGCTGACCATCCACCACTTGACCTGAGCCTGTCGATGAGCGTTGGACCATGGAGGCCACCTTCAAATGAGGAAGCTAAGAGCAACATGAGAAATGCGCAAGCACTGAAGCAACAGACTGCAGAGCAGATCCGACTTGCCGCTGTAGAGAAGGCTTATGCCGAGCGAGTGAGGGAGCTGACAAGGAGGGAGCTGGAGCTGGCGGAGAAAGAGTTTGCACGAGCTAGGCTGGTGTGGGAGCGAGCCCGAGAAGAGGTGGAGAAGGTGGAGAGGATGAAAGAGATGGCCACCAGAAGGATCAATTCCACTTGCATGGAGATCACCTGCCAAGCTTGTCAGCAACGGTTTCGACCATAGTAGGACTCCTATAGGATTTCTGCTTCAGGCTCTTTTCTTATTTCCTGGTTTGTGATCATGATCTCATTATTTTTCCATTTAACTCTTCCAAGTCCACATCCCCAAGTTGAAAGCTATGGACAAGTTGTATAAAAGAAAAGATATCCTCCTCTCTCATCCCTATTCCTTCACCACTTCTTCCCATTTTCAACAAGATGCTAAACAATTCGATCTACATTCAAATTAGTAAATTGCCAGATGGTGGAAAAAGCTGAATGTTTCGATGCAGGAACTGTAATAGCTAAATTTATCGATCCGTCTGGTGTTGATATTTATTCTTGAATATCTGATGTAATCCATGAAACAGCAGTCGTCTTTCCCAGAAAAATGTGACAAGAGGGCAGAAACATCTGCATGTTTATCATCTGTAAAGATCCGTGGTATTCCTGTCATATTAGAAGGCAAGGAAATAATTTAGAGCAAGCTTGGCCATTTGAAGTGCATATTACATTGGTGAAAAGTAATAATGAATTAAAGTAGCACTTAATTAAATGTGATGTTCCTCGATTAGTAAAATTTTGCAGATATTCTGTGCCTTCTGTTCATCAAAAAAAAAAAAAAAAAGAAAAGAAAAAGTGATGGTCTGTAGCCTCTTCAAATTATGTTTCTTAAGTTCATACCGTCATATACTGCATAAACAGTCCATATGACCATAAAACTTAAAAAAGAGAACAAAATAAGGTTGGTTATTGAGGTATATTTCTTAGTTGTTCATCAGAAAGCGATCCAGTTAAGACTGGGGGAATGCTAGTATCCTTTCTTTTTAGAGATTCCCTGCTTTAATCTTTTTAAGAATGAGATCCAGCATGGCAGGGAATACCACAAACTCCAGCACAGAGCTAGCAAACTGACAAGCATATGGTAAAGAGACAACATGAGCGTGTCTCTGTGCCTGAACCCATTCCAGTAATGCAGTAAATGCTGGAATCCACTCATAAGACAATTTGTGATGTTCAGCCCATGGCTGCTGTAAGAACGCAGCACAAGGTGCAATAAATAAGTTTTCTGACAGCACAACATTTTTATTGTCCAACATGAACTGTACCCTTGAAAATGGCAAACAACCATATGCAGTTAAAAGAACATAACGACTGGTCATTGAATTTTTCAAACTTTAATTGATAGGACACATCAACTGATCACAGAATTTTTCAAATTTTCATTTATGGAACACTAATTGCAGGTTGAAGTTCAGTAAATGTTTGAAATTACTGCAAGATGGGGGCAGCCGAGAAAACAATCAATGCAAACTAAGTGATAGATTATTGCAAGACAGGAGACAACTGAGAAAACAGTCTTCTTGAATTCTTGCCAGTTATTAATGTGAGCTACAGTGCGAAATTAATGCAAGAGAGCAGAGAATCGAAAAAAACAGTCTTTCTAATTTTAGCTACTATCAAATGCAAGTGTATGTCTAAGTCCATCCAGGATTTCTGCTTCTCTCTTTCTTTCCAAATTTGCCTGCAGCCTAATGATTTAATAATGAGTACTTCTTATACCCTTCAATTTGTTACACTAATACGAAATTCTCTGCAACTCCACATCCATCAAGAGTCCTGTCTCTTGACTTAAGTCCAATCCTCAGCTTCAAGACTTAGTATTGAGGAGTAATACATACACTTCAATTTTGTAAGATGCACTTCATTTTGCTTGTCTCTCTCAATCTAGAGAATCAATCACAGTGGCTCTATATCTTGTTAGAAACATATACCATGCTCAATAAGGTTTATATGACTTGGTGTTAGATTTTTCTCATATAATCAGATAAGAGCACAAGAATGGTTCATAGACTTCAATAACATGCTAAAGCAAATTGAAAAAGATGAACTATGCATTTAACTGTCATAAACAGTAGTCTCTTAGGTTTAGCATGGTTCTTGTCACACATCTTTATTTGACATGATATATTTGCCCAGTGACTAAGATAATCAATAGAAAAAACTCAATGAATTCATTTTTTTTATATCAAAGTAATCCCAGCTAATATATTGCTAGTGTTTTATACAAGTCCTAAAGCAGAAAATAGGGAATATCAAGACCTTCATTATAATTCAAAGAAAAGGAAACAAAAAAGAAACAATAGCTTAACTGAAACATTCATTAACCTTGGAAGCATTCACTTGCTTGCCCAGCCATAAGCACAATGTCACCACCAAGCTGGAACATGGCTCTTGGGTTATCCTTCCTAAATTTTCCTCCAAGGAGAAAGATTGCTTTGCAGCCTGGGCTGCAAAAGAAGGTATATAAGCAATAATTGTAGCATGGTACTAAAAAGCTTAATAATGAGAGGAAATTAAATTGCAATACCTTATGCTCGTTATAGGCTTACTCCAATCTGCTTCAATGTCGTCAAGGTGACCACCTAGCATATCACCTGTGACTAGGAATGGGAAAAGAAAAAAATGCATTCCTTCAGAAACCCATGGATCATGCTATTCTTTATTCAATATTCTAATGCCAAAATTGGCATTCTATGTTTCATTAACTTCCAAAATATATATTAGTTGCAAACAACAGCTAGAATAAGCATTAGATTTCAGTTATACCTCTGACATTCTTGGACCAAAACAGTTTACTTTTGCAGCTTCTGGCTGAAACTCTTCCCCTGATGGCATGGCAGGTACAATTATTTTCTCAGAAACCACACAAGTGCATCTGGCATCTTGTTATGGGGGAGAGACACATCAGAGTTGTGCTACACGACCAAGGACCAACAAATACAGAATATATAAAAATAATTATGGAACAAATAACCATGCAATTGAACAAATGGAAGTATGTAAATAAATGTTAAGAGGATGCTATACGCAGAAATTTGGCAGCCACAACAAAAAAGAAAAAAATGGAGAAATAATGAAGTTCCTGCTTTAAACACAGCCAGGATTTCAGGTTGTTTAGAAATTAGTAGTGATAAATCCGAACAATTAAAGAAAAAGGATAACAATCTATTTACCGAATTGCAGATTGCCATGATGATTTAATAAATAGTCTCTCATGCCTCTAAAGGTCATACCTGAAGATTGGATTAGAGAGTAACAAGAAGTATATAGCACTGCAGCCCAGAAGGTTGTTTCTTAAAAACATATCAATGATAAAAACAAAAATAAAAATAAAAGTATATGCAAGAAAAAAGTTCTTATTAACTAGAATCCTTACAACTAATTCGTCACTATTCTCATAATTTCCAAAAGCTTGCCTTAGAGGAGTAATTTCTGTTTTTCTGGCTACCGAGGTCAAGCTAACTTTCTTTTCAATTCTGTGTTTGGACATTATTGTTATATTGATGAACTAAATTTCATGCTCATTATTTCAACATCTTTCCATCAAAGATATGAACCAAACCACCCCACCCCCCCTCATCTCAGTTTTTCTCTGTTTTGTCTGATTAGGAGCTGTTGTAGTTTGAAGGACTGGTGCCGATTTCTACCCCACCTATCTGGCAGGGCATAATGTATCAATGTATGTTATGCTGGTCAGATACCCAGTCAAAATATGCAATGCATATCTTGTACCAGTTCCCTACCAGTCCAGTAATGGTAATTCTCAGTAGGGACACGAAAGGTCCAGTACTTAAAACCATGGTCAGTTTTTATCTGCTATACCAAATGGAAATAGTTGTTGAAGATTTCAATGATTGATCATATCAAAATGGTGTGCATGGACCTAAAGGATTTTAATGATCCGATCTTATACTGTAATTGCCTATTTGTTTAATAGTAAAAAGCCAATGCATGGATGAAATGGAGCACACTGTGCAGCTCTCATTCATAACTTGACACAAAAATATTTTTGAGGAATAAAAGTATTTCCTCAAAAATGTTGCTTTTCCTCCTTCAATGTGGGTTCTGTATTGAAACAGTTTCTTTTGTGTAACTTTGTGTTAAACATTAAGTGGTATTACATTATCCCTCCAATTTTTACCACCTTTTTTTCTAATTAAATTGCAACTGGTGAGATCCTATCTTTTCTTGTCTTAACTTGGGTCTATGGGTGAGGTGGTTTGATGTTCCATTCAACTCACCCCAACTTAATGTCTTTAATATAACAGGTAGGCTTTCTCAAAAATGATATTTACTCCTCTTCCTTTTATATTGCAGTTTTTTAGCTTCATGTACAATTTAGGAACCTGGTGGATAAATTTTAACACCAGAAAATGGTAAAACTTTGTTTTAGACGTGGTGGCAATTTACATAATCAAGGATAGCAAAGTTTGGATCCAAAGGGCAAACAAAATGACGATGAAAACTCGAGATCCTTTTAATTCATAACAAATCAAGAAAATTGGTTTGAATAATAACAAGTAAAAATGCGTGCACATGAACAGCCCCCTATGCAAATTAGTAGATAAATCCAACCGCAATCTAAGCCAACTACGAAAAATGCCAACATTTCCATCATCGTGGAAACACATACGGGATATATTCTTGGAGAAGCCCAATCCATCCAGTTTTCTATTATAATTTCAGGTAAAGAGAAGAAAAGAAACAACATTTGAAATTGAAAACAGAATTCTAATGGTTACCTGGGCAATCACTGAAGCAGAAGAGATCGAAACTGGGGCGTCGGCTTCTTCCTGCAACCAATTCCAGCGAATTGGGGTTTGGAATTGGAAACCTTAGTGTTTTGGAGGGGAGAGGGGAGGGACCTGGACTTGGGTTTGTCGGTCTCGTGGAGCTTGTAACGCTTCTCGGCCCGCCGAAACGCGGTTCGCTCCCAATCCGCCGGATCGGTTCCGTACATCGTGGCGTCGCCGGGTTTGTCCTCGTAACGGTTCACCGGAAAAAACGCACTTGCAACAGTTGTTTATGACCTGAGTGAGTGGAGCCCTAACAGTGATTTAAGGATAAAACTTATATAGCCGGATAGATCAGAGAACAAATTACAATCAGATATACTTTAAAAATATCTATTAAAAAATAGAAGATCGTATATATTTATATATTAAAATATTAAAAAATATGAATAAATAAATTCTAAAAATATTTGAATAATTTAGATAAATATCACATAACTATTCTTTTTTTGATGGATGTCCCAATATATACACATGACAGATGATGATGGTCCGATCATAATTTTTTTCATGATTGATGCGATCATAAATTTTTTTTTTCGTGATTTAAATCAATTTTTTTTTCCATAGATAACAATTCTTTCTCATTGTTTAATTTTTATTCTATTTTTGCTATTCTTTTTTTTTGTACTAGTTTGATTTTGTCCTCCTCCTGTTGTTCCTATTGCCGTCGACAAAAAGTTGGTTGTTGATTTATTATCTATTTATTTTTTTATTTAATTAATATTATATTTTTTACTAATGAGAAAAGAATGTCGTCATCTTTCTCTTCTCATATTATCTTGTTATTCTTCTATCTTCTCTTTGATTTGAATAGCAAGTGACCATATAGGAAATTTTTATCAAAAAAAAATGAGGCATAAAGAAGAGAGAGGCGATAGAGGGAGATAAAAATAGCAATAATAATTGTCAATTTTTTATCGATAATAATTTTTAATATGAATGTGATGATATTTTCTATTATGGTTATGAGTGGTAGTAATCAAACAAAAAGAATGCCAAAGAAAAGAAGAGGGAGAGAAATTAAGTAGGAAGTCAGCAACCAAAATTCTCACGGTCAATTTCCTATCAAAAAGTTAATAGTTGGTAGTTGAAGCTTTCGCTGCTAATTTTCTTTCAAGAGTTAGCTAGTCCTCGGATTGAAGAGAATGTGAAAGCGGGAGAAGAGAGAAGTGGTGGTCTTAAATTATGGATGAATCCTAGTGACAGCAACATAGCAACGACACTAGACGAAGATGGGAGTTTTTTTTATTTTTTATTTTTTTGGGATAAGGGCGAGGGGCATATTGAAAAGAAAAGTAGTGGCCTTACGTAAAAGATAAGAGATTAAATCTATCTATATAATTTATATAATAATAATAAAATAATAAATAAATATTAGAGATAGAATTTCGTATCGATATGTAGAATTATAGAATAATCTTTCAACATACCACGTGTCATGTTTGAAAATTTTCATAATATTTTTTTCCCAAGCATCCCTTTGTGATTTTTTTTCTCCCAAGCTTCCCTTCATTTTGTTGATTTTTTCTGTATTTGCCAATCCGCTGGGAGGCTTCGAGCAGCCGAAAGCTTCGAGTGGCCAGAGTCAACGTGGGGCATATAGATTGCTGGTGGTTCGCCAGCCAATAGGCCGAGGTCGTTGCCTTATGGATCCTCCTTGCCGATGAGTCTGCTGAACAGAATCTAGTATGGAGGATGTAGACGGCCGGATGGCCCTACACTTCATGGTCGGGCTTCATTTTCTTTAATTTTTAATGTGTTTTCCAATCATCTGGGAGGCTTCTAGCAGCCGAAAACTTCGGGCGGTTATGCATATGTTGTATGCGCTAGGGAAAGAAGGTATTTTGTGTGACAAAATTATAAAAGGAGAGAATTTTTGCGTGAGATGGTTATGCATATGTTGTATGCGCTAGGGAAGTTAGTGTAACTTCCTGCCGTCCATTGTTTTCTCCTTCTCAATTCCTTCTTCCTCCTTTCTATTCCCATTATCTACTTCCACGATCAGTTAGAGATCTGAGAGAGAGGCTTTAGAGAGAGAAAGAAAATCAAGAAGTATTCTTGATTTTTCTTGGTAATCTAGAAGAATCCCTACAATTTAGCATAAAGGGTTTGTGCAAGGCCCTGTTCAATTGTTTTTAATAGCAATGGGGCAAGATCCAAAGCTGAGGAGCAATACCTGTAAGGTGCTATCATACCGGTGGTCTCGATGCTTTGATTAAACATCTTTATATGGATACTAGCAGAGGTCGGATGCTTGTACGGCTATGACTCGAACCCTGAACATGGCTATGACTCGAACCCTGAACATCTGCAGGATCCGAAAGTATGGAGATCAGATTTCTGAGTTTATTTTACTAATCTTTTATTTTGATTTCAGATTTTAGATTTCAGATTTTGGTGACGAATTCGTATCAAGATCCTAAGCATAGTTTTTAGATCCGATCTTGTACGTGATTTAAATTAAAAGAGTTTTAATTTAATTTACTTCTGCTGTATATAAAATTGTTTTATAAAAAATTTTTAAACTATACGTACGAAATCATCCTGTTTTCTAACACGTGGAAGGCTGGAGGCCGAAGCTATCCCTACCAGAGCTGCCGGAAAAGTTGCTGGAGTTGACTTGGGAATGCTTAAGAGTCAGAGGAAAGAATGGAAAAAAAAAAGAGAGAAAAGAATAACTAATCAAACAAACAGAAAGGCCCATATTTTTTTTTATATTGATGCTCTTTTACTATTACATGATCAAGTTATTGTTCCTATGCTTTGACTAACCTTGTGATCAATTGGAATGATTTCTTTTTTTGATCATGTTACTGTTTCATTATTGAAAGTACTTACTTTGTAGCTTTTCCTAATCAAGAACAAAAAATTTATCAATGGTTGCAAAGTGTTGGTAAGATTTACATAAGGAGTAATATAAGATGAATGATTTCTTTTTTTGATCATGTTGTTATCTTATTATTGAAAGTAATTACTTTTGTCACTTTTCCTTATCAAGAAACAAAAAATTTATCAACGGTTGTGAAGTGTTGGTAAGATTTACATAAGGAGTAATATAAGATGGATCTAATTGAAATTTATATTTATGAGATGTGTTGCTGTTACTATGAATATATGATACCCATTAAATCAAATTTTGGAAAGATTCTCGAACTTTATCTTTTACATTTAAGTATGGTAGATGGACTAATTAAGGAAAGAGAGGAAAAAAAAGGGAAAAAATAATAAATTAGGATTATCATTTTTGGTGGTTTGTTAAGAATAATTTATCTTAATCAATCATATGGTACATTTAGGACAGTCCTTAAGCAGAGATTGGGGCCTTATTTTAATTCATGTAACTTTAACAAACTTGATTTTGTCTTGGTATATTCAGTGGCAGAAAGCATCTTACATTATTTGGTGATCATATTAGCCAATAATAGTTGAATGCGGCAGTAAAAGCTGTGTTTTGGTCTTCAATAGTAGCAGATAATGATTGTACCCTAACACAAGTTTTCATAAGAAGTAATATAAGATGGATCTAATTGAAATTTATATTTATGAGGCATGTTGCTCTTAATATGAATATATGACGCCCATTAAATCAAACTTTGAAAAGATTCTCGAACTTTATCTTTTACATTTAAGGGGTGTTTGGATGGAGAGAGTGAGGATCTGGAATCGAAAACGAAATCAGAATGGGCAACTCCCATTCCCACTGTTTGGTTGGGAGGAGTCTCATTTCGATCCTGATTTCGGAGTGGAATGAGAATGGCTTAATCTATATATAACTCAATCTCTACTCTCCTTTATGGATTCAAATTTTTATTTCAATTCCGATTCCGAATTCAATTTCGGTCATGAATCAAACGCTTCGGAAGATTTGGCCATTCCGATTCTGATTCCAAGTCATTCCAATTTTCATTCCCATTCTGATTTCGATCGTGAACCAAACATCCCCTTAAGTAGGGTAGATGGACTAATTAAGGAAAAAAAGGAAAAAAAAGAAAAAAAAATAATTTAGGAGTATCTGTTTGGTGGTTCATTAAGAATAATTTATCTTAATCAATCATATTGTACATTTAGGAGTAGTCCTCAAGCAGAGTTTGGAGCCTTATTCTAATTCATGTAACTTTAGCAAACTTAATTTTATCTTGGTATAATCAGTGGCAGAAAGCATCCTACATCAAATGGTGATCATATCAGCCAACAATAGTTGAATGTGGCGGCAAAAGCTGTGTTTTGGTCTTCGACAGTAGCAAATGATGGCTGTGCCCTAATACAAGTTTTCATCTCCTATTTAATTAGTCATCCAGGATAAACTTTTCAACCAACTAAAACCACAACAGTAATTGTGAATCTAGCTTGCAAGGAAACCACATTCAAGATAATTAACCATGTAAAATGACTGTACCCTAGTACAAGTTTTCATCTCCTGTTTAATTAGACATCCAGGACAAACTTTTCAACCAACCGAAACCACAACAGCAATTGCGAAACTAACTTGGAAGGAAACCACATTCAAGTTAATTAATCATTTAAAATCCATATTTTAATTAACATACGCTAATTCCTTGCAATGTTAGTAAAGAAAAGTAATAAAGTTCTAGGTCAAACTTCCAAGTTGGAATCAGGATCTGCACCATTCTGTTCGTCCATAACCTGTCCAAGGGCCACCACCACCAACAATAAAAATCTTTTTTTTTTTGCAGCCTTACCCATATCTGCACATCTGGAACAAGAAGTTTCAATCTATATTAAGAAGTCCTCACACACGATCAACTTCATTTGCTTAATATCTTCTATTTTGCATCTATTACAGATAGTATATTTTTTCTAATACTTGATTTACTCTTTGATGGTGGCTTTCACTATTTTAGTTGCATAATTATGTGGTGATCACATGAGAAAACGTATAGCCCCTATGTTGTATTGCCCATTCTTGGAAGGTTTACAGATCCTGTGATATCGTCATTTTGGTTCTATGCATGCGATAATTGATTATAGCAAATAACCCATGCTACACAATGGGATTTAATCAACTCACCAAAAAAGAAAAAAAAAAAGCAGGAATATAGTAATGAGCAAAAGCTAGAGTTGTATTGAACATTAGGCATTATGTCAAGATCTAGATGGTATATAAATCAGAATTAGCATTACTCGATCTAATATGATCAGCAAAATAATTACAGAATTGCATTACTCTTTCTCCGTTTCAACGAGCATATGAAGTATGTCAATTTGAACCATAGCAATCATTAAATATAGAGGAGTTGGAAGGTATAAAGTTTCTGTAAGATAGAAAAATTTTAGATGAAATAGAATTTTTTCTTTACCATTGACAGTAAAAGAATGAGGGATTAAAATAAATTTTTATTAGAAGAAGCAAGTTTTAGTTAAAAACTTCTAATCCAAACAATCAAATCCTATAGGTGAGATTCTTTCTCAAAAGTGAATTCCAGCAAGTGGTCGCTTCATTTTTCTCATCCCTTCTTGATGAAACATAAGCAATTCTTTAAATTCCTCTAAAATAAATTACCGCACATAGAAAAATCAAAGCTAAAACATCCAAAACGAGCAAAATTTGATCTTTATAAACCAAACCCATAATGGGGATCACAAAATCCCACCATTGCCAACACCAAACAATCATCCAAAATAAAGCAAATAAACATACCCATCATTTGCCGCAAGATTCTTGGAATGTTTACAGATTCTATGATATTGTCATTTTGATTCTATGCATACGATAGTTAATTATATATATGTGTATTTGTGTATGTGTGCATGTGTTTGCATATGTGAATATGCATGGCATTGTGATGCATTGGTGGTTTGTTGTTTGAAGATTATTTTCATAGGCATAAAATAATAGATGTGAGAGCATTAGCGAGGTGGTGCAGAAAGAAAATTTTATGATTTAAATGACAATATTTAAGCCATTGAAACACAAAATATATAGATCATCGATTGATTTTGTTGCTAATGTCATATTGCAAAGGAAAGATTTAGCAAGGGAGGCAAGGAGGTTTAGAAAATATAAGCTTGGAGAAAAATGATAACATAAGGTCTGTGGGGGGAAGCAGTGATAATGACAATATTAAATGCCAGAATTCAATTAATGATAGAAGAGAGCAAAGATATGTGGCCATGGATGGAAGAAGAAATCATGTTCATTGTGTAGCTAAAGAAGGCAAAAGTAAATGCAAGGGAATAACAAGCGTAGTTTCTTTTCCAATATATTTCTTTTAGTAAATATATTTTAAATAGTTATATTTATTATCTCAGATGACATGATAGAGAAAAATATAGAAAATAGGAGAAAAATAAGAAGAAAATACAAACTTACTGTAATGCAACTAGATGGTGTGTTTTCTAAAATTCTCTTTGAGATAGAGATTTAAAATGATTCTGCAATTATAAAAGAAGATATTTATTTCTATTTTTTATTACTTATATTATGCAGGAACACTTTATAATGAGATTCTTGATTTTGGGCCATGTGGATCTACATGTAGAGAATGTGGGACATTAATGTAGTACGAAGAATGCACTGTGAAATGGAGAAACTCAAAGAACCAAAATTTTTTCTATATTGTTCAGATGGAAAGATTAAGTTACCATTGCTTAGAGTTGCTTCACAATCCCTAAAATATTTTTTGGATAATCCACGTGATAAGAATGTAGTTGAATTCTGCAATAATATCAGGTTCTATAATTATTTATTTTCATTTACATCCATGGAAGAAAACATAGACACCAGTATAAACAAGTCAGGTGGGCCTCGTATATTTCGATTGAATGACCAGAATGTACATCATATAGGATCATTGCTTCCTCCCTCAGGCAACAAACTTCAATTTGCTCAGCTATATGTCTATGACACTGATAATGAGGTCCCAAATAGGATCAATACTATCACTAATAAAGACTCAAGACACTATGTTAATTCTTCAATAATAGACTCTCTTCTGAAGATGCTTGATGAACACAATATTCGGTAAAAATATTTAGGATGGCATGCGATAGATTTAAAGAAGATGAAGTTGGATCCTTGCACTTGTGATGATTAAGTAGTAGGAGAAGAGATGGAAGGCAATATAACTTGCCTAATGTTAGCGAAGTCGTAGCTGTAATTATGGGTGATTTTGCTGTCACTTAGTAGGGACATGATATCATAGTTGATGAGAAGAAAAAGGGTCTTATAACAATAATTGAACTTCATCCAAGCTTTATGTCATTGCAATATCCATTAATTACTCTTTCCTTATGGCGAAGATGGATTCCGACTTGGTATCAAATTCAAAGAGGGTCGTGTAAAAAATTCAAATGAGCATAAATACATTACTATGAGAGAATATTATGCTTACTGCATTCAACAAAGAATGGCTGAAAGACATACTCTTTTGAAGTCTAGAAGATTATTTCAGCAATACATTATTGATACATACACATGCATCGAGGAAGATTGCATGGGTGCATTCTCACCAGCTTATTTTCATAACTGAGTTGTATAATAGGTTATATGATGCTGTGATTAAAGATGATCATATAACTACATCTATAAGATGGAGAATTATTTTGCCTTCTTCTTTTACTGATGGTTCGAGATATATGGTGCAAAATTACCAAGATGCTGTGGCCCTATGCAGATAGGTTGGATATCGAGATTTGTTTATTATGTTCACATGCAATCCAAAATGGTCCGAGGTCAATCGATTTGTTTTGCAACTTGGGGAGTAACATGCTATTGATAGACCTAATATAGTGGTTCGTTTATTCCATGCTAAGCTACATGAGTTAATGAAGGATATAAAAAAAAGGCATATATTTGGAAAAACAATAGTGGGTACATTCAAATTTTTACTTTCGATTTTTGTATGCTTATGAAACATAAATTACAATAATTATCATCATATCTTTATCAAATATTTTTTTATCAGTGTGTGAACTATGCATGCCAAAAAATACTTTTACAATAAAATATATATATATATATATATATATATATATATATATATATATATGATTATTAAACCAACATATGATGTCGTTCGTTAGAGTGTGAACTATGCATGCCGTTCATCGTCGAGAGAAGTCCTTTTCTTCACTATCTTCTCCCTCTTACTCAACCACCAAAGCCTAATTTTTGACTGGCAATCACTAGGTTTCTCTTTAAAAAAATCCTTCCTTGCTTTGGTCTATTTTTTCACCCTTCCTTTTGGATTTTTGAGCATTAGTAGCCATTGCCGACCATCGGCCTAGGATCCTTATGCTGCACCATCTCAACTTCTACCGCCATCGGCTATAGGTACGCCAGATGGTGCTCCTCTATTCCATGAATAAAAGGTGAAACCATCCCCTGTTTCACCATGGAATCAAGAGAAGAAAAAAAAGAGCAAAAGGAAAAAGAGAAAAAGGAAAAAAAAAGAAAAAAAGGAAAAAGAAGAAAAAGAAAGAAAAGAAAAAAAAAGAAAAGAGTCTCTCTCTTCTCTTTCCTCCCTCTCTCTTCTCACTTTCTCTATCTATTTTCTCTCTCTAACTCTCTATTTTTCTGAGAATCTTCTATTATGATTAACTTTTATTCCATGTAAAATCACAATATATCTGTATAATTCTTTTTTAGGCAAATTGGTTGCCATCTATTCTACTTAATTTTTTAATTTATTATAATTCTTTACTATATTTTTTATTTGTTTTCAAGTGGTTGTTGAATAACTAAACAAATGGGTTTGTAATATTTCTACCTAGATGCTTATTGGACATTTTTCTTTGGTTATTGCAAGCAACTTGACATCGGTACAGAGCAAATTAAAGCTTAAAGCATTCTGCTGTAGTGTTTTAAAGTTGGTTAAATTTGATTTTTATTTCTTTTGAATTTCTCTCTGATGTTACTTAAAAAATAGAATCAGTTTAAGAATTATAATTCATTGATAATTAAGCATCATGTAGACCCTTTAAGATTTCAAGTAATTATTGTTTTATGTTTTTTACAAAATTATGTTTTTAAGGTTAGTTTTTTATGAATCTATCATGTTAATCATTATCAACACTTCAAGATATTAACATCCTGATTCATTAAAGATGTTTATTTCTTTTGAATTTCTCTCTGGCATTTGTTAAAAAAATAAAATAAGAAACCAAATTGCTAGATAGTATTGTATGTGGTTTTAACAATTATAATTGATTTATAAGCAATATAAAGATCCTTTGAGATAAATAATTACTATCATAGAAAATTGATTTCTAGAAATATGTTAAATTTACTACATTCATAAGAAAATAATGATATTTGGAAAGATCAATTTGAACTTTGAAACATAAATTTGGTATAAAAATTATTTTAGAAAGCGATATTACAAGCTGAGTGGTATTGTGAAAGTAGTAGTTCAATTGGATTAATTATTTACGTAGAGGTCACTGTCTTCATTGATTTTAAAAATTCATTAAGCATTTTATGATAAAAATTGACCATTGCACATGGTTCTCAAAAGAGGTGGTATAGGCATGTATATTGAATACAAGGGAAGGTCACGTTGAGTGGGTAATCAAAATTTATGTGGACAACTTAAGAAAAGATAAAAGACCTAATTAACTTTGCCTTTAGTTGTGAAATATACATTACAAGTATTGCTTGACAAACATATATCTTGGTAAGAGTCTATGAACCAAATTAATATGCCAAAGCTTTTGTAGTATTGTCACTATCCTCTATTGTAAATTATTATTTTATGGTGCCGCACTAATATGTATTGTGCTTATTTTTATTTAAAATGAAGTAACTTTACTGTTCTTGCTTTTGTTTATGTTGTCACTTTTTCAATTTTTCTATGCGGTAGTATATCCACATATATATTAAATTACATGCTTTGCTGTTTGTCAGATTTTTGAAGAAACTTCAGGAATCGACAACAAATATACCACTATGCAGTTTACAAGTGCGGTGATTTTCTTATCCTTCTAATATTTAGCCTTTATATATGCTAGTGTTTGGTATTTTGATATATGTAAATGGATTATGAGTGGTTTTGATCCATCTGATTAAGAATTTTTCTTATTATTCATATTAAGATGCATTTCTGTCATTTCTCTTTATTAGTAGAAGGTTGTGTTTGTAAGTACCAAAATTTTTCTAGCCTTTCACATATTATTGAAGTTACTTTGGATTTCCATGAAATGATTTATTAAAGATTCTTTATAAAAAGATTTTGTTTGTTGGTCTTTGTCAGCTCCCATGTGGTTAATTTATTTTGCCCATCATAAATTATCATGTCCTTATGTTATTATTCTTATACAATGAAAGCTAATGAGAAGCATGAAATAGTATCTATAAGCTCCTATATTAGCTTTAGTTTACAATTTCTCAATTCATATTTAAAGTAGAGTTTACTCTTTTTGAAAGGAGATGATATCTAGACTTTCTATTCCAAAATCAGTATAGAGATATTTGGATTAAAAATTTACATTATTAGGCACGATCTATGCCACTAAAGATACTTAAAAATTAAAAATCATGTATTTTGATAATCTCTTACCCAAGTAGAAGCAAAATTTAAATAATATGAAATTATATTTTGCTATGATCTAAATATTAAATTTATGAATTTTTAATTTGTATATGTTCTAACATGTATGGATCATAACCAATAAGATAAATTAGAAAATTAAGTACTTCATCATATTTTTTAGCATATTACTTTTCAAATTGACATTTTTGAAACTTTCAAATCTTAACCTATGATGCCACCCACTCACCTTTAAGTCTAATTTCCCTGCTTCGACATTTTAGTGAAGTTTTGAACTATTTCTATTTTTTTATTTAATTTATATTTTATATTCTAAATCAATTCTACGTTCATCTAATTGATATTTTTGTTGTAATCATTTTTTTCTTTGATACAACAACACAATATATCTACTTCTTCTGTTTCTTTTCTATTCATTTATTAACATATTGCATGGATAGAAAAATAAAATAAATTTATATTATTCAAACAACTAACTTCAAAGAAAGTAATCTGGATAATTTAGGTAAGGGTACTTAGAGTATGGTGTACTCTAAATTTTAAAAAGAACAATGAAATCATGAGTTTGGACATAATTATGTTAGACGATGAGGTAATTTTGTTGATTATTTTCTTCCAGACTATAACTACTAAGATATAGATTCATGTGTAAAATTAATAATTATATTATATTTTTTTAATTAAGATTAATTAATATATGCTACAATAAGAAAAGAACTAATAACAAAATTTGAATCAATGATAAGAGAAAAAGTTATATACTCTATTAAAAATATTAAGATTATTCTCTAAGAAGGAAATTACAGACCTTCCAGTTTTCACAATAAAATATAATTTATGGCTAATACTCTTTTGAAGAAAATCACTGACATTGAGACCAAAATTCGGATCAATCAATTTGAATTTATTTCATTCTAAAAAATAAAAAAAGAATTAACGACATAAAGATCCTTATCGATAATTTTATTACTCTATATTTTTTTACATAGATATTAAATTAATAATTTATACTCTAACACCTTGTTTTATGACCTTAGATACTGTTGAAAAGATTATTGCTATGAGTTCAATAAAAATTACTGAAGCACGATCAATCATGACACACAAATGTATTATTAAGTTACTTTTAGATAGGTATGTTTCTAAACAAAATTTCATATGATTTTATTCATATTTATCATTATATATAATTAATTTATTTTTTTAAAATAGCAACGAAGAGATAGATATTATGTTATAGAAAAATATTGCCGAAACTTTTCAAAAGAATATGGCAACTGATTTCAGTTCACCACATATTTTTATCATCACATCCGCATTAGTCAAGTAATATATTGATAAATAAAATATTTTTGATTGTGATTATGAAGAGTAATATAAATAACAATATAAAATAAACTCTAACTCTAAATCTATAGGAAAAACAACCTTATCTTTAACCTACACATCAAGAACTTATCTTAATTTGCTAGTACCTCAAAGTCTAAAACTATTTTAAAGATATGCTTTGAAATGTGAACACAAAATATCATCATATTTTACTATTCTTGATCATTCTTATGTTTATTTAAAAATAAATCAATTGTAGATACATGATCCAACCAAGTCAAGTGCAACAGCTTCAGACAGATCGGATAAGTAGGCTGCCATCCAGAGATCAAATATTCTTAAATAGATACACTATCAGTCAAATTTTTAAAATAAATTTAAAAAATAATTCTGACATAAAGATCTACATAGTCATTGATATTATAAAAAAATATAAATAATACTCTAGGCTGATGTTATATGGAATGTGCAAAGTATAAAAAAAATGTCAATAAGGTCGACAGCTACTTTTGGTATGCTTCATGCAATAGAATCTATGAATTTTCAAAGACAAGATGAGATATTCTACAATCTCATAATATATTATTCATTTAGGTTGTTTCTGAATTTTCAATACTCATAGAGTTTATAAAAATTTATAGATACAAAATGCACATTGATGTTGAAGATGATAGTGAATCTGCTATTTATAATATTCAATAAAAAAATAAAAAAATTAGTCTAAGTATCATTTATGGGGCTTCTAAAAATACAAAATAGTGATGCTAAAGATATTCCTCCTATTATCAATAAACTATGTAGCAGGACATACATTTTCTAGATTAAAGTCACAGCCTTTAATGTAATTTGAGATTTTGATAATTACACAGTGATCAAGATATTTGTTTTAGATATAAAATTAGAAGAAGAATTCATAAAAAATAAACAACTCTAGGTCAAATATATATATATATTGAATAGTTTATATCACTATATTATTTAATTATTTAACAAGTTCATCCTTGAACCATATGCTACTATTGTAGGTTATTAGTATTGTCAAAGTAACTGATACTTTTGTATCAATTCAACTACCATCTACGGATTTCAAGATATCTATTAAATTACTATGTCATTAATTTTATATTCATATTTCTACTACTATTATATAAACCAACTTTTAATTGTAATTTATTATTTCAGATTATTTCTACAAATAAAAGAAATGAAATATCAACATCAATTATATTATCAATACAAAATATTCAAGTTTGTGCTAAAACACTTCACTGTTGACTCCTTATATTAATCATGCATGTCTCTCATCTTATACTGATTGCATTATCACTCATATAGGAATCGAAGAACAAAAAAAGAAATAGCAATGACACCAATGAGCTTTCAGAGATCAAATATAAATTAATTAAGAAGAATCTTACACTGTAGTTTGAAGATAAAATTGATATAATGACAAAAGAATATAAATTATTTATATATTTATAAACAAACAACTATTGACAAATATGTTTTATAATGCAGCCATAATAAAATAATGATAGTATGGACAAGCATAAAAAAGATGATTTTTGAAAAGAGATTGATCTTGAAAAGATAATTAATAAAATTATCCATAAATACCAACTATCAACTACATTCAAATAATTAAGAAAGAATATAATCGTGTATTCTGATGAAGATTGAATGATCTGAAATGAAGCATTATATGCTAATATTCTAAGAATTATTAATTTTTAAATAATTTTACTGTTTCAATTTATTTTGATCTAAATTATTACTCTAAAAATTTGATTTATTTTTCTATTTACTCCAATTAAATTACAAACTAAATTATTATGTTTATAGTTTGTCTTATATTGAAATCTATTATTGTGGTGGTTATTCTTCTGTATTTGCAAAATCAATAGGCCTAGATATCGCCCGGCTTATATGCTAGTTATAAATGAATTCTAATAGCCATAATATAGCAATGACAACGAACAAAGAGAGGAGGTTTTTTTTATGGAAAAGGGAGAGAGGATAGATTGAAAAGAGAAATTATGACTTTGCGTAAAAAGCAAGAGGTATTGATCGAATGATGAGATAGGAACAATAAACGACTAAAAGAGAGAAACTGAGTAGTGAGAGAAAAGAGAGAGAAAATTATAATGTTCTCTCATACTTCTCATTTAAGAAGTATTGACATGGCACATTTTAGATAGATACTACTCCAATATATAGAAGAAATAATACAAGTCTCCATTAATGAGTACAGCATTACTTTTCAAAAAATTTTATATTCTAAATCATCATTAATATGGTGTTTATTAATTCAACTAACTCTAGTGTAATGCATCGATCTTCATATAGTTCTCAATCCTCACCTGCTAAGTGGCATATGGAACTTTAATGTAAATATAATCTATAACACAAATGATTGAAAGGAATCTAATGGATGATGTAATTTTATTTAATACCTTAAGAAAAGAAATAGCATCATGGTTTAAGAAAATAATGAGTCATGAGTTTTAACTAACAATCGAATGCATGCCGTCTATGCAACTATAGAGATATCAGAGATCTACACATGGATGGATAAAAAGTCACTCCAAAATTTAATAATAGAATGAAAATATTAGATAAAAATGAGTATAGCTTCTCTACATATCTTGTTGATGCTACATTTCTAAGGTGCACTCATTGCAAAAGAATATAGATTTTTTATTTTGAAATTTAAGATAGGATTATTCACTTCTTTTTTTTGGTGGGCATATTCTTGAATTTTTTAGAATTTATTTGGTTGGTGTTAATTTGGTATGAAAAAATAAATCTCATATTAGATTATCATATTTGATATGAAAAATAGAAGAAAGAGATGGTAAAAAAATTTATGGGTCCATGTTTATTTTTCGAAGAGAGAAGATAAAATAAATACCATGAAATGTTGGTATTTAGTAAATTTTTAAATGCTGATAAACTGTACTTGATAAAAATACTCCTAATAGGTTATGGATGCGGGATATTTCTTCCTAAGCTTCTCGAATTCATTTAGTTTTTTTCTTCTTCTTTCGGTAAGTACTTGATATTTCTCTCGAAAGGATAGGGGAAGCCTTAACCTTAACACCTTCTATCTCTCTCGAATCCATCCATCACCTAAGAAACCTTCGTCGATTCAATTCTAACGTCCATCTTTGCTATTTGATTTGGAGATTTTTCAGCGAAGAAGCCATATTTTCTTCATTTTGTTGCTCAAAGCTTGCTGCAAATTTGCAAGTATTCATTTAATCTATCTCATTTCTTATATTTTCTATTGGATTCTTTATAGTATTATGATTATTTTAGAGATTTTATAGTTTTGAGGATTTTTTTTGGAGACATAGGGATTTTTTCATTTGGGAATTTTTTGTTCTTCGGAGATTTCTCTCTCTCGCTCTCTACCTTATTTGATAATAATCCCTTTTTTTTTTAATATTATGTTTTTTTGTTCTTTTTTTGATGAATATGGGTGTAACTTTTTTTGTTTGCTATTGATTGGAAAAGGAAGCTCTTTGGGTATTTTTGATGCTCATATGTTACTTCTTGGGTTTCTCTTTTATCTGTCAATCCTCTATCCAATTAGGGGAAGGCTATGGACTTCTATTGTTGTTAGCTTGCTATCATCTCTCTCATCCTTTTCTTTGTTATATTATATATTTGTTTGCTTTGTTCTTGATGAGCTAACATTAAGTTTTAACCTTCTTGTAAGAATTACAACTTATATTGAGATTAGTGTTTCTTTTATCCTTTCCCTTTTTTTTCTTAAGTCAAGCATGATCTGAGAGTCGCATGGGTTTGCTTGTTTTAATTGTTGTTAGAAACTTTGAGGTGTATCATATCATTCAACAAGCCAGTAATTACTGTTGTTTGGCTAAGATTGGTAATATGTGAGCAAACGGCTAGATTTTAGGATAGTGAGAAATCTTTGTTCATTGAATGTGGAAACCACAGTTTATAAATTTTTAAGGTTCAAAAATATGTTTTTGGATCAAGTGAGATTTAGATTATAGTAAAAATACATAATTTGTAAGTTAGGGAGATCCAATGGGTCCACATATGTAGATTATAGTAAAAATATTATATTGTATTGTATTATAATGTACATGATGGTGGCATATTTAGATTGTATTTGATATGCAGTTTTTGGGATGGCTTTAGCTTATTTAAGCTGCAGCATAGCAATATTAGTATTTATTGAGCATAGCTTATAGTTTATAAGCTAGTTTTTGTTAACAGCTCTCTCACCCAAGGGTTCAAAAGCTACAGCTAGCTGTGTATTTTTTAGTTTCAAATTTACTCCTTATCTTTTTTAAAATTATTCATGTATTTAATGTTAAAGCTTTCTCCTCTCTCCTCTATTCTTCTCGCATCCACCTCTCCCCTCTCTTCTAAAATTACTCATGTACTTTTTGTAAACAACTTCTGCCCCACAGTAATAAATTTTTTTATTTTATTATGAATTAAAATTTTTAAAATTAATCTACAAAAATAATGTTATGAACAATAATTGACTCTGTTAATTTTTAATTCAAACTTAAAAAATATCACATGATTTTTATTTTTATCATTTTATAATTTATTTATTTTATAATTTAGTAAAGTTTATTTTTATTACATCTATTATATTTAATTGAACTGAATATTTGAAGTGATATTAAAAATAAATAAATAAGGTTACGTCCTTTTGTGTCATTTTGTACATGACAGCTTACTGATATAATTAATTTTTATCAAACACTTAAACTAACATAGCTATAACTACGGCTTATAGTTCAGGCTACAACTACAGCTCAACACAGTTACAGCTACAGCTATAGCTTCATGCCAAATATAGCCTTAGGCTTCCAGTCATTGTTCAGATCATATATGAGGAAATGGAGGTAATCACTTAGACATTTGCCTGAAGAGAGAGGTTTTGTATGAAATAGTGAAAGCAAATTGTCAGCATTTGAGTTTTGTTATATATTCACTAACAAGTCTACCGTGGATATGATTGCAAAAATAAAGTGTAGAGAGATGCTTTATGTATTTGAATGTCTTTGTTTCTTGTTCATTTTACTGAAATATATATTTATCTTAAGAAAAATCCATATTGAACTTGTTTTTTGTTTCTTTCATTTTACAACTACCATATTGAACTGGTAATGCAGTTAAGAACCTAAAAAATGGGGCATCCATTGATTTACCCTTCTAGTTATAATGCTTCTTGCTTTTTCAATCACTCATTAAATAATTTATTAAATATTGCCAATCAGCTAGAATTCAATTTGTCAGCACCCCTCTCTAAGAAGGGGGAGTTTCTAGAGAACACACTATATTTCTCAAAATAAAAAACTTTGTTGAACATCTCATATAGTTTAATCAATTATATGATAATATGGTTGCCTGCTGGATTACAATCATGAAATAATACTTTTGATGATAAAGTTACAAATCTAGTTATACTCATTAAGTATATATAACACAATCATTATTGACACATTTGAACATTATGGCATTACTTTTTGTGCATTACATTGTTGTTATATTCATTTTTGTCATGATTGTTATTTGATTTAGGCATAAATTGTGCGAACTATCTATGTACTTTTATAGCTCTATCTCTTTTTTATGTATGATGTATTATGAATTTTTTATGTGATAATGGATATGTGCAGAAATGCCTCAACCTCCTTTGGATAGAAAAATGAGAGAAGAGGTTTGTGCTATGATTCTAACAATTTATATAAATATGATATTTGTTGTTATATATGCATATGCACTAGTAGCCTGTTATTTAGCTTTGAGGCATGTTGAAGACAATGATACTTAAAGCAACAACAATGCTAAGAGAGTGGAAGGCTATAAAGAGACATTTTATGATAGATTTCTCAATAGGACCTCTAACATTAGGACCATGATTGGAATGAGTGATCGGGTGTATTAATACTTAGGTATGGATGGAGGATCTTTCTACAAGTTATGCAACATGCTGACCAGTATTGATAAACTTTGTGACATTAGAAATGTTTTTGTGAAGAAGATGATGGTAAGATTCTTATTCATTCTTATACATTATAAAAAATAGAGGGATGTTGATTATAATTTATAGGCTTGGTGAAACAATGAGTAGGCAATTTAATGAAATGTTAAATACAGTCTTACATCTATATTTCCACCTATTCAAAAAACTAGAACTAATAATGTCAGATAACTCGATGGATGAGAAGTGGAAGTGGTTCCAGGTTGGTTAACTCTTTTTCTTAGGTTGTCAAGAATTGGCATAGATGTAACATAATGAAGGTAAATTATGGAGAAAATTTATCTGAGTAGAGCTATATATATAAAAGAGGTGCAAATGAGATAGTGATAATAATAAAAATATCAAGAAGAACAAAGTCTAGAAAATAGAGTACTTACATAATCATTGAATTTATTTAGATATTTTTTAAAATTCATTCACCAAAAAGTATTTACAAAAAAAATTAAAATGCAGATGGCATAATGCAAATGGCTATGTGATTATAATCATTATATAAAAACTAAATAGAGATAACAATGCGATCTTGGTATTAAACAATTATTTTATGTTGGTGGGCATATTTATAAATTTGGCCATACTCTTATATAGGATCATCTATAATCAAATGTAGAAATCTTTTTTCAGTGTCATTTTTCGAAGTAATTTTTTTTACCAACCAAACATACTAAAAAAATTATTTTCTTTAGCAATCATAATTTTTTTAATAAATGATTCTCAGATTGTCCACAATCTGATATACCCTAACCAAACTGACCCTTAGTATCTGGATTCAAACAAAAATATAGAATGAGAGATTGATTTTGATTTTAGAATAATCAAACAGGAAGCCAACATAGGTTATATTTTATTAGACATTTATAATTCAAATCTAGTTAATTTATTAGTGTGTTTACATTTTGCAAGTAGATTAAGTTCCTAGTTTCTAAATTAACGCACTGGTTTTGACCCTAGAATCATCCCATGTGCATCAAATATGACAAGAATATGATGTTGAAAATACAAATAAACTATAAATTAGATACTGATATCTTACCTTCTATTAATATTATTTGCAGGAGATTCTTGAAAATGATTTTCTTACTAAATAAAGAGCCTAAGGGTATATGTTCTAATCCTTATAGCTTTTTTACTTGCCTTTTTTCTTCGACCCTGCATATTAGGTTTCCATAGACAACCTTTGAGTGGATTTCGTGTGACACGGTTATTTCTTTTCTTTCATATATGCAGCTTTTTTATTATATACATATTTTCATATATTTAACCTAAAATAACTATAAAAGAGGAAGAATCAATGCATAAAAGATTAAATAGCTGATGTACCGATCTAATATACTTTAAATAATATTTTATTTAATTCATGGAATTATGAGTGTCAGCTAAATGTTCGCTTATCTTGGATAAAGCATCTACAATGCTATATCAAAATACTAGTCCACAATAAACAGCAACGAAATAGCAACCTTTGGTTAGGAAGAAGGAATCTTAAACAAAATTTTTATTATTTTGTTTGCATATATATATTGTAGTTTTAAAATTTTTAAAAATCCAAACAGTATGCATATATTTTTATATAGTAACGTACAAACTTTTTCTTCAAATTCATATACTAAAAGTATTGAGTGCACAAAATTGAAGCAAAAGCAACGAAATTCTGAAAAACTCAAACATTTTTAAAGAGGGGGAAAGAAAATTCAAGTAGCCTCAATTCATAAAACAGAAATAGTGGGCTATATTTACAAAATTCCCACACATCAACGGGTGAAAATGGAACGCGAATCTTGAAGTCCACTATGCATATCCTCACGGTGTCGTAAACGCTAGACTTATATGTTAACCGCTATATAAGTTATCGGGAACGGAGTTAGCTTGCGACGAATCCCCGCAAATTATTATCCGCGATGGCGTGTCGTGCCGTTTTGCGGTCCTGCGTCCTCCTTTCGGAGCCATGGCCATGGCGCCCCTCCCTCCACCGCCGCCCTGCCCTCGCCTCCTCCACCTCCTCCTCCTCTCCGCCTTCCCTCCTGCGACCGTCTAGGGTTAGGGTTTTCCATGGCGCTTCCCCTCTTCGATGCTCCCATGGCGAGGCCCCCTCCCCCGCCTCTTCCTCTTCTTCTTCCTCGCCCCCGGACGATCAGGGCCCTCCCCAGGAAGCCGTCCTCAAGGCCATCTCCGGTGAGCCCCCAAACCCCTTCTCCCCCAACTCTAATGGAAGAATACGATACCTTTAATACGATTTAACAGCTATCTTGTAATCTTTTGTGCTTGATTACGTTTTCTTCTTCGTTGCAAAGGGATGCATTGGTTGGTAGGCAACTTTTAGTAAAAAGAATATATATATATTTTTTTGGAATCCACTGAACAGATTTATTTGGTGGAACGGTAGGGATCTTAGTTGATGCATTGCCATGAAAGAAAACAGCTCCTTGTTTCAAAGGGATGCATCGACTGGAAGGCAAATTATAGAAAAGAAATTGAATCCTTATTGCATCTACTGGGCATATTTAGTTTGTGGGAGGGTAGGGAACTCGCTGGTGCGTGGCATTGAGCAAACTGAAATAAAATGGTTGAAGTTAATAGTGGTTATTGGAGTTGTTTATATGATGGTAGGTTCAGAGATGAATTTTGTCATAGTATGATCACCATCTGTGCTGATATTATTGTCAGGATGGAGATTGGATATGTTAAATATTGGATCTGTATTGAGAATCCTTGTGAAGCAATCAGTTTGAATAATTTGGGGACTAAGCTAGAAAAGACTTAACGATGGGCAATCAGTATTTGGCTATCTGGACTCATTTGGTATAGGCTGGTTCACTAAATGCATCATTTATGTGCAATCTCTTCACTTCATTTGGGTTAAGTTTATTCTATGCACTTACAAATGAAAACCACTCATAAAATTTCGATCGCACATGGAGTGATGTGAAATAAGATAACATTCTGGATGTTGTGTTACACTTGATTGCAGCAATTGATATTTCTTTTTAACCCTAATTTGCTATGAGCTTTTTTTTTCCCTTCCAAATTTTCTTTTTCTTTCTTTTCTCCAGAATTCAGGCATGCTTTTGTTATTTACTTGAGGTGAACCTTATAATGTATATTTCTGTGAGTGGACATCTGACTTTTGACAGCTTATTTTCTTCGTTTTGATTTCTTGCATAACTCTTCCTCTTCCACACTTACAGTGCACATAAGCTGAATGGACCAGAGTTGAGCAATAGTCTGCTCAGGCTGAGCTCCTTATATGAAAAGGGGTAATTGAGCTCAAGTAAATCTTGATATTTTTTTTGTCAAGCTGGCTCTCTAATTGAACATTTACAGAAGGTTGATTAAGTCTATAACCTTAGATGATCAATTGACACTCATAGTGTAGGCCATCTAAGCAAAGGAATTCCATATTAAAGATCTTTTCATATGATCTATGTGTCTTACTAGGTGGACTGGTAAAGACCATTATGGAAACAATATCCTAGTAATCAACCTTTATCTTGAATACTAGGTAGCTGAAAACAGGGCGGGCCTTAATGTAATGGTAAGGTTGCTCTACTTTGACCTAGTTGTCATGGGTTTGAAATATGGAAATAGCCTTTCTGCATGCGGAGGTAAGATTGCTGTATTGGACTCTTTCCAGACCCTGTAGTGGCAGAAGCCTTGCGCACCTAGACACCTTTTTTTTTTAAAAAAAAAAGAAAAACTAGGGAGCTGAAATTTGCATATTGAATTAATGTTGCATTGAGATTTTCACTTGTGAATCTTGGCAGAATGGCAGACGAATGGCTCTTTTTAAAGAAGTCCAGATGGGCCTATGCACCCAAGAATTAGCTCACGTTAAGACCATCAGCCATAATACTGCATTTACATAACAGTGGAAAGAAAGGATATAGACCAGCGAATGCCCTCTGCTTTTGAGAGAGGATTTTGAGGTTTTTATTTTGAATAGTTTTGAGGAGACCAAAGTGTTTCAATTTTTTTCTTATCTATAGAAAACTAAATTTTGGACGATTATATGACTCTACTTTTTTTTTTTTAAAGGCTCTAAAATGCAAAAATAAGTATCAAATAAATATTTTTTAAAATTCTTCTAGCCCAGCATAACCATCTAATCATAAAATTTAAGAAAAAAAGGAAGAAAAAAAATCAACACAACCTTATAGCATGAACAAACAAACAGAATAAACAACCTTTTCCTCTTCATTTCTTTACAAAACATGATACAATAAAACACTCTCTCTAGCTGACTGGGATAGTATGTATATGTAATGTTGGCACTTGACTGTGCTGCATGAGACTAGACTAAACTGGATATAATCATATGGAGAATAACTTGACCCAGTAACAGTCTAGTTTCTTTTTTGCTTTCATTTAAGAGGTCATTTGGTCGATGGCCATAATTGAGCTTCGATGGGCCTGGGGGTTGGTGGGGCTGGGAAGCTGTCTGGTGAGGCAGAGTTGGGTGCTGTAGCAGCTAAGGGATGCTATGGAGACTTTCTTAAGGGCTCCCATTTCCACATACACTTGTCCAGATATTTGCACATTAATGCCTATCACATACATGCCCCATCGACACATATGCAGTGTGCAATCGACTCTGTTTTCCAGACTTGCTGATATAATCACTGCTTGTTTGGAATGCAGGCCTTCTTAGAAGTGAGGGCCATTGCTACCATTTGACTGGAAGCTGAAATTATATGAAAATTCATGCTGACACAACCACTGTGTATTTCAAATGCCACCCTCCCTCAGTGGGATCATCTCTATCATTATACCAGCAAGCACAGTTTTTAGTTAAAAAGAGGGAAGTTTTGTGGAGACCAGCTGGTAGATAGTGATACCATGTGTGGTCATTATGTATATTATAATGCAATGTGACACATGGACGGAACAGTAATGGGTCTTGATGCTCAATGAAAAAAAATGGGACATGGATGGCTGGAAATATGAATTTTTTCATAGTACTATAAGTTATAGTAAATGTCATTTGTATTAGGCCCGACCAGTTTGCTGAAATTATGAGTTCAAAGTATTTACAAATATCTTTCTTAAAATTGTCATATTCTGTTTCTGTTTTAACTCTTTTTGGCATTGTATCCAGAATTATCTAAGTCAGAAGGAAGGGTTGCACAAACCACAAATGTTGTCATTGGTGGTACAGTGACAGATGATGCTACTGATGAATGGCTTGTTCTAGATCAAAAGGTATGGTCGTTTGTTGCTCTCTTTGTGGTTTGCATCTGAATGCTTATGCATGTTGGTGGACTTTGCGTACATGCATTGGTGATTGTGCCTTGCTTTATTTGCCTACACGCAAGCCTTCATGAATTGGACAAGAATGTATTTGTTGTGTCCCACTAGTAAAATTCAAAACCCTAAACTCAGCTGTTTTGTTTATTTCTTATATTTTAGATGTGTGTCTTCTGTTGCCTTTGGACTATCTGTTGCCTTTGGACTAGTTGTTGCTATCCATATAGTTTTGTTTCTGTGCTGTCCCATCCAGATTCTTTTCTTTTGATTGAAAAATATTTTAAGTGGAAATTTGGCTGGTCTTGCCATGTTGAATGAATCTCATTATTTGGCAAGTGATTTGTTTGTCTTCTTCATTCTTTGATCCCCACACCCCCAACCCATGGGTCTCTCTCTCTCTCTCTCTCTCTCTCTCTCTCTCTCGTTGGCTCATGCATGTGTGCACACACGCGCAACGCCCAAATTGGGGCAGACTTGCATGTGCATATAAATGCACAAATAGAAACTTTGTTGAACGGTGGCTAAATAGCACTGGCTAACAGGCTTGGTGGTTGACAACATATAAAGATGACTCCTTTAGGTTGTCCAATGTTAATTATCATAGGGTGCAATTTGCCTTGGTAAAATTAGCATCTGCTGTGACAGTTCTCAATTTATATGTCAAATTCATTGAAACCTAAGCCTGACCTATTGGGATTTGCAGTATATTAGCAATAAACCTGAACTATGAGAGTGGTCCTTGGTGCAATGGTAAGGTTGCTTCATTGTGACTTGGGTATTATGGGTTAGAATTATGGAAATAGCCTCTTTATACATGGGGGTAAGGTTGGATACATCTGACTCTCTCTAGCTCATGTAGTGGGACAATTCATTCATGATTTATTTGGAGCGGACAATCTGGTTAACTATCTTCATTTCTGAAATAACTAGTAGTTTACATTACCAACTTATTGTGATCTGTTAATTTGGATGTGTGCAAAAATATTAATCTCTGTATTCATACTTGATTGCAAAACCTGCATGATTTGACTCAGGAAACTAGTATTCTTTATTTTCTTTGTGCTCCTGTATAGAACAACTGAACCGGTGCTAATCCGATGTTTGGCAATGAGGCACTGAGTTGATTGTGTTCTGAAGATTCATCTACTCCTATGGTGAACTTGTCTATCTAATGACATAGATTACTTTTTACATATGCACCACTGAAGATTAGGAGTTGGTATGCAGGCTAACGAGAGTAAGCAATCTAGTTTGCTTCTTGATTTTCACTATGTCAAGAGCCAGAACTGTTGACCTGTTTGTTGGTACTGTTGATTTCACAGGTCAACTCATATCCCATGACCAGAGGGTTCACTGCAATAGGAACTGGAGGTGATGATTTTGTCCAAGCGATGGTTGTTGCTGTTGAATCTGTACTTCAGCAACCAATTCCAAAGGTTTGTGTAGAGAACATGTTTAATTCAGAATAAACTGGTTTATTTTGATAGAATACATAAAGAAATTGAAAAATATAAACGTGCATGGGAACTTTCATTAGCTTCACATGTTTTATGCAAAACTAAGACTTTGTAGTATTGTAATCACCAAAACACTAAGCTCATCATTCTTTTTTTGACATCCTTTATTAAGTCGGTTTTTATGAATAAACCAAGGTTGAAAGGTGCCTAGGCAATCCTAGCAAGTGGGAATCCCCAAACGTATAGATGGTGCTTAGATTGGTGATCAGTGACTTAGGCTGTTGAAGAAGTAAATTAAGAAAAGGAGGAAGGATGATACTTGGAATAGGGAGAAGAAGCAGAGGAAGAAAGAGTATAAGGTAAAGAGAAAAGAAATCATAGAAGAGGGAAGGAGGAAGAAACAGTTAGTGGGTCGGATGAGGGCAGACAAGCAGAGAAGGCAGATGGTTGGGCTCTCTGTCTTAAGGTCTAGCAGGGTGGATGATGGGGGAACTTCAGATGTTACACACGCGCGCGCGCGCACACACACATGCGCGCGTGCGCACACACACACACACTTGATTTAAGGCTTTCACTGGATAAAGAGAAGGCGGCATGGGAGATTTGGATGAGAAAATGAATTTGCAATGTTCCATTTCAAATGAAAAAGAAACTTTCAAGATGAATATGCAATTTGTCCAGGAGGTGAGAAAGGAGAATCAAGATCTTAGCCCTCTTTTTTCTGAAATAAAACCTTATACTTTGCCAGTAAGCCTTGTGAGCCTCCTATAAGAAAACATAAAAGGATTCAAGGAAGTTTGTTGAAGGGTTTAAGAAACTTCTCTAGTGGATAATGATCTACCCTAGGACATGAGATACAATGATGCATGATAATTAGTAATGCAAGATAATGAACAACAATCAATTAAATCTTCGATGAATGAATGCAATTAAAAAAAAAATGATAAGAGAGAAGATGTTACAACTTATATAGTACCTGATGGTACTGTAGCTCAGATATATGTCAAAGGTGGACCAAGGAAGCAAAGGGATTTGATATCAGGTTTGGATTTAAATTAATTTAGAAGGCTGGTACAAGTTGGTAAAATAAATCTTGAAGATATAATCAAATATGGTTGATAACAGTAAATCTAGATAGATTTGGAAGGATGACTGATATAATTAAATCTTGACAGATTACAAAATCTTAAAAATATAAATAGATATAACTGATATCATCAAATCTAGGTAGATTTGGAAGGATGGCTGATATAAGCAAATTCTGACAGATTACAAGGATAATTCTTTCTCTTTGTTTAAAATCTCTTTCCCCTTTAGCAAAAAACGAATGTGGATGCATTCATGGATAGGTTCCAAGGATCTTGCTAATGTAAATAGAGATGTTTGATCATTAGAAGAAAAATGAATCTGGAGTTGTAATTTCTTATTTTCTGCATTAAATACTAGCAATAGCATAATTCTTCTTTTTATCTTTTGTTGGAGGCACTTCTCTTCCTTGAAGCGAAGAAGCCATTGTTAGGAGCGGAACATCCTAACAAAAGAATATGGTATCCTTTTATTGATTTATTTTGGGTGCTTTATCTTTAAGTCATCTTCATGCTCTTTCCAAGCTTCCTTCTTTCTTCCCGATGTACTTGATCTTAGTAATGATGATAAAGATGGGTGATGGTTGATGGTGATCAATGAGTTGGTAGAAGAAGCTGTAGAGCAAGGATTGAGGACCCAGCCAGTGATCCAATTGATACCATAATGGATGGAGAGACCAAGCTGTAGGATGCATTCAGGACCTAGGGTCTCTCTAGACTGGGTTGTCTTGGTTCATCTTGCTTCTTGACATATGGATGGCTTGGCATCATGGGACACCTCATGTTTTATTTATTTTTGTTTACTATTTTTCTCTTCATTCTTGCTTTTAATGATGACTTTGGTCTATCGCAGTCTATCCCACTATTGTCTTGGTACTATACCTGCTCGCCCCAGATCATGATGAGCTCCAGTACCTGGTTTTTAAACCCTTGCCTTAGAGCTAGATGGACATAGATAAGATGTGAAATGAGGAAGAGATAATGCTTGGATTGAGAAGACTCCAGGGAAGGTTTGAGAAGATAAAATGCTCACTTAACAATCTCTTGACATCAGTTCCCTGCTTCAGATAAGTGGATAACCATGGATAATGGCTCTAAAAAATTCTTTTGCCCTTTGACGTGGTTAAAGGGCGCCCATACTTTCACAATTATCTATACCTGTTACTCTAAATGCAAACTTTAAAGTCTGTTACCTATTAAATTTTTAACAAACAGATAGCTAAGCAATCTCTGGAATTGATTTTGAAAGTTGATCTGCTGCCAGTAGCCGTATGTCACAGGAGTCTATTATCTATGGTCTTGTAGCTTGCTGTTCCGTAGAAGCAGGGACCATTATTCAAACCCATTCCCAGACTTTGCTTTTGATGTTGCTCACAAGTCACTTTTAACTGCAAGCAGTATAGGACATATTCTGATGTCATCCCTGCTGCTGACATTGTCCAGTTGCTGTCTTTGCTTTTTGTCCCTTTTCATATTTTCATTTACTTTTGATTTTTTTTTACAACTATTTTATGAATAAAATAAATTCAAAGCACTAACCTCAATGAACTCATGCTGCAAAGGCTCCACTTCCCATTTGTCTGTATCACCATTTCTGAAAATTCGTGTGAATAAGATTAATGTAGATGTCAACTGATTGGTATGTGAGGCACAAGAAGATCCAATATATTGGAGAATATGCTGCAACAATTGATCATGGATCTCTAGTTGACAGGGGATAAATTGCATTTTAGAAGATCATACCAGGCCAATTTGTAAAGTTGGACCTCTCCTATAGGTTGGAGTCTTGGAGATTAATAACTTTTGCTTTATGTATAAATTGATGACCTTTTATATGAGGTAGATATAAGAATCAAGCAAGAAAACTGGAACTTGGCCATCTTTGTTGGTGAGGTTTTGTTGAAAATTGCAAAAATGTAACTCATTGTTCATTTATGACAACAAATTTTTTTCCTGACAACTGAAGTTACTCTAGTGCTGGTAATGATATGCAGATTTTTTTTTCTGCATGTCCAAGTAAATTTATAGGCTGATATATATAGTTTGTTATATTTCTTTGTAGTTTCTTTTTCCCACTGAACTTACCAAACATACTAGCTCTCAACTTCTGGTCATTATTGTTATTCATGATACTCATGTTCATCAGTTACAAACCTAACCATAATTTTATTGGTTGCTGAACAGGGTCATGTGACTCAGAAACTGTCTTCGAGGGGCAAGTA
This sequence comes from Elaeis guineensis, assembly GCF_000442705.2. Classification (NCBI taxonomy): domain Eukaryota; kingdom Viridiplantae; phylum Streptophyta; class Magnoliopsida; order Arecales; family Arecaceae; genus Elaeis; species Elaeis guineensis. Next base: position 89,489,669 of record NC_026001.2, on the reverse strand, counting down.
TGTGTCCGTAAACATTGGGCCTATTCGTGTTGTCTCTAGTGAGCAGGTATGCTCCCCTCTCCTTTCATGCAGATCTTTGTTTGTATGCTTTACCTTTAGCTGGGTTCATGATTTTTGGTTAGCTGGTTATGATTTTTTTATTAAGGGTGCATGATTTGTTGATCCACAACTCTAATTGGTTTTGCAGGTCCAAGCTGTATACAATGCCATGAGGAGGGATGACAGAATGAAGTATTTTTTGTAGACTAAATTCTTATGTTTATCAATAAAACAGTCCACATGGTTTGGCACTGTTGCATTGCTGTAGCTCCATTCTTTAGTTTTGGTGATCTCTGGCAATCTGTCATTTGGGCAAGGAGGTCTCAGGTACATCAGACATTGTTTTTTGGTGTTTAGTACATAAATTCTAGTTGTAATAATTTCCTTTGAAGCTTCTCTTGTAACAAAAGACATTGTTATGTAACTCCTTGTTTGTGGCAGGTTTGATTTGGTAGCTGTACCTCATGCTCTTTTGAGTTCATTTCTTATCTGAAGAATCGAGGAGGTGATATGTATTGAAATCCTGTTGATTCTAGATAAACTTGTAGACTAATATTTATTCCCCTTCTGGAAAAATATCAAGAGACTGTGATCAATTAGTTGTAAAAATTGTTTTTAAGTTACCTATTGCATGAGGCTCCCACCACTATGTGGTTTGGGAATGTTATGCAACATTAGTATTGCTGATACTCTGAGACTTGTATTTTTCTGCATTGTAATGTTGATCAAAAGAATTGAGCATCTAATGGGTGTATTGATCAATCTTGTCAGACGAAGCATACTTCTGCTTTTGAGTTAATGGGTTGACCTGGTCTGAGATCTCCCAGTAAAGGGGTTTTTACACTAACAAGGTAAATGAGTTATCTATTTGTTAGTCTAGATACTTATGTTGGAACTGTATCCATACTGGCCTGGGTTATCAATGTATACGACAGGATTTATACAGCTATGCTTGATAATGGCTATATTATATGCCAAAATGCAGCAAACAAACTTTGTGTTTATGGTCTGGGTCCATGTAAGCATGAATTGCACCTGGTCTCAGACTCTGTCAGAATAGCTGAGAAGTTCGATGAGGGACTATTCCTTCTATAATTACTTATGCTGGTGTTCACAAGTAGCAGGTCCAGATATAACTCTTTAGCATGTCTTCTAGTGGTTAATTTTATTGAAAAAGCTGTAGGTTATAATGCATGGAAGCATGGAATTGTTGCTGACTGGTTCTACTAGTTGAATGGGCTTGACTCATTTAACTGGCTTTTTTCGAGCTTGTTAAAATAAGTTGAGGCTCAGGTTTGGTTCAGTTTGCTAAGGTTATAAGTAAATAAATAAATAAATAATCAATAACTAACTTCACCTTGGTTTCTTTTCCAGCATTATCATCCACATGCATGCTGGGATCCTGCTGGTGAAGCTAGTTTTTCCTTGATCAAGAATTGAGGCTGATGTTTATTGTCAAGCACATAGAAGCTTTATTTATTAAATGCTATATCTTAATGGATACTTCTGCCAAGATTAAGATTTAGATTTTGATATATTTGCTAGATTGTTAGGATGATATATGGCCGGAAAACTGAGCTGGTTGAACCCCCGCGGAATCAGTATGGCGTGCGGCAATATAGGTAAGATGTCCCATGGCATCGTCACAAGCTTGAGGTTTGGGAACAAGTTTTACCTAGACAAAAAGATTCAGAATTCAAGAAAATATTTGCAAAACATTCACCAAAGATTTGAATTATTAGAACTAGGAAAATACTTGTAAAACTATTGAAATATGGTTATAGACTCATTTGTATGAAGCAAGGATGGAAAAGGTTGGAACAAAAATAAACAAGAAAGCTGTAGCTTGAGACATGGCAAAAGGTTAACAATAATAACATAACAATTAATCTTACCAAAGAAAAAATAACATAAAAATTAAAATAAATAATTATTTTATAGATTGTTCGTATATTTGTTCACACATGCTATAGTCCTACTAACAATTGTGCATTTGCATTGCATGTGAAGGTGGCTCAATGATTGCCGTCAAGTAAATTCCGGATCTTCACATAAACACATCAGTGCATTTTCATCCTTTGCTTGCTGATATTAAGTAACCTTTGTCATTATTAAGGGGTGTTTGCTTGAGGGGGAGTTGAGGTTTGGAACTAAGGGGATGTTTGATTGGAGGGAGTAGAGAATCAGAATGGATGACTCCTATTCCAACTATTTGGTTGGGAGGAGTTCCATTCCGATTCTAATTTTGAGATGGAATGGGAATGGGTCAATCTATATAGAACTCAATCGCTACTTTCCTCCATGGATTCAATTTTTCATTCTAATTTCGATTTCGATTCCGGTCACGAACCAAACGCTTTGGAGGATTTCGTCATTCCGATTTTGATTCCAAGCCATTCCGATTTTCAGTCCCATTATGATTCCGGTTACGAACCAAATGCTCCTAGAATGGAAATGGGTAACTTCCATTCCAACCATTTGATTAGAAAGAGTTCTATTCTAATTCAGGGATGGAATGGAAATGGTTTAATTTGCTTAAAATTCAATCTTTACTTTTCCTTAAGGATTCAAGAGGGTGCTTGGTTCGCGATCGGAATCGAAATTGAAATTAGAGTTGGAATGACTTGAAATCGAAATCGGAATTTGAATCAAAATGACTAAATCCTCCAAAACGCTTGGTTCATAACCGAAATTGGAATCGGAATTGGGATTAGAATAAAAATTTAAATCCATAGATGAGAGTAGGGATTGTGTTTTATGTAGATTAGGCCATTCCTATTCTGAATCGGAATCGGAATAGGACTCCTTTCAAGCAAACGGTTGGAATGTGAGTCACCCATTATTATTTCGATTTCAGACCTCCACTTCCTTCAACCAAGCATTTCCTATATTTTTATGTTGATTCTATCATGAATCAAATGCTTCAGGAGATTGGTCATTCTGATTTCATTTTAAGGGGTGCTTGGTTTGCGACCAGAATCGGAATCAGAATTGGAATTAGAATTGAAATGGTTTAGAATCAGAATCGGATGACCAAATCCCACGAAGCGCTTGGTTCGTAATCGAAATTGAAATCGAAATGAAAATTTGAATCCATAGAAGAGAGTACGGATTGAGTTCTATGCAGATTAAGCCATTTTCATTCCATCTCGAAATCGAAATCGGAATGAGACTCCTCCCAACTAAACAGTTAGAATATAAGTCACCCATTCTCATTCCGATTCCATACCCTTACTCCTCCCCAATCAAGCACCTTTTTAATCCATTTCAATTTTCATTCCGATTCCGATTTTAGTTGTGAACCAAATACCCCTTAAGAGGGTGCTTGATTTGCAACTGGAATCGGAATTAAAATGGGAATCGGAATGGCTTAGAATCGAAATTGGAATGGCTAAATCTTCCAAAGTGCTTGATTCGTGATTAAAATCAAACTCGAAATCAGAATTGGAAAGGAAATTTAAATCCATAGAGGAGAGTAGGGATTAAGTTCTATGTAAATTGGGCTATTCGTATTTCACTGCAAAATTAAATAGAATTCCTCCCAATCAAATGATTAAAATGAGAGTCACTCATTTTTATTCTGATTCAGGACCCTCATTTTCTCCAATTAAGCACCTCAATTCCTTCACGATGCAAATTTATCCTTTTATGCTTTTGTGGTCTTGGTATGTTTTTCTAAATGCACCTCGGTTGCTGCACTACCCCCAAAGAATAGGACCTATAGTCTGGGCTGATAGGGTCAGACATCAATTTTTTTTCTTCGCCAGTTTGTGTTTTTGTTTTGAGCATTTGGCCCATTCCGTATCCAAAAGGGAAAAAAATTGATAAACTATAGTTATTCTATTTTAATAATATAATCGATAAATACACTTTAATTCCTGAGAGGCATGGGATTTTTTATTTGTTCTGATTAAAATGTATTTATTAAAATATATGATTAATCATAAAAGTGAGTAAAATGGGTGTCATAGAATTCGTAGAGAGATGGCTCAGATAATTTCCAGCATGACATTTGAGATTATAATCTAACTCGTTAGTTAAAAGTAAACAAAATCCGGTTTACCAAGTGGAGCAAGGTTCCACGTTCCAGACAAAGCTAAGCAGCGAGAAATTATTGCCTGGACCACGCCCAGGTAGACCAGCGCATATCTGGGAGCATGTGCACGGTGGGTAACGCACAATTGGGAATTTGTGAAATGTAAGGGTTAATGTGGCGTGTTATCCACCGTGGGATTTGGCTGGTCTACTGGGGCGTGGTCCAGGGAATAAGCCCTTCTGGTACTGGTAAGCCAGGTGGACAGCCAAAACAAGGAGATCCAGGCACTCTCGGTCACCTTACCTCCCCATCCCTCATCGCTCCATACCCGAGAGCCGGAACCGAAAAGGATTCTAAAAATGGTCTCTGCGAGGTATGTGACCGAACCCCAAGTCTACCCTTCCCTGATCCTATTCGCAGCAGCATTTCGTTCGATCAACTGGCAACCATGAATTATTTAAAGAATCTGATGGAATTGGATTTAGAACACCAGAAGTTTGGATCTTTTTGATTCTTTTCGGGTCTCGTCGGTGGATTTGCACGAAATAATCCGCTCTCTTACCCATTTTGGTACCTGTGTAGGTTTCAGCTTTGTTTTCGTTACTGAAATGAATCGCCACTCTCTTGTCCATTCAATTCTATTCACTCATTGGAAGGATATCTAAAGGATCTAGATGCTTTTTGGAATCGTACATCTTTCAAATTGGGAAATGGTGAAAAAAAAAAAAAAAACAGATTTTGGGAGGATAGTTGTATAGAACCCATCCCTTTGGCCTCTGTTTCAAGAGGGGGATGCGAGCGTTAAAACATAATTTATCATGGTTCCCTCTCGTCTCCAAACGATACCCAATTGAGTGAACTTATAGATATTCTCTCCGCTACCCGACCTACTAGAGATATGGATGTGCCGGTTTGGAAACCAAATAGTGACAGGCTCTTCAATTTAGTGTGGCCTCTTACTATAAAGGTGCTTAGTTCACGATCGAATCGGAATCGGAATGGTTTGGATTAGAATTGAAATGGTCAAATCCCACGAAGCATTTGGTTTGTAACTGGAATCGAAATGGAAATCAAAATTAAATTGGAATGAAAATTTGAATCCATAATGAGAGCAGGGATTGAGTTCTATATAAATTGGACCATTTCCTACTACTCCAGAATCGGAATGGAATCCTCCTAATCAAATAGTTGGAATGAAGTCATCCATTCTCATTCCATTTTAAGATTTATAATTTAATTTGAAAAGCAAAATTGCTAAAAAAAGATGAAAGTATTCTTATGGCTAGCCTTCAAGAAAATAAGTTGCATACCGGTGGAGAATCTCTTCGAGCTGCTCTCTTCATGGTGCTCAGGAAGAGATAGTCTCCCACCTATTCATTTTGTCCCTTTCACCCAAGTATGCTGGTATCTGTTCTTTCATACTTAAATGCTCGAGATATGCCTCCCAATTTCAAGCTTTCTAAACTACATGGAGGAAGAATTGATTCGGCCAAGATTCTGAAAGGGATGGATCCAATCGGTGAATCCATTATATGGCATATATGGCATGAGTGAAACTCTAGAATATCTTGAATTGAAAAGAAGGATGACGGAGCTTTGGTCATGCATAGGCTTTGTATGACTCTCTTATTTGGGTAATCTATGCTCAAGAAATCTTTATGTAGCCATAAAGCTATTTTGAGCAAGTTGTTCCATTGCTATAATTGTATCCTTTCCTTGTACATCCTATCTTGGATCCATCATAAATTTCTTATTTATTATAGTGTGGGGGAAGTTTCTCACTTCCTCCACTTTTCCCTTAAAAAAGAAAAACGTTCAAAAAGTCTTGGTGCTGCTAATTGATCACTGGTTTGTCCTTCGATGGTCTTCTTGATGGTAAAGATCACGCTTGAACAATTTTCATTGGAATATGCTTAAGTAGAAGTAAGCACATATGAACAACTTTGATTTATTGAAAAATTTTGTTGCTTTTGGTTTTGCATGATTCTAATGCTTGGATTCCATTTGATTTGGTGTTCAAATTTAGGAAACTTCTGTTAGAAAAATAGCTCCTATTGCCAATATGAGATCACCTATTCAATTATGAAACCCTAAATTAACATGTGAGTAGGTAGGGGACTTGCTTATCACTTGGAATAGGACAAGAAGTCCTTTGGCCTATTAATCTGTGTATGGTTAGTTGGAGTAGAGGTAAATACTTCGAGTATAAAAGGTGTTTGTGTTCTATGAACAGTGGTGCAGGAAAAGGGGTGTTCTGCAGTGGAGTGGCAGTAAACATGGGAGAGAAGAAGAGAGAGAAAGAAGAAGGTAAAAAAGGAAAGAGGAATTGGATGGCTCAGCTTGATTAAATTTTGAGCTCAGATCAGCCCCAGGTTTGTTCCGGCTTTTGTGTTTTTATTTAGTTTTATTGTATTCTCTTGTACTTCTCAAATTTCTCTTGTATTCATCTTTATGTATAATTCTCTCATAAAACATGCTAGAGCTAAGTGGATCGCTCTCTTCTCCGGTGGATATAAAGCGTGTTTTGGATGAACCATATTAATTCTTTTTTGTTGTGCTAGTTTTTATCTTTTTATCTTTTATTATTTTATTCAACTGCTCTTGGGATTGCAACAACTTCATATAATGCAGGAGCATAAATTTGGCAATAAAAAGTTATTTATAAAATATAAGGATACTCTATGTTTTCTATTATTTGAATTTTAAAAAAATCTAAGGAAAAAGAAATTTTTTTTATAGATTTCTTTATCGGCATATTAACAATTATATATAAATAAATAGTTACTATATTCATAGCTAAATTATTATGGAGTTCAAGCTCTAAAATTCTGCAGCAATTAAGGGATCCAACAACTAGGCACCTTTACAAACTTGATCATGGCTTTGCATTTGTCAGGAGTATTCACAAACTTTGGCTCTTTCATAATTATACAAGTAGAACTTGTGCCTAGTCCACTATAAAGATATTTTATTATGTTGGATATGCTTTGAGATACAGGGTCTTGTCTTTGTTTATGTATTATACCTATGTACTTCCTCTGTTGATTATTTAGAAATGACAAGCTGTTTCAAGATGGTAACCACTTATCATTAACTTTCTTATCATGACCCATAAATTTCATTCTCTATTGGAAACTCATAACTATCATATTGTCTGAAAAATTTTGGATGTGATGCTCTTAAACATGATTCTGAGCCCCAACATATAGTTTGCATGGAGAGAATTTGAATGCTTCTTTATTAATTGGCATAAACCAACAAATCTCCATAATTTTTTTTGAATTAGATCTCCTCATAAGTTCTTCAGAGGATTTGCTGACTTGCGTTATTCAGAGGGCACACGTTTGATGCCTATTCTGATACATGAACACTTTTATCGAAGCACGATTTTTTTCATAAAAGATGACTGCCATAACCAAGATAATCTAATTGGTGATGTTATGTGCAGTTTGAAAGATTATGGTCGTGATATTATATGCAATTCTTGGACCTACAAGGGAGATTGGTCCCGATTATCCTATGAAAGAGCAATTTTTATCCTTCGCTGGATGACTCACTTTGATCACTTCTGTGCTCACTTCTTTACCCATTTACTACTTGTCACTTTTCAAATTGCCATCTTGGGTTATTAGAAGGATTGACAGATTCTGCATAGCTTTCCTTTGGTCTGGCTCTTCTTCAATCTGTGGATTGTCTTGCAAAGTGAATTGGAAGTCTGTATGCCTGCAGGAGGAGGAAGAAGGCCTCAGGGTAAAGATATCCATTTGCTGATCTCAACCACCCTGCTATCTAAATGGGGATGGAGGATGCTGTTGAATGAGACATGGTTATGGAAAAAGGAAATCAACCTAACTTATTACAAGAGGGTTCATCTTTCCTTCTATTGGAGACCTACAAGAAGATGTTCCAGTCTCCGGCATGATGTGGTCAACTCTCTCCTAGCCTTCTGGAACCGGATCTTCTTCTAGATTCGTAATGGGCAGGATTGTGTTATTTGGAAGCCTGAAAATAATGGTGAGTTTTCCACTTCATCTCTCTACAAATTCATGAACCTCAGAGGGGTTGCTTGCAGCTTTGCACCAACACTTTGGAGTCTCAGCATACGTCACAAAATTAAGTGCTTTCTTTGGCTCGCATGGTGGAAAAAGCTAGGGAACAAACTTGGATATATCTCGGGCCTTGTTTGAATTGTGGACAAGCACTGAAACTATTGATCATATCTTCTCTACTTGCCCCATCTTTTGCACCATTTGGAAAAATTTCTGCTCACGGCTTAATGTTTTATATCCTCAAGCACCCTTCGAGTACCTTTGCACAGATTGGATCCATCAAAACTTTTCTAGGAAGATCGGCCGCATTATACTAATGCTGCTGGTGAGCATTGCTTGATCTTGTTGGAGAGAGAGGAACACTAGATTGTTCCTTGAAAAGCACAAATCCCTTTCTTCAATAGTGGTTTGAAGCAATTCAATCTTTTCAAGACTGGTCTGTTCTTTGCGGCTTGAATTTTGGATAATTTTTATGAGCTCGAACTATGATCAAATCCGAAAAATCTGCATTGCGACCTGAACAAAATTTTTTGGGAGATCTGTAGTAGTAGCGGAGGGCATGGGCCGATAGGCCCATGCCCGAAGCCCACCACTGATCTCATTAGAAGGTGCGGGGGACAACATCCCCTACGGTACGGACTAGTATAAATATTATACTTTCTGTCAATCTCGGTAGTTTTGTAAAAGAGGTTTGAAAAATCAAATTGCGGCTAAGGTTTGAAGAGTTCTGAGTGATTGTATCTCTCTTTTCATCATAGTGAAATTTTTCTCTCGTGTCTTGCTTATGGACGTAGGTTTTTCAGCCGAATCACGTAAATCCTGTGTTTATTTTTCTTCTCTTCTCTATTTTATGTGATTGTACGAATCTGTGTGTGCCCTATTTTTATGCTTGCTGTAACACAAACAAAATGAAATAACAGATTTTGGGAATATTTGGACCAAGATCAAAAGGATTCCTTTGGTGCTCTAGAATCTTAACTAGTGTAGGAGATGATGGATGTTGTGGGTCTCATTGGCTTGACATGGCAACCCTTATTCACCGACTGTTTTGTACTTCATTGATTGTGTTTCTACTGGTTTCGTGACTGCTTCATTCCTGTAACTATTCCCCTATTTGTTGTAACTGTAACTCCGGCCCGGATGTAACTATAACTCTGCTTGGTAACTGTATCCTCTGTTCTATTCTGCTCTTGAATAAAGTTGGGTAGCTATGTGGAGCATCCCCTTACCTCAAAAAGATATTATATTCTGTTCAAGTGGAACTAGCAAGTGTTTCCTCTTAGTGGTCTAGAGCTAGAGGAAATCATAGCAATGTAATTTATTTTTGATTATGGTAATGACAATGTTGATCCTGATGCAGTCCCAATAGGAATAACTTGTACCTAATTATTTTACATCATATGGTTATATAAATGTTACTGGTCTTTGCAAAAAGTATCAAGTTTTATACATGATAACATATGAACATGTTTAAAATGCATTTATATTTATACAGAGAGATATACACTCCTCATGTTAATGCAGATGCCAGATGGACATAGGAATTGCCAGGTCTGGTACCTTAAATATGTTGCCATTTTGCACCATTTTTTTGTTTTCAAAATCATAGGAAGGCTTCAGTTTATAAATGTGCCCTTGACTGTGAAACATCTTGAATGGAAATCAACCTCCTTATCAAATTTAATAAATACAGTGCTTCACTACACCATTGCTTAGAAAAGCTTTCTTTCTCCAGCTGCTCACAATTTTGTCTATCAAGCTTTTCCATCATGCAAAATTATGACATGGATCAATTAGCTTTAACTTGTTTTCCTTATTATACTTTATGCTGGCTCCTGAAATGTTATACTGGAAAAAAATTTGCTGCTTTCACCATTTCTTTTTACAGCATTATTGCTCTGGTAAGGAGTTGTGGTTTGGTGATTTAGATTCTTGTTCTTGAGGTACCTAGACTTGGAAGTCAGGAATAGCAAGAACGTATGATTTGCTCATATTCCTCTAATTGAGCTTTCACTTCTCTCATCTTTGACCAAAAATCCAAAATGATGGTGAAAACCATAAACACTCTGATCAAGTTTTTCCCTGTCTTAGATACTCAATACGTGTCAAAAAAAAAAAAAAAAAAAAAATTGCATCTAAATGTGATTTCATAATCAATAACTATTCCATATCTACAAGGTGAAAAAGAAAAACAGAAACTACTGAATCTGAGGTACAGCCTCAGGGCAAAACCTAGCAGAGCTGGAGTTTCCTCTTATTCTAAAATGCCATAAGTTTCCCTTGGAGGAAACCAAATTTTCATGACATAAGAACTCCCAAGAGTACCACTTCTCAATCATCCGATCTATGTCATGAACAAAAACATCCGTTGTCTTACCAGATCTTGCAATCATGGCAGCTGTGTAGATTGCCCCCATCCTCCCTGGTGCCTCTGGTTGGTCTCCTCTTGGCCCATCGATGACCACCACATCCCATTTTCTCTTGCACACTATCTCTGGCAGCCCAGTCAGTGCTAGCTTGCAATGCGATTTATGGAGGAGACCTTCTTGTGATGTGCAGGCAGGGTTTGTTCTAGCATGTTTAAGTAGCTCATATGCTTCACTAGCTTTGTCATTGTATTTAACCAAATACACTCTCATGCCTTTGAGTTTTGGGTTCTGAGCTTTTCATGGTCATCTTCCAGAAAGATAGTAGTTCCTTCAGCGTTCAACATGGCAAGGTCAAGGAATTGTGCTTTGAGTCCAAAAAAGAGGAGGTTGCAGGGGCTCTTTGGGTTATAAGATTTTGGAGGAGCTGGTGCTCTTTTAAGCTGAGGATGTCTTCAGAAGGGGGTCTGGTGTAAGGTTTCATTGCATGAGACAGTCGAGCAAGGCGTTTCACAGGCATAGGATTTGTAGAAGCACATGAATTTGAAAGAATTGGAGAAGAGGATAGTGTAGGAGGTGTGGTAATGCTTGTAAACCTGAAGAGTCTAAGGAAGGAAATGGTTGAGAGGATAAGGAAAAGGACAAAGATAGAATTCTTGGAATGCATTTTCCTCTCTTTGCTTATCTTACCCTCTTATTTCCTGCTGTGGTTGCTGCTGATCTTTCTCATCTGCAATGCTTCTCAGGAAGACTTTCTGGTGCTGCATCTGGTTGTGAGTCATGGGAAAGATGGCTGAGAGGCAAAGTGAGATAGCAGTAAGCTGGTTTCTCTTTCTGCTTTCCTCCTCACTTCTTCTGCCTACTCTGGTGGGTATGCTGGTAGCCTTTTGTTTTTCTTGAGAGCTAAGAGAGGTGATTGCTGTTGCTTGAAGAGTTCTTTCTTGAATAGGGGCAAACAGCAAAAGATGGGCAACTTGAATGCTTTTCTTCTAGAATAACAAAATGTCAGGTGTTTCATTGGTCCATTTGCAAATTATTTCTCAGGTTTGTTGAGCAGTTGAGTGAATATGAAGAAATCTGTAAGAGAACCAGATGAGCAGCAATCAGTGAGGTTTAACTTTCATAACTTCCTTCCAGAAACAAAGGTGATCCAGTTGGCTTGGCAATGGGATAATCATATAAGATAACAAATGGAGGAGGTGGGCTCATTTCTAGCAAATCCTTTTTTTTTTTTCTTTTAAAAAGCCTGAGTTTAAATTCTTATTTCAGATGACTCATTTAGGCATGTGGGTCCTTTTGCTGATGACTCATTTCCCCTTTATTAATCATCATTTGGCTCTTAAATTGTTTCTTTTATCGTTCATCGGCCGTAATATTCTCTGATGATGCTACCAACTTTTTAGGGACCCTTAACTAACCATCCACTTTGTCAACTGTTCTCAACATGTGGTGGTTAGGTTCAAGCATTGACCTTTCTGTGGCTATCTTTATAACTTGAACCGATCGGGCATACTTAACCATATATATTGCAATTGATAATGTGAAATGTTTCTATCTTCAACTGGCTGATATTTTCATCATTTTTTGAGGAAAAATCCATCTTTACCATAATGCAAATGGTGGCAGTTACCTGCAGCTTGGATGGAGCGCATGGACTCTTGTTTTGGGGGGCATTTGCTATCATAAGTTCTACAGATTCAGTTTGAAATAATATTAGTTGATCACTCCTGATTCAATGAATATCTGAAGCTGAGGTTAGTGGTTGCTCTATTGATTCCAATTGTAATTCATGTATTATGATGTTTGAGTTTGTTGAATGCTCGAACGCCAGATGGTGAATGGGTATTGCTTGAAAACTACTTCCAGCCTTGGCAGGTTGATGGCATCCATTTGGGAATGAGTGATTCAACAGTTTAGGATGATTCTTCTATACAAAAAGACCCTCTGAACTCCAGATTATGTCTAACACTTTGCAGAATGGCTAAAATTATGTGTTGTACCTAACCTATTGCTAAGCTATCAATGCTGTCCCTTAACAATTGGACATGTTCAACAGCCCCAAACATCACTTTTCTTTAGTCATGTCTTGGTACTAATCGACTTTAATCAAAACAAGAGGCGATGTCTGGGTTTTGTGGCTTAACATTGATTGAGCAACTACCACCAACTGATTAGACTGGATCATGATGATGCAGGTCTTTGCTGGATTAGATCGTGCGAAGGCATAGCATGAGGCATCGCTTTCAAACAGCTTGGATTGCTTTGATGTGGTCCAAAATTGGAGCTAATTGTAGCTTCATCGAACCTTTTATGGCGATTATTTCCATATCAAGTTAATAGTTTAATTGAAGCTGAACCAATAATGTTGATGCTGTAGGAAGGTTATGGACCACCAGCTCATTTCACTTGTCACTGAAGGGACAGCCTTCTTCTTCAAAGACTTTATTAGGTGCCCAACTCTCTAAGCTCAATGGCCCTGGGTTCTTGTCATTATTCCCCACTATTCCATGGCATCTTATAAAATGGCATATATCTGTGCAAGTTGGTAGATTTAATATTCAGCAACTGAGCTCATCTGTAATCCACTGAATCCTGGTTGCCAATGGGCAATTAACAAGTGATCATGCTGATGATCAACTGTAACCGCGGAACTGCCAATTGTTTTGTAATGATCTTCCTATTTGCATAAGACTCTGCTTCTATGACTTATAGTTATTAATAAATTCCTTCACAACCATTGTTACTCAGGTCTTACAATGTGTACCTGTTGATAGTGTTGTAATTAGAATCTATGGTATGTAATCTGTCGGAGAGGAACGCAATTTCCAATATTAGATGTTTTGCATCTTAGATAGCATGTATTTGTTTTTTGACCTTTTCCCATCTCAAGTCTTATGTTCTTGAAGGTTGGTCTTCTTTCTTTCTTTCCTTTTTTTGTTTTTGGTCAAAAGAAGAGCCAGGCAAGATTATAAGAAAATAAGCCAGTGTGACATATTTCAATCAGGAGTGAAAAAGCCAACAGGAAATCTGACTGAAACTTCCCCCAGGAAACTTATAAGTACAACCCAAAATGGAGTAAAACCCTTGGATTTAGAAGAAAAATACCAACCACTATATGTAATGACTTGATATATATTCCCCACAGCCAGTCCAATGAAAGTAGCATCTGGCAGCAGTAATATATTAGAGTTGGAGATTGAGCCAAAAGGTTGGTCTTCTTTGTAGAGCTTTGGAATGACAGGATTTCATCTCCATCAGTTGGATTTCAAAATTCCAAGGCAGGCCTCAAAGTTGTCTTGGCAATGCACAACATTGATCGAAGTCCATTGTGTAATTAAAATGCAAGCCAGCTGTAAAATTGGCATGTTGACAGATCATATTTTAATGCAAGAGTCCATTGTATGTTATGCTGACAAATAAAGTTGCATGTGAAAAGAACAGAGTTTCTGATTTTTCCCACAACAATTCCTTAACACTTTCTAGCATTTCGAAAAATATGTAAAAAAATCAAGTATTATATGAAAGTATTAATATAGACAATGTTTCTTTTCTTCATTAGCTGTTTCTCACAAAAAAAAAAAAAAAAAAAAAAAAAGAATCATTGTGGACAAGTGATTGTTATAGGAATAACATAATATTTTGACAATTTTATTAAGTTATCACGATATTGTGAATTTATGATGGCAAGAGCATGCAAAATCCATGTCTATAAATTTTCTTGGGCATTTTGTATAATTTTGAGCCACAACTTCTTAAATAACTTGAGAAAATTAAGATTCCACAAGGCTTCAATTTGTCAACAAAAACCACTAGAACAAGATTACCATTGTGATGAAAAGGTTTATATTAATATATGCTTATCTGGTTTTGAGAATTTGACTTAGGTTTCAGATTTAAATCAAATCTCTGAATCTAAATCCCAGATTGAAATTTGTGTCGCAAGCTATAGGTCAAGATGATCATGACCTTGTTTTCGCTTTAAAGTCTCCACCAAATCTTGGCCGTTGTGGCCACGATCACCATCATGATTATGACTCAGTTCTCAATCTAACAGCTGGATCATGACACAACGCGGAATGGAGACCAGCATCCAGTCAACCTAAGTTTCCAAGAAAGCAAGGAGGAGACCCAAAACCCTAATCCTTTTCCCACCACATAATGTAACTTGGGATGTTACTGCGAACATGCATTCAAAGAACAGAATATATTAAGTTCATGATGGCATTATGGTTGAAGCATTGGTTACATCCATTCTCTAGTCTCCTCTCATCATTTTCTCATGGCCTTCCCTTCTCCTGACTCCAAGATTGGTCGTTGTCTCCCGCCACAAGATTCCATCTCCCTCCAAATTTAAAATTTTGAGTGGGCCCTTCCGCTCATCCACTCCCACAAGCCACCCAAATGGTCACTATCCGTTCAAACTTTTTAAATTCTATGCTGACATAACCCTCCAGCATTGCCATTTCATCTTCCTCTTGAACTCTTCCACTTAGTTTATTCTAGTCGGATTGGTAGAGGTAGAAACTTTGTCCAAATTTATTGACCACATAACCAAAGTTTGAAACCAAAAGCCTTCACTTACCCAATCAAATGGCTTACTTGGTCTTCCATGAGTCATTCCTTCATCAGCTAAATAAGTTACTCAAAACCTAAGGAATGCCATTTATCATATCATTGAGGAATCAAGCATATACTTCTTAGTGTCAGCTACCAAATCACCATTTCTTTTTGACATGGAAACATGGAAGAAGTGAGAAACTTCCCCCAATTTATTATAAAAGTATTAAAATAAATTACCATGATGTTTTAGTAAGCTACCAAATTACTATTGAAAAGATTAATAATTGAAGATATTATATTACTAAACCATGGTCATGTTGATTGATTATTTTTGTACTCCATGGTTTTTTAGGGTGCAGTAGATTGCTATTGTCATTGTCGGTGCAGCTGTTTTTCCTTTGGCTCTCTCATAAAATATCTTTATGGTCACTACCTTCAACACCCCAATTTTGATTAACATCTGAACAAGAGAGCTTTTTGGTGGGCTTGGGTTGATCTTTTCATCAAACAAGACTTTGTTTCATTCTTCCCCCTGTTGCTTGTTGGTATTGCTGAGCAAATTACTTGGTTACTCTGGCATATAAGTGACGAAGAAATCAGGAGATATTGTTGAAGGACAAATCGTTCTCCATATGGAACCTCAGGTATGTTCTTACACGTTTCAAGCAACAAAATTTTTTTCCTTAGATCCATATGCGTACAGAGAATCACAAACATGCTTCACATGTAGTCTCTGGTTGGAGGGGAAAATGAAGAAGCCACATTCAGTTCAATACCCAGATCACCACTTCTAAATCAAAGACCAAATAGCATGATTGTGAAGGTAAGTCCTCTCTCTCATACTCTTTTCCTCCCTTCTTCCTAAAGAAAGTGTGGCTATTTGAGATCTGATTTATGTTGCAATGTGAATTTGCATCAAAAAACAACAGAAAGTATGTCCTCGCGAATTCATCCCTCCCCACATAGTTGCTGAGGCCATATCAACTCTCCATGGTCTTGATCTGAGATGGTCAGGACCAATTACTCCAAGTGAGATGGAATATGTGAGCCAGTATGTCCATGCCAAGTATCCACAATACTCGCATGGCCTCATCGAGGAAGGCGATAAGACTGACCTCTACTCAAGGTATTATAGCACATCATCGCCCGGCAACCCCGACGACAAACGCAGGTCTCCAAGGGGAGGACTAAGAGATGCCCCTTATTCACTTTCAATAGGAAGCCACCTCCCTGACCTCGACAATACTCAATTGGAGCCTTCGAGGCTTCTGTACATTCTCACTAGGAAGTCCTCCTTCCCTGGCAGCTTCATATCGATCCCAGAGATCCAAGCCCGCAACCGTGTCCTTAAACATTGTGGCCTGACTGATGAGGAATACCTTGTGCTCTTCACTCCAAATTATAAGGATGCCATGATGCTGGTAGGAGAGAGCTATCCTTTCTTCAGGTACAATTACTACATGACCATCATCGACGACGAGATGGACTACGTAAGGGAGTTTGCAACATATAAGGAATCAAAGGTGATCTCAGCACCTGAGACTTGGTTGGATCTCAGGATCAAAGGATCACAACTGAGCCAGTACTTTAGGAGGAAGTGCAAGCATAGCCCCAAGGGGCTCTTCTCCTACCCTGCTGAGGTGAGAGGGACCAGGTACTCCATGCATTGGGTCTCGGAGGCACACCGGAATTCATGGCATGTGCTTCTTGATGCTACTGCACTTGTTGTTGGGGAGGATCAGCTGAGCCTTGCGCTCCATAGGCCGGATTTTGTGCTCTGTACTCTTGATGACAAGCATGCTCACCCTTCCAAGATCACTTGTCTATTGGTGAGAAGGAAGTCCTTTGATACTTCAGCCTCAGCATCAAACTAATTTTCCTGTTTAAGGGTTAGATTGGCTGCACTTTCTGTACTTTTATGTGCTTTAATTGGAGATGGTGGTACTGAAACCAATCTGAAATTTGGCTCTAGGAGGAAAGCTATAACTTCTCTAAATTAAATATCAAGATGTTAACAATATGGAGATGGAAAATAAAAAAGGAATGAATAACTCATATCTACTGGTAGGGCACTTATGTACATTCATCTATGTATGCCAGTGTGCTAGAACCCTTGTATTATCAAATGCATGTATTTTGCCCCAAACTTGAATTCAAACAGAGGGTATAGCAGGCTGTAGTTCTATGAAAGTACAAGTTCTATTGCAGGTCAACTTTAGGACAATTCATCAATTATATCTTCACTATTGTAGTATATTCAAACATATAGTTGATCCTCTGCAGAACTACTTACTTAAACAAGAAGCAATGTCTTTAATTTTTGTTGGGCTAAGGCAATACTAGAATTCTTTTCATCATTAGGGAGTATCGGATTTCTTTTTCACAGCTGGTATGAGAGCTTTGGCTTTAGGGGTGAGGTGGAGAAAAAAAGAGAAAAGAAGAAAATAGCAAGAGAATTAAAAAAAGAGAGAGGGGAGAAGAAGAGAGAGAAAAAACATCTCTTTTTATACTTTGTCTCGGCATCCCAATGCTCTGTCAGTGATGTTTCTTTTGTTTTTTTGGTAAGATCTTTTCTTGTATTTTCTAAGGATTGTTTTCTCTTGTTGAGCCCTTGTAAGGCCTTACTATGTGAATGTTATAGTGGATCTCTTACTCGGTGAATGTAGCCCGGATTTTGAATATTTAGAAAATCTTGGTGTGCCATTTTAGTTTTATTTCCTACTATTTTTCTATTATTTTATTCAGTTGCTCCTGGGTTTGTAACAATTGCCTCAGAGCCTGGATTTAGTGATGGCAGAAAATTTGACCAAATTTGAATTTCCAAGATTTAATGGTGCCAACTTTGTGCTTTGGAATCTGAAGATGCAGGCTATGTTGATGAAGGATAATGTATAGTACCTGAAGGAGAAGAGAAAAAACCTGCTATTATGATGGATAAGAGTTGACCAAGAGAGGTAAGATCTCAATGTTTGATTTTTATCGGGCGCTTGATGAATTTATCCTGTTTAATGTTCCCCTAGAGACCAATTAAAGAATGTGGGACAAGTTGAGGAGCATGCATGAAGCAAAGTCTGTGTTAAGATCTTTCTTCAGACTTAGCTGTGCATCTTGTTGATGCAGGAGCGAGCTTCATTACAACAGCAACTGAATAATTTGAATCCATTGATTAGTCAATTAGTGATGGTTGAGGTTGTGGTCGAAGGCCAGGAGAAAGCTACAATATTGCTCAGCTCAATGCCCCATTCGCAGGATGGTCTAATCATGAACTTCAATGATGCAATCTCTCAATATAGATTTAATAGTGTCCATATCTCTCACCGATGAGGCTTAAAGGAAGACAAGTTAGGTGGGTTATTATATTAGCATGTTAATAGCGAAAGAAAGATTATTGTATAAGAGGGGTAGTGCATGGTTGAGTTCTTAGAGATGAGAGCAAGTTGCAATGCTATCACTATAAGTATGACTATATATCACAGCATATTGATGAAAGTGATTTCTAGGAAGCTATATAGTCTTCGAAGCTATGGACACTTACAATGATACATGGATTTTGGATTTGAATAGTCCTTACAATGTTTGCTTCAAGAGAGATTAGGTTGATTCCTTTGGGAACTTGTAAGACTCGTGATGTAGGATAATGAAGATCTAGATGTTTGATGGAGCAATGCATATATGAGTAGGGTGTGGTATGCCGGAACGCACATAGGAATCTGACTTCGTTTGATGCACCGGAAGTTATAGGTGTTCAACACAAGGTAGAATTCCATAGGTGACATATAGCATGATGGTACCGATAAAGGATGAGAAGTGCGATAATATATACAGGTTGATTGGATACATGGTTACAGGAAGGGTGTAGTAGTGTGTTGCAGTCAATCCCCTATTGCACCCATTACTGGTGAAGAACACCTGCAAAATAAGTCGACACTGACTGAAATTATATCCGGTAGAGACCCTCCGATGCTTAAGTCAGTGGGAAGTGGTGAATAGCAGATAAGTATTTAGAGAAGAAGAGTTTCAGCTCCAAAGAGTCCTTACCAAATACTGTTCATTTATCTCCTTTTATAGATGAGTCGTTGATAACCGTTTGTAACGGTTAGACACGTGGATCCTGCTTGTTTTAGCATTATGTGATCGTGGGATGGGTAGTTATACCTGCCATTGTTCATGTTCTGATCATTATGCGCTTTTTGTACTGGTGGTTTCTGGTAAGCCGACTCTATATCGGTAATTAGAATATGTTAATCATACGTTGGCAGTTGTGGAAGTCCGAATGACCATCGATCGACAACTTTGATATGCCGATGGTCATCGGTCTGAAATCAGTTGAGTTGTCGTAGTTGGAGTTTGTTGATGATTGAGGAAGCCAACTGTCAATCGGCCAATCGATTGATAGTCGGCAGTTTGTGCTTATCAAACCGATTGAAAGTCAGAATTGGAGAGTCGGCTGAATTGCCCAACAGTTGCCCCCCACTCCCAAGTCCAAAATAGTCTGATATGTGGATTGTCATGTGGTCTGACACGTTGGATGAAAGAAGTTGCCATATATTGTCTCGAGACCTGATTCGACTGATGAAGGAAGTTGCCACATATTATCTCGAGCTCCGATTCGACTGTAGATATTAATGATTTTTTGAAATACAAAGGATCTCCAGCCGTTTTATCATTTGGATATCTGTGAAACCATCATTGGGATGTCGCTTTGAGAAGATAGTTCGACGTCCGACGAATCTGGACGATTCGATTTTGACTAGTCAATTTCGACTACGTGTCCAGATGTCATTGGCTTTGTGTCATTTACGCGGATCGTGGTGAGGCGTGATCTTAGGGTAAATACATCGAACTGTCTGATTAATGATCGGTTTTGATGTAGCCACGTATCGAAATCTGTGGGAGTCCTGATTTGAATAACTTCATCCGGACCATTGAGGGGTCCTATCTATATATAAAGTCATTTTTATTTGGACTTTCTACTTTTGTACTCGTTATTTTTCTTTGCAACAGAAGGTTTTGCCCCAGGTGCTGAGAGCTTTCTCCGTTCACATCATTTTCCCGTTCGCATCATTTTTTAGTTTCAGGTCGAGTTCTCGTTTCTTCCTCCTAGGTTTTTCTTTTCTTTTTCTATGTTCTTTCATTTTCAATAGTAAGTAGAAGGAAGAAAGCAAAAGCTTCATCTTCTCGAGATAGCCGGTCGGAGAATCCGACTGACGATTCTCCTTTGGATCTGGAGATGGAGTTTCTTTCTTGTCTGACCCAATGTTGATTGGCTCTAGAAACAGTAACGTATCTCGAAGCAATTTCAGCTTTTTGCACTTGATCCGAACGGTCGGGTGAGCTCCCCTCCTTTGGGTCAGGTTGTCTTTTATGTAGAGGACTTTCGAGCCGGTCTTCAATTTCTAATTCCAAAGTTTGTCCGAAATCTTCTTGATTATTACTATCTTTGTCCCGCACAGCTGGCTCCAAACTCCATTCGGTTGATTATCAGTTTTACTCTATTGTGTCTCTTATCCCGACCAACTCTCATTCTTCTCTTTTCGGAGCCCTTTTTGTTCTTCGTCCTCACCCAACATCAAGGGTTGGTGGTTTTCTAACCCGAGGAAGGGTCTATCTTTTATTTTTGATTTTCTATCATCCATTTATGAATGAAAGAATCAATTTTTCTTCATTTCTTCTTCATCTCCTTGGGGCTTTCCTTCATGCTGGGGTGATCCGAGAACTGGCCCCAATGATCATTGTTGGGTTGACATCATTGATCGAAAATTTTTTTCTACTTAAAGATATGAAAGTCCCTGCGCAACGAGAGCTAATGACAGAGCAGACTTTCTATGATGTCAGACTTAGTTTGGTAACTTCTTTAGGTATAGCATAATCGATCGTTTTGTTTTTTATTTGCTTTTGAATTTTGTACTGAACTTTGTCTTTTGATTGCAGCTATACAGTCGATAGCACGCATCTCAGCTGTTGACATCCATCTACATGCTGCTAAAAAGAGAGCACGATCGACGTCGGACCATCTCGACCGTCGAGAAGAAGTCGGGTTGACTCTGAGTCGATACTAGCGAGGGAGTCTGACATCCCACCAGTGATAGCTCCCAGCACCGAGTCGATTATAGCGTTGTCGGCTCCGACAACACATCCTCCAATTGAAGTGCCATCGGTCGGAGTTGAGACGGGAGAGAAGAAGATGTCGCATCAGAACCATCAGTGGCTCCATCAATCGGGATTCGGGCCGATTCTGTAGTCACGGCCGAATCAGAACTATCTACTGCTGTGCAAGTCATTCCTCAAGTGGTGCGGTCTCAGGCACAGTCGAGCACCGATTTTATGGCGGTTTTAAGCGAAAGATCATCGATTGGGGACCAAAGAAAGGGGCCGGCTACTTTCGTCGATAATGGATCGTCGGTGGGTCTCCCCACCCTCTTTGATATCAAAATTCCAATCGATGAGTCGGCTTTTGCCAACCCGACATTAGCCAAACGACTTATCGAGGCAGTTCTTCTCCCAACGGATAAGGAGAGGAGGAAAGATCAGACAGTGTCTGAGATGTTTTCTTCTTTTTATCCGATGATGCTTGAGATAAGTCAACGATACTTTTCTTTTCTCTTTTTTTTGACTTGACTTGTCCTTTTCAGCTGGCACACGATATGTATGCCCTGGAGGGCGGATATCGAAAGTTTGTTGAGCGTCATCGGGCGTGGATGGACAAGATCACGATCGTTGATGTCGAGAAATCTACTGCCATCGAACAACTTCAAGCGGCAGCCGAACGAGAGAAGATGCTTCAGGAAGAGATCTCCTACGTGACAGTCGAATTGCAATCCTCCAGAGCTGAATTAAGGTTGACTCAATAGAGCATCGCATCCTTGGAGTCCCGAATCAAGAGCAAGAAATATTCAATCAATCAGCTCTGGAGAGAAAGGGATGGATGCATAGAAGAATTAGAGACGGAGCGTGGAAGGCATCGGGCTACTTAGGAGAGGTTGGCACTGGTCGATGCAGAATCGGCCTCCGTCAAGGAAGAAGTTGAATCGATGAAAGGTGCTTTAAGTCTGACCATCAAGAATTTTAAAGAATCACAAGAATATAAAGATGAAATTTTCAAGGATGAATTCGCCTCTTACTATATCGGATACGAAGACGGTAGAGATACAGTTGAAAAAGTGTATCCAAATCTAGACTTTAGCAACATCATCCCCCCTAGTTCGAGAGAAGAGGTTACTGAGAAGATCATCGTGCTGAATGAAGAAGATGCACCGACTGCACCAGAACCTGCTCCAACCATCGAAGTTGTACTAGAGTAAGGTGAAGAAGAAGCTGACTGGTGATCGGTGTAATATATATATATATATATTTGTAATCAGACTAAATCTAATTTTGTAATCGGACCTTGAGTCCAATTTTGTAATCTCTTCTTCAATGAATGAAAAAAAAATTTTCAAGTATGAAATCTCTTTTTACACTTGTACTATCAATATCATTGAATAATAGTCGGATTATCGATCATCCATCGGTGAATTGAATATCGATCAATAATCATAGTAGAGTTTGTCCGCTAGTCGGGTATCAGCCGACTTAGCTTGTATATTTTAGATATTTGATAGATGGTGATAAGTCAAATATCCTTCGATTGACTGTAGTCCAGTCGATATATTTTCTACTCGATTGGAGTCGAGTCGGCATAATATTTCGTTTAGCTAAAGCTAAGTCAGCATGAATAGTCATTCGACTTAAGTCAATTTTTACAATAGAAAACTGAGATATAGTCGGTACAAGTTGACCGATTATATAATGTCGTTCGACTTAAGTCAATTTTCATAGTGAAAAACCAAGATATAGTCAGTAGAAGTTGATCGATTACTTATCGGTCTGATGCCATTTTTGTAGATGACTTATAGTTGAATGAAGATTTCAAGATTCAGAGTCCCAATGTTTTATTTCGAATATCATACATATAAATAACTTTATTAATAGTACATCTTCAAATTATGGCATGCCAAGTTCGATGGATAGTCACCCCATCAAGGGTTTCTACTCGATATGCGCTCGGACGAAGTGTCTTGGTTACTCTGTAAGATCCTTTCTAGTTTGGAGATAATTTTTTTTGATCCAAAGACTTTGAAACTTTTGCTCTTCTTAGGATCAGATCTTCTGGACGAAAGACCTTCGGCTTGATTTTTGTATTATAATATCGAGCTATTCTTTGCTAATATACTGTCATCTGAATTTGAGCTTACTGTCGGACTTTCAGAAGTAAGTCTAGATCAACTCTCTGATATTCAAAATTACTCAGCTTATTATATTGTTCAACTCTTACTAGTGGCACTCCGATCTCAAGTGGAATCATCGTCTTAGTTCCATAAGTTAGATTGAATGGCAATTCTTCTGTTAGTATATGAAGGGTCATCCGATATGCCCATAAGATAGGATATAATTCTTTCATTCAGAGGTCTTTAGCTTCCTTTAGTCTGGTCTTGAAACTATATAGAATTGTTCAGTTTGTTACCTCTACTTCATCGTTGGACTGTGGATGACCGACTGAAGTGAGCTTGTGCGTAATATGAAATTTCGCACAAAACTCTTTAAAATTATGATTGTCAAATTATCGACCATTTTTGGTGATGATGGTATGTAGTATACCGAATTTACATATGAATGATTTCTGAATGAAGTCTTCCATCTTACTTTCGGTGATTTGTGCCAAGGATTCAGCTTCCATCCATTTAGTGAAATAATCAATGGCAACCACTATAATTTTTTTTGATCAGATACTAGAGGGAAAGGACCAAGTATGTTAATTTTTCATTGTGCGAAGGGCCATGGTGCAATAATTGATGTCAGCTGGCTGGCCGGTTGATGTTGTATGTTGGCATACTTCTAACATGTTTATATTTTCAGACAAGTTTAGTTGCATCTTTTTTCATGATGGACCAATAATATCCTTGTCGTAAGACTTTATAAGCCAATGATTTGCTCTCCAAGTGATTTTCATAAATCTCTTCATGAAGTTCTCAAAGTGCATAAAAGCATCTATTGGTCTCAAACACTTTAGTAAAGAAAGAGAGAATGATCTTTTATAGAGTTATCCATTCATCAAAATATATTGTGAGGCCATCCACCACAGTCGTTTGACATCTGAAGGATCTGTAGGTAGAGTTTCATCAGTTAAATACTGGATGATCGGATCCATCCAGCTTAGCTCATCATTGATTTGTAGCACTTCTTCAACTTTATCAATACTCGATCATTCAAGATATTCAATAAACATCCGATCAAGTTAGTTGAATGAAATAGTTACGAGTCAAGAAAGTGCATCAGCTCGAGCATTCTCCACTCTTGAAATGTAAGAGATCTTAAAATATTTCAAAGTCGATGTAAGATCTTTCACTTTCTGAAGGTACTTCATCATAACAGGATCTCGGACTTCAAACTTGCCCTTAACTTGTTTGATAATCCATTGTGAGTCGGTGAAGACCTTCAAGTTGTTGATGTCAAATTTTTTGACAATTTTCAAGCCGACTAGGAGAGCTTCATACTCAGCTTGATTATTCGAGGCTTTAAAATTAAACCGAAGGGCATATTCGATTTTGATTTCTTCAAAATTGATGAGGATGAGATCGGCTCTACTGTCTTGTGCATTGGATACTCCATCAATATGCAGCACCCAAATCGATGCTAAATCAGCCTCAGGAGTTTCAATTTGCTTCAATTTGTCATCGAGTTTATCCTCAAGATTATTGTCAGATATGGTGCACTCGATGATAAAGTCGGCTAAAATTTATACCTTCATTGATAGTCGCAGATGATATTTAATATCAAACTCACTGAGTTTTATTGCCCATTTCGCCATTTGACCTAAAGTATCAGGCTGGTATAGATTGCCTTCAATAGCTGATCTGTCAAGACAACTATTGGATGTGTCTGAAAGTATGGATGAAGTTATTGTGATGATATGATCAGAGTATAGATCATCTTTTCCACTCTTGAATATCATATTTCATATTATGAATCACCTGTTGAAATTTGGGGTTTGAAGCATGTATATGTGTTTTAAAAACTTAATTTTTTAAATACCACAGTGGAGAATAAGATTAAAATAATTTTAATCTAAATTTTGTATGCATGAAAATATAAAATCACATGGATCTATTTCATATGCTGAAATTGATATATGCTAAAATTTAAATTATGATCAAATCACATACTTTTTTCGTAATCTCTTTCTTCAAATCTGGATCTGAAAGAGATGAGGCTCTCTGTTAGCCGCACAAGTATCCGATCTCTATGAGTGTCCACTCGAGATCAGTCTGAAACAGTCCTCTAAGATCTAAATTTTGATTCTTCAAAATTCAGCTTGCTGAATCTGAACGAAGTCCGAATTGCGATCAACGTTTGATCTTTCTCTTGGATCTTCTTCTTCTCTTCCTCTTTAGCCTTTCTCCTTACCTTGTAGTGCTACAAGAGACCAACAACTAGTAGATGAAGGGCTGCCCAATGCTTTGGGCATGTGCAAAACTTGGGGTGCGCGTCCCAAGTAGTATGGTGTGGGAACGCCTAAGGAGAAGAGAAAAAGGGAGGAAGAGAGGGTGTGGGAGGTTCTCTTGGGGTGGAGAGGGGCTGGCTTGGATGATCTTAGGACCTTAGGAGAGGTCTCCTTTTATAGGCATAAAGATTGAATCTTATTCAATCATATAATACAAGTCCTACTTGTATTAGGGTTCCTATTAACTTAAGTTATCCAACTTATATTAGGAAGCCTATTAGGCACCAACTATTAGAGCCCTTGCACTCATAATTAGACATCTTCTTTTGCACCCAAGAGATGCCCCATATGAGAACTAAAGGTCCTCTAATCAATGGACATGCCCAAATTGAATAATTCAAAGTGGCATCCTATAATAACTATCAAGAAGATTCATAAGGGACTTGCACCTTTAATTTATGTGATCCATAACCTTAGACACCCAACAATTAGAGTCTCATAAATCTTATTCATGTAGGTAATCAGCAGATAATTAAGTTAGAATTAACTTATCAAATAAGTAATCCTAACTGAAAGAGAAATTGGGTCCAACCATGTGCTAGCAAGGTTACCATAAACCCAATGAATTTCTCTAAACCTAATTGATACTTCATAAGTTCAATTTCTTATTCCAGACCTAATCCCTTTATTGTGTGACCCCATAGGTTCAATTCTATCTGGTAGTGAGATATACAATGATCTTTATCATTATATTATTGAAACTCTTTTCAATGGGTCGGAATAATTTCACTCTAACTCAGCAAGGATTGTCGATCTGGAACAATCCTAGTGAGCTCTCACAATCCACCAGTGATACCTAGTAGTATATAGTGGCAATCCAGTAGAACTGAAATGAACCTCTAGGTGTAGTTAACGTGTGATTCAGT
Organism: Elaeis guineensis; assembly: GCF_000442705.2. Lineage (NCBI taxonomy): Eukaryota > Viridiplantae > Streptophyta > Magnoliopsida > Arecales > Arecaceae > Elaeis > Elaeis guineensis. The sequence continues at coordinate 89,463,213 of NC_026001.2, read as the reverse complement.
CCTTCTATCGTGAGTCCCGACTAGATGGCAGGTTATGGATAAATCGTCAAACCTCAACATCAGTCATATGATAAATTTGATTAGCTCAAGCCTAGATGTGATGTTTATGAAAACTCTTTTCCATCAATCACTCTACTGTGGCCATAGATTCATAGACTTAGCTTCTCAAATCTCGTAGGACTACTCCTCTCTATCAAGATTGATAGATCCTATCTTGATGCACACCTTACTCCTACTGTGGACCAACTGTCATCAATATCCACTACAAAGGCTCATTGAGATCCATATTTATGTATCAATCAAACTCCAACAGTCTCACTGCGAGCAGTAGTACTATCTCAAGTCAAAGGATCAGTCACACAACTACAGTATTGAGATAATCACTGACGATTGAATAGAAATCCAAGTGATCTCTCGTATGATCACGCTCAGTGCTAGTTATTTTCTAACAACCACCCGCACTCATCATCCTGTGTCTCTACACAGTAGATTAGAGACCCATCTATTTCGAAGAAAGTAATTTATGTGTCAGTCTATCCTGATCTATCACCATCCTCATGATGATCGTATGATCGGAAGCCTTTAGAAATTAAATACATGTCTCTAATTCTCAACACCTTAAGAGTATGTATCGAAACTAATTCCATGAATGATTTAAGGATACATTACACTTGAATGAAAAAGAATTTATCCTTTTATTGATCATATTAATATATTAAGTATAAAATTATGTCCTAGATTAATGACAATGTGTCAGCTATATTGGCTTCTAGGACATACATCTAACAATTTTTCACTTAGACTAAAGCCAATTGGCTATAAATCTAAATCCCATCTTTTCTAGGTGGACTTCCATTTTCAGTTGGTTTAGCTGCTTAGTCAGTAGGTTTGCAATATTATCTGCGAAGTCTACTCTTCGCACCTCGATATGAGGTAGTCACGTATATCGATTTTCTATGTGTTTGAACTTCTGGTGAGACCTTGGCTCCTTAGCAAGGACTATGGTGCCATTATCTTTGCAGTATTGTGTCATGGCATGACATCCAGTTTTACAACTATCATTAAAATTAGAATTCGTCCTACACATCTATAGCACACTCAACCTCCATTGATCGATTACTCAGAGCCCTTCTAGTAAATCGAATAAGAATACACCCTCGAATCGTAACTCAGAATCACCTCCAAAGATTAAGAACAAATCCTTAGTCCTTCTTAAGTACTTAAGGATGTTCTTCACAGCTATCCAGTGCTCCTTGCCTGGATTCGACTAATACCTACTTGTGACACTCACAGCAAGGATAATATCAGGTCGAGTACATAGTATGGCATTCATGAGGCTTCTTATTGTCGAAGCATAAGGAATCCTACTCATGTACTGAATCTCCTCAGATGTGGTCGGACACATTGTCTTGGAGAGATGAATACCATGTCTAAGAGGTAAAAGACCTCTCTTAAAGTTTTTCATGCTAAACTTGTTCAGCACCTTCTCTATGTACAGCTTTTGTGACAGATCAAGCATCCGTTTAGATCTATCTCTATAGACCTTTATTTTGAGAATATAGGATTCTTCTCCTAGATCTTTCATAGAGAATTTTTTGGACAACCATCTTTTGATCATGGTCAGCATGCAAATATCATTCCCAATGAGGAGAATATCATCCACGTACAGTATGAAGAAGGTGATTGCACTCCCACTGACTCTTTTGTATACATAAGGTTTCTCTTCATTTTTTATGAAATCAAACAATTTGATTGCCTCATCAAAATGATGGTTCCAACTCTGAGAAGCCTGCTTTAATCTATATATGAACCTTTGCGGCTTGCAGACTCTGTGATCACCATCATCGGATGTGAAACCCATAGGCTGTGCCATATAGATATCTTCTTCAAGATATCCATTCAGGAAGTCAGTTTTTACATCTAATAGGTATAATACCTTTAGGTGGATCTACTAAAGTCCCGACTTGGATCGAGTGTATCGAGTTAATTTTTGACTTCATAGCATCTAACCATTTCTTGAAATCGATATCAAATATCATCTTGTCAAAGGTATTAGGGTCATCAGTATGACCCTATCTCCCATAAGGAACATTTCCTTCACTTTCTCCATAAGTTTACCCATGTACCTTTCAGAAGGTCATGAGACCTTGCTAGATCTACGAGGTGGTAGAGGAACATTAACTACTAGCTTATGAATTACAAGTTTCTGAGGATCTATAGCCCTGGGCTCTTTAGAGTTCTTCTCTTCGAGCTCCACTAACCTCCCACTGCCGCCATCCTGGATAAACTATTTTTCTAGGAATACGATATTTCGACTCACAATCACATTATAATCTTGTGGAAAGTAGAAATAGTATCCTATAGATTTTTTGGATACCCTATAAAATGAGCTATAATAGATTTATCTTTCAACTTTTTCACCATCTGTCTCTTGACATAGGTCGGACATCCCCAAGTCTTGAGATAACCCAGACTCGGCTTCTTACTGAACCATATCTCATATGGTGTGGTAAGAACAGACTTTGAAGGAACCCTATTCAACAAGTGAATGACAGTTAACAAGGCATGTCCCCAAAGAAATAAGGGTAGATCAGTGAAGCTCATCATGGACCGAACCATATCCAATAGAGTCCTATTCCTCCTTTCGGATACTCTGTTGAGCTGAGGTGTTCCAGGAGGAGTCTACTGAGAGACTATGTCGTTGTTTTTAAGATATCTCAAAAATTTTTGACTAAGGTATTCACCTCCTCGATCAGATTGAAGAACCTTAACAGGTTTATCCGTCTGCTTCTCTACTTCATGCCTGAATTCTTTGAACTTTTCAAAGATCTCAGACTTGTATTTTATTAGATACACATATCCGTACATAGACAAATCATCGGTAAAGATAATGAAGTAGATGTAACCACTCCTGATCTGCACATCAAATGACCTACACACGTCGGTGTGTACCAAGGCAAGTAGCTCTGTGGCCCTTTCTCCATGTCCTACAAGGGGTAAATTGGCCATCTTTCCTCGAAAGCAAGATTCACAAGCTGGATATGGCTCTGGGCAAAGAGAGCCAAGGATTTTATTCTTTTCTAGTTTGTTTATCTTATCATCTCTAATATAGCCTAGTCTATGGTGCCACAAGTACTTTTGGTTAATTTTATCTCTGGATCTCTTTTGACCTACGGCACTCATTATTTGCTCGTTTAGGTTCACATTCGCATCAACATGTAAGTGATAAAGACTATCAATTAAAAAACCTCATGCTACCAATTTATTTTACAAATAAATAAAATAAAAGTCTTTATTGAAACTAATTTCGAAACCTTCCTGTGCTAGCACAAATATGAAAATTAAATTCTGACTAGCTACAGGAATATAATAACAGTCTTTCCAATCTAATATAATGCTAGACAGTAATCGAAGAGGATAAGTGCCAACGGTCTCTATAGCAATCTTTGCTCCATTGTCGATCCGAAGGATCATGTCACCTTCTCTCAACCTCTTACTTTCTATTAGACCCTGCATTGAGGTACATATATGAGTACTCGAGCTAGAGTCCAATACCCAACTAGAAGTAGAAGAAACCGTAAGGTTAGATTCAATTACAAGCATACCTTTGGAAGATTTATTATTCTTTTTTGATCTTTAGGCTCTCTAGATATTTTGGACAGTTCCTCCTCCAATGGCCTTCAGCATGACAATGGAAATATTTTTTCTTTGTCTCAGCCACCTTTGGACCATCCTTTTTCAGCTTGCTCTCTTTCTTCTGCTTCTTTGAAGATTTAGCCTTCTTCCTTCTAACAGACTTTCTCTTAGAAGAAGAAGTATGCTCCATAGCAAGAATAGAGCCCCTTGAACTTTTCAAGGTACCCTCCATAGTGACCAACATATTGACAAGTTCGAAAATAGTATAGTCAAGTTTATTCATATGAAAATTTATAATGAATTGACTATATGAACTGGTAAGGGATTGAAGGATCAGATCCATCAGTAATTTCTTTTGTATTTCTAGCCCAAGCTTCCCAAGCTCCTCAATATCCTGGATCACTGTCATATAGTGCTCATAGACAGACTGTCCATCGTGCATCTTTAGGTTAAAGAGTCTTTTGGACACTTCGAAGCACGCAGTACGGCTCTCCTCACAATACAACTCTTGCAGGTGAGTGATCATAGCCCGGCAGTGGGCATATCTCGTGGTGGTTTTGCAACTCATTTGATATGGATGCCAGCACATAACACTTGACCTGACTGGCTTCATCCATCTACTTTTCAAAAGTAACTCTCTACTCAGCAGTAGGATGGTTTGGCAACACAACGGAATCCTGATCGAGAACAAGACTTAACTTTTTGAAGTCAGGATAATCCTAAGATTTCTAAGCCATTTTTTATAATTATTATCGATCAAACGATTAGTTTCATGGATGCGAGCTAGAAGGTTTGAGGTTGACATGATGGTTTAATTGTGAGAGTAAAGATTTAAGTTAGACTTTTGTACTTAATATTTTAATTTGCTTCTAGAGACTTTAAGATGTAAATAATAACTCCACTAATTTTTGGATCCCTCCACTCTCCGAGAAAAAAACAAAAACTCTGACGCGATAAAGGATTCCTAGTGGGTGCTGCGGTCCCATCGATGACATGCATCTCACCTAATAATTATTGGTAACATGCATACCGATGCGTAGGCAACTCTTTGCCCAGATGCTTCACTAAGCATGTTGTAGCAACTAAGTCTCTAAGTCATATGGGCTCACTAACAGTTATTGTCCACACTTCTTAGTTAAGCCCGACCCACCATTCACAAGCAGGTACAAGACCGTCATTAGATCCCTCACCTAACAGTTATTGGGCCCAACCCTATCTTTACTCTGGAGCAACTCTTTGCTAATAGAGTGGTTGCATGTTTCTATTGCAATTGAACCACTGTGATCAGTCGAGAACAATGAATGTCGGTAGCACATCTGCACATCCACAATGGTGGAAGACCTATAGACTTAATATTTATGGAGAGGTTTGGGTTTAGGTCTCATCTAATTAGTCATCATATAACTGATCTAACTGGCATGGGCTAAACCAGATTGTTAAGCAACCTAATTTAAGATCCAATCTTCCAAATTGACCAGATAAGTGGAGAACGATGGGGGTCCCCCCGTTACCTTCCTTAGGCACCAATAAATTAGTCAGATCAGCTAACAAAATTAATTAAATAATCACATCTCACTAACTTGCTTAGACACCAATAGGTTGATTGATCAGAATTGGTTAGCTCAAGCATATCAGGCTCAAACCAATGAGCCAAATTAGGTCCTTAGGTTAATCGATTCTACATATAAGATTCAATCGATTTGATCAACAATAATTGTATATCATTAACTTAATTGATCTAACTCAATTCAATACTTGACTCGTTTAATCAATTACTTAATCGAATTAGACCTATATGAGGCAGGTTACTTGTGCAGCTTCAACAAATCTTGAAGATATCTACAGATCATCAGATCGTGGTGAAGATTTATCCATGTAAAAATAAAAATCAGATTTTTATTTCTGCATAGATCTTAATCTTGTACACATGATGATATCTGATTTTATATTGAAATATGATCAATATGCATACTAGATAAGATTAAATCTAATTAAAAATTAATATTAATATCATTTTGATATAAGATTGTTCTGACATAACAATAAAATATTATGTTGTATGGTTGTCCTAGAACGATATTGAAAATTATTTTTAAAATTTTTTTTGTTGTATAATTAGTTTTTGAAATTTCTATATGCATAACGAAAGCCATGTGATGGATTTTCTAATAGTGGTATCAGAGTTATCTCATTATTACAAGATTAAGATCTAAATTTTAGATCTAAAAATTATTTTTAAAAAATAAAATTATAAATGCTTAAGGAAAGGAGATGGATTTCAAGATCTGAAAATTTATTTTCATGATCTAAAAATTTGAATGGTTGAAACTCATACGATAGATTTTATGATCTAAAAATTTATTTTTAGATCTAAAATTTAGATTATTTGATGTTCATACATTATTTTCAAGATCTAAAAATCTATTTTTAGATCTAAAATCTGATTTCTTATGTTCATATATTTAAAATTCTATATCTAATCTTTGTGTAATCTAAATTTTATTAGATCTCAATTTTATCTTTATTATATGTTCATGCATGAGATGATGTTCATAGATGGAGATTCATCTTGATGTGATATATGATGATATAGATGTTTTCAAATTAAAGTAATTTGATTGAACATAAGATAATATTTTATAAGTCAATCTAAAATCTTTCTGACATAAGGTTGTCTGATATAACATGGCTTGTTATATGGTATATTTATCCTAGGATGAAAAGAGATTGATACGTAAAATATCATAAAAAATTTAGCATGAACATAAGGACTATATGATAGTCATACGAGTATTTTCATGGATACATATAGTAATCTCCATGAATCACTACAAATCTTTGGAGTAGGATTGTATTATGAATACACATCTAATTGATTTGTAATTTTGCAATCTGTGGTGGCAAAAACCAATGGGTTGAACCAATTTGAAGCTGATTGATCGATTGGTGTCTAAAACAAGTGATAAAATGGTGGTTATTTAATTAAGACCGTTACTTATGCACGGAGAGCCTCTCATCAATCTTGAACTTATCCGATCAATTTGATCAATTAAGTTTCTTTTGGGTGCTTAGTGTTGAGTTCACTGCACATATTATAATTTCACCTTGATTCTGATCTTGGTGAACCAAGTCAGGATCTCTTAAGTAGATCCATGGTAATTATGAATTTATATTAGATATAAATAAATAATTAAAATCAAAGAGATCTAAACTAAATCTCTTCATATATATTAAATCGAGCGATCTTCCACCATTATAGATGTGCGGGCCCTTCTGGTGTTGATTGTTCTCGACTAGATACAGTGATTCAGTTACATCAAAAAGATGCAACTACTCTATTTAGCATGAGATGCTGCAGGATGGAGATGGAGTTGGGCCCAATAACTGTCAGGTGAGGGCCCCAATGACGACTTCACTTTCGCAAGAACAGTAGGTCTGACTTAACTAAAGAATGAGGTCAATAACTATTAGGTAAGACTTTAGGACTTAGAGACAATAACTATTATAATTTGCTTAAGAAGCATTGGACAAGAGTTATCCACTCATTGATTTACATGTCACCAATAACTATTAGATGAGGTGTGTGTAAATCAGTGAGACCGCAGTACTCACTTGAAATCTTATTCACGAAAAATTTTCGTCTCTCTACCTGAGGAGTGTAAGAGATTCGAGTAAATAATGGGAGGCATATTTGTTTTAAAAGGTCCTAGGGTAGATTTTAAAAATGAGTACGAATATCTAACGAGAATTTCTACTCTCTGAAAGAATAAGATATCGGCTTCCAATCTTCTAGCTCATCAACCAATTGATTAACCGAGCAAATAATAAAGACTAGCTTAGGAACCAAAAATAATTTTAAGTTCTGAAAAGTTAAACTAATTTCATATCCAGGATATCTCTATGTTACCAAACCATTCGACAATTGATAAAGAGCAATCAGTTTATGATCATTATTTAATAATGATTAAAGATTTGGATGAACTTGAGAAGCTCGACCATGAACAAGGAATTGCGAATGCATTTGATCCTGCAATTCCTTACTAGTTTATATGCACAGTTTATAATAAACTACTACATGAATTAGATCGATTGCATCTTGGTTAAATTGTTGAACATATTGGTGACTACCAACGGGATCTTGAAGAGTTCAAGAGGCAGGATTTTCGCTGTGGAGTGGATTTTTACTTCCAAGAGAAGGTCTACTTAGAATAAAAAGAAGTCCATGAAGAAATATAAGTCCGAGAGCAAGCCAGAGAAGGAAGTCTCTAAGAAGGCTGCTGACTCTATGATATTAACAGCCATTAAAAGGAACTATCCTATATTTCTGGAGAGTCTAAAGAAAAAAAAGAGATATACCTTTAAAAGGCATGTTCGATCTATTCGATATTGGTATTTGAGAGATAGTGATTCCATATAATTTGAGAGATCCAGAGATGAGATGAATCCGAAGTATAAGTGGTACCTCAGTTGATCATATTATAGAGGACAGAATAAACAAATTGGAATGGTATGGGCTTTAAGGCTCATCGACTCTTGAGACATCACCGATTTGTGAATTCTGTTTCAAGAAAAGATGGCCAAACTATCCTTTGTAGGACATGGGGTGAGGACCACTGAGATACTTGTCTTAGTACACATTGATATATGTAGTCTATTTGACTAATAGATCCTCAGATACTTTATCCTCTAATGAAGTAATAATAGATAAGATATAACTTGCACTCAAGAAATGGAGAATAAAGGATTCCAATGACTGGCGAGATGAAGAGAGAGGAAGGAGGTATCTTGGATAGACAATTTCAATGAGAGAGAGAGATAAGTAGGAGAGAGGGAGAGAGAATGAGAGGACGGACCATAGTTCTTGTGAGAGAAAGAGAGAGAGTTTTCAGAAGGAGACAGAGAGCTTGAATAGTTTGTATCGATGAGAGAGAGGGTGAGAAAGAAAATGAGAGGGGTTTGTACCAGCAAGAGAGAGAATGAGAGGTATTTATGCTGGTGAGAGAGAGAGAACGAGAGAAGTTTATACTAAAGAGAGAGAGAATGAGATGTGTTTACGTCGATGAGAGAGAGGAAGAGGAGTTTTGGTTGGTGAGAGAGATGGAGAGAGAGAATATCTCGTGTTTAGCCGATGAGAGAGAGGGAAGAATGCGATTTGAAAGAGAGCTCATCCTTTTCGTGTCCCATCATATATATATATATATATATATATATATATATATATATATATATTTGTTTTCAAACAACCCCTCATCCAAACAAAAGGTTTACCAACCTGAGAGTTTATCTCTTTTGTCGCATTCCCATTAAGTCATAGGTTTTCCCCTTTTTCTTTCAATTTTCAAATGCCACCTCATCCTAATAAAGGTTAATATAGTCCCATTTTCATCAATAAATATTTTTTTTATTTTAAACAAAGCTCTATCAGCTAAACAGCCATGGGAGCTCCTCCATTAGCTAAAATTGAGTGCATCCAAATCTGCACTTATCCAAGGATTGGGGAGTTGACCAGATTTGAGCTCATACCTGATCGACCAAAGCCTACACTCTCCCTCTCTCTCTCTATGTATACGAGCGACTTCAATTAAATTGATCAGATTTAAATTCAGATTCAGTCATGTCAAACTGGATAATAGGGGTTCTACATCGATAATCTAAGCCATTGGATGTAATTTACTATCTTAAACTTCTTGCATATCAAAATCATATGATTTGGAGACTCTAGCCTATTCATCAAGTAATTGAAAAATATATTTAATTTAATTTTATTTAGGCTGTATAATTTTTGACTATTTAATTTATATGTTAGGATTCTCCAAATCATATGATTTTTGTGTGTAAGCAGTTTTGAGGTAGTGGATCACATTCAATGGCTTGGATTATCGATGTAGGATTCCCATTATAGAATTTGACTTGATTAAATCTGAGTTCAAACTTGGTTGACCTTATTCTATTCTGGCATGCTGTCTCTCTCTCCCCCCTTTCTCTCTCTTTATATATATATATATATACATATATATATATATATACATATATATATATATATATACATATATATATATATATATATATACATATATATATATATATATATATACATACATATATATATATATATATATATATATATATATATATATAATGCGATGGAGTAGTTGGACCAGACAGCTCGAAACAAGTACCCTACTAAAGTTGGCAGGCACCAAGTCGAAACTTTGGTCACCTGCAAAGAAAATCTACACACCAAAGAACAAGATGGAGGTTCTCCGACGAGGAACCCTTCGATGCTTAAGTTAGTGGCACTAGGAGAGGGAGAACAGTGGAAGAAAGGTGGTGAGAATGAGAGTTTCCAGTTGAAAAGAAGAAGGAATCCCCCTGCTTTTCTCTTTATCTCCCCTTTTGCAGGAGAGAGCCCACTAGACGGTTGGCACCCGTCCATATTGGGGTAGTGGCTGTCAGAGCCAGGGTAGTAGATGCCGCTAGAGTTAGAGTCCTGACTGTTAGAGCCAAAAGAGTGGGTGTCAATAGATTATCACGAGGTCTGCCACCCATGTCCAGAAGGATCATGGGTCTGCATAGCAGAATGCCGATTCAGCAAGATCCATATGCTAGGTGCTTCTGGGAGCATCCGATCTAGAGGACAGCTTGTAGGGAGCCAGAGCGGAAACGGCATGGGATCAATGGAAATCCGATGATGTAGACCGCATTGCTGATCTCGTATGATGATTGACTAGGTGTCGATGTTTGTGACCTTATTCAAATCATATGATGTTGCTTAGATCATGTGTTTTGAATCGTCAGATCATAATGCCAAGTATCTACCACGTCTTCAAAAATTGGATATGTCATCGGATGGACCAAATATAGTCTAACAGGTAGCAATTTGGTACAATATCAGCATCTAAAGCTAAAAGCTTGTGGCTTGTTACATAGGGAGGGACCACCGTCAAAACCGCTGGATCCATTATGGCTTGGAATTGCATTCTCTCCAGGAAATGAAAGGAAATAAGTTTCTGGAGTGACTTAGTTTGGTAAACTCGCCCTCTCCCTTGTCTATTTCCAAACACATTCAGTAACATAGAGAATAAAATGGCTACAGTTGCAGGCTATTGGAACATTAATATTGTCTTGGACCAAACCTAGCAATGTCCCCATCCTAAGCTGATGCAATCATACAGTCACAATATCTTAAAGCATGGAGGACTGATCTGCCCTATAGCTCAAACATTTGGGACATCACCTGGTCTCTTTAGAGGCAGAGACATAACAAAATCTACCTTTAACCAGCCTCCAATTGGGACAAGATATTCAAAATAACAATCCAGTGGTTGACTTCATGGAAGACAATTACCTCCTCTAATCATGTCTCTGGTTTTGTGCTATTAGAATGTTGATTGAAACAAGCAATGCAATTTTCCAAGTCTGTTACTTAGTGAAGGAGTTGGGATTTTTTTTTCTCCTCCTTTCTTTTCTTAAAGAAAAAAAAGGTTCTGAAATAATTTCCAAGATTGAAACACTAAATCATCACATCAAGCAAGACATACATCAAAGTCAACCCTCCTCCAAATATCCATACTCTTCCAAAAGTTGTTGAAAGCAGGAATCCATCCAAGAATCATAGGTTATTTGGTACAACCGCAAAAGTCTTTACTTAATGAGTTAGCACTTTCAAGAAAGTAAGATTTCTTGGTTGTTGAACTAAAATACCTAACCCTTCGTCACATTAACATAACCACCCTCTCCATGATTGTACTCTTTATAGTAGAAATTAAAATTGATTTGATAACTTAGGTTAAATAGTATGTCCATTATATGTATGTATTTATGTATGTTATGTAATGTAGAATGGTATATCACATGAAGGCAAACATGGCTGAAATCTTGCTAGCTTTCAAAATCTACACCGCAATACACCTAGTTAATTTGCTGACCCAAATTGGCTCCCACCATTTATACATTATACTTTCCCAATACCTAATCAGACACAGGAGTATCTGATCAAGTTGTTTCTAAAAAAAAGAAAAAATCCACCAGGCGTGTGGTCTCCACAATCAGTTATAACAATCAAACAATGAAGAATAGGCCAGATCCCTCAGCCCACTTGCCACCTAGCCTCATTATCTTGGCTCATTTCTCAGTATCCTTTATTTCTTCTAGGATTCCTTGATTCTTTCCAGTCCCCATATTGGATGTAATGTTACAGAAGGTTAAGAGAACCCAATAAATATAATGATTAACAAGATTAAAACATTAATTAAGCAAAAATAATATTTATAATCATCTATTAGTCCAGAACTTTGACTGAAATATTTCTCATTCTCCCTTATAATCCTCTCCAATTAGTCAGCAATTGGATTATTCTTATTCCCCAGATTAGTATTTAATTCCAACCCTTTACCACAATCTAAGCAAATATCCACCTTTGTTTAATCTCAATTATCTTTTCTTACTTCCCATTAGCCAATCAAAAGTTAAACATGAAAAATTATGTATTTGTCCATTGTTAGTGCTTTCAAGTTTTAACCTCTCAATATTCCATTCTAATCCTCGAGTCTGGATTTATTTTTAATTTCCATCCTGCTTATGTCTTTGCTCTTTTATAATTCTTGTTCCCCCTAAAAAGTTCTAATTTAGTACATAAAAATAGAAGATTATAAATAAATACCAATTAATTAATTAAGCTGCATAAGACAATAACTAACTCAAAATAAAACAAAACCATTTTAAGCCTAGGAAAATATAAGTTACAAGAAACCCCTCGACAACCTAAGATTTCAGCACAAGCCCTTGTCGCCGGAGGATGTCTCGTTCACTGGCGGGATCCGGAAATGCCACAGCCGGCCGGTGCCGCCGACGAGATACTTCTTGCAAAGAAACTCCATGGCGAACGTCTTCTCGACCTTCCGATCGACGTCGTGGAGGAACACATCCGTCTCGCCCTCCCCCCGGCGGCCCCTAGCCATGACCGCCGCCGAGAAGATCGCCGCCATCCGCCCCGGCGCCTCGTTGTAGTACCCCTTGGGGGCGTCGATCATGATGAGATCCCACTCCCGATCGTAGATCTCGGCGGGGAGATCGGCGAGGGCCAGTCGGCAGCGGTGGTTGTTCTTGAGAGGCGCCACCGCTGGCGGGAGGCAGGAGGGCTCGGATCGGTAGGTTTTGATCAGATCGTTGGCGTCGGCAAGGCGGGTGCGGTAGCGGACGGTGTGGGCGCGGAGGGTGGGGGAGTCCTTGGTGACGGATAGGAACCAGACGGGGTCTTCTTCGAGGAAGACGGTGGTGCCGCCGGCGTTGAAGGCGGACCACATGAGGGAGTCGTGGCCGAGGCCGAAGACGAGGAAGTTGGAGGGGCCGCGGCGGCGGAGGACGTCGAAGGAGATGCGGATCTCGGCGCGGGACTGCTGGGGGACGGTTCTCGTGGTGGCGTAGTGGAGGAGCGCCGCCGCGAGATCCACCGAGGGGGAGGAGGAGGAGGAGTAGGCGGAGGAGCAGAGGAGGAAGCGGTCGCCGGCGCGGACGAAGCTGGAGACGAGTAAGGCACCCGCCAAAAGCGCCGCCGCTGCGGCGGCGACGAGTAGGGGTTTCTCCGACAGCGCCCGCATCGCTTCGTTCTCCTCCTCTTCGCCGATTTCTTTCGCTTTCCCCGGCTCCAAGCTATATCTGGTATGGCTTCTCTCTTTTCTCCTCCGTTGTTTTTAAAAGCTCACATGGACGGGGAGCGGGTTTGGGTTGTCCGTACGAGCGTCTGAAATGGTTGTCCGTACGAGCGTATGAAATGGTGCCGGTTGCGGGCATCCTTGTCGGTGTGAAATTAGATGCGTCGTGTGTGACGGTAATTCTATCTCATATAGAAATTTTTCTTTCATAAATATTAAATTGATTCAAAAAATATTTGAATTAGAAATATACTTATTCGATTATGAGAATCATCTATAAATAAAGAGGATCTCTACCTATGAATGTATAGCAAATAAATCAGATTGAAAGAAGAAGAAGAGAGAGACATGAGAAGAGGGAGCCATCTTCCTTCTTTGGTGTGTCCCCTTCATTGCCGCCCATCTTCTCCTTGCCATGGAGCTTCATCTTGGGCATCTCCCTTGCTGGTGTGAGGTGTCACACCAGCACCTCTTCTCTTGCATTTGATTGGGTTGCGAAGGTGATTTGATCGGAGTTCATCCCACTTTCTTGCATTATCTGACATGCATACGAAATAGAGGGTCTATACTTCCAAGCCTCTATGAAGGTTGATTCTAGATTTTTGAGATTTGATCTCCTATTCTGTTGCTATCCGGGTAAAGATTTGATCCTTATTCATATAGATTTGTAAAAAATTTTTAGGTGTAACCTGAGCTATCTGAAGAGAAACGATTTTTCTTCTCTTTACATGCGGCCTCTTCCCCTTCTTGACACTATGTACATAGGAAGGAGAGGGAGATCACCGCGAAGGATGAGCGACATGATGAGAATACTGAGAATACAGTTATTTGACTCGATGAGAGCATCGAGACGGTCGTCGTTCTAGAAATGAAGAGGGTGATTGCCGTGGAGGACGGCGGTTGTACCTGGATGGCACTGAATGAGCCACTGGCTCCTCCGTCGGTGGTTGCTACTGTTGCTGTGTCTGTTGTTGTTGGAGGTTGTGCACCACCTCCATCAACACCTTTATTTGCTACATTAGAGCAACAATTTGTGCATCCATAGTGATTACAGAACGTAAAGAGCTGGGCTCTGCCAATGGAGGTGGAGAAGAGAGATCTTCCCGATGGAAAGATTGCTTCGCAGATCTTGTAGAATTATTTTGAGCACTGATCTTTCATATTCTCCTCCTTTCTTGGCGCGCCAATCTGTTGCAGCCAATCCCTATCGCACCTATTACCGATGAAGAGTACCTGCAAAATAAGTTTACACTGATCGAAATTGTGTCCGACGAAGACCCTCTGATGCTTAAGTCAGTAGGGAGTGGTGAACAGCAGATAAGTATTTAGAGAAGTAGAGTTTCAGCTCCGAAGAGTCCTTACCAAATACTGTTCATTTGCATTCTTTTATAGACGAGTCGTTGGTAACCATTTGTAATGGTTAGATACATGGATCTCGTTTGTTTCGGTATTATGTGATCGTGGGATGGATGATTATACCCATCACGATCATGTTCTGGCTGTTATGCGCTTTCTGGACTGGCGGTTTCTGGTAAGCCGACTGTATGTCGGTAATCAGAATATGTCGATCGTACATCGACAGTTGTGGAAGTCCGAATGATCATCGGTCGGCAACTCTGATATGCCGATGATCATCTGTCTGAAATCAGTCGAGTTGTCGTAGTTGGAGTTTGTTGATGGCTGAGGATAGCTGACTGTCAGTCAGCCAACCGATTGATAGTTGACAGTTCGTGCTTATCAGATCGATTGAAAGTCAGAATCGAAGAGTCGGCTGAATTGCCCCAACATAATGTATATAACAAAGTCGAGATGTGATCCTTTAGATGATACAGTTTCACATCGAACATTAAGGGTCATCTTCAACATGGTGACAGGTGCAGGTATCTTAATCTTGAGAATTTTATAGGAGAGTAGATTCATAGGTGGCAGGATGAGCTGATTATAGAAGAATAGAATTGACATGAGCTAGGAATTGAGCTAGCTGTTGTCCTGGGGGTGAGGGTGTTGTTTGAGTGATGGTAGATGGAGGTCTTCTATAGAATCTTCTGGGTGGCTTGGCAATGGAAGTCAAGATGGAGAATTTAGCTCTTATGCCATATTATTAACAGGGTGTTTTGTTGCGAGAGTTCTATTTAGATTCTGATTTCGGAGCAGAATGGAAATAATCCAATCCTCTTAAAATCAATCCTGACTCTCCTATAATTCAAATCTCTATTCAAACTCTGATCACGAACTAAACAAACCCCAAAAGAGTCCAAATAGGACTTTCAAGTGAGCTGCAGGGACATGAGATCCATCTCGCCCTTTTATAACTTGGGCCTCACGTTAAGACTTAAGAGACGTATTGCCTACTCTCAGTAGACTCCATGAGCTGGGTGAGAAAAAGAGAGGGGGAAGAATAAAAACGAGAAAAGAAAAAAAAAAAAGAAAAGAAAAGGAGGAGGGTGGGGGGGATTTCTTGGCAAAATTTTATCTTACACTGATCTATCTTGCATCTTTTCTGGCTTATTTTCCTATGCTGAGCCCTTGTAAAGCCCTATACCCTACAAATATTAAAGTGGATCTCTTGCTTCCGTAGTAGATATAGACCAGATTTTTGATTAGCCACGTTAAATATTGATGTGTCATGCCAAGTATATTTTTTTTTACTTTCTATTATTTTATTTAGCTATTCCTAGGTGTAACCAGGCAATATAGGCGATGATGCCTTCATGAAGAATTCTTATGCTTGTAGTATATGTTCTGAACCGGGATTCTCCAAGGTTTTTGTTTCTCACTTCCAACCACAACACAACCACATACATGGAACTCATGAAGTGGTGGATATCCAGCCTACGGAGTGTATCAAGAACAATATAAATTCATGGATCCTCAAGGACAGTGATGATTCTTTCCCCTCCTTTCTTCTGAGCCTACTATGCTTTAGGGCCTATTCAGATAATTGGGCTAAAAATCTCATGAGATTCATGGGTTGGACCAGTTCAACTAGTAAAATCATAGAATTATAAACTAGATCAAGCCTATATTCATAAATATCCAAGAATAATTTTGGAGTAGGCCAGCTCATCATTTATATAGGCCCTTCATTCCTCTCCAGAAATGAGGCATAGAAAGTATTGCTTTGTTCTTCTTTCTTCCTTTAATTAATCTCTTCGCTTTACTTTGGTAGCACCCTTTACTGTGGAAAGAATGAGAGAAGAGTCATTGTAAGAATAGTTATGATATAAGGGTTTATATAATGGTTTTAGGAAGGGTCATAATGGCACTAGGAGAGTGGAGGGCGTGGAACGACTTGCGCTAGGTTAATTATGGACTGAGGATTGTTCAGCAAACTGGACGTGGCTAGGGTTGGAGTTGAGAGGCAGTGAGAACCGAGTTAATTGGAAGAGTAGATTTAGTAGATCGAATCCATTAAAGTTAAATAATATATCTTAAATTTTTAATTTTAAATTGATTATTTTGAAGTTAAATTATTAAATTAGATTAGACCTATATAAAATTCTAGCATTTGTAGTATATGAAAAAATGTTTGAAATTCCGATACAAATGAGACAGCCCTAGCCTTGCTGCATCACATCAGAAGGCTAGGATCTGATCCCAGCCACCAATCATTTATACCACATGACTGACTCAGATATTGTTGAAAATTTTTAAAATATTTTGTAACAAATATAATAATTATTAAGAAATATGAAATCATAAAATTTAAGAATCTGTTTGGTTATTCTGCAAGGATCAAGCTATTAATTTGTTTAGCCTGAATCTTTTAAAGACAAGTAATCCTTGCTTAAATCCTAGCATGTGCCAAACACTAGTTAACTGATCGACAGATTGGTTGCCCTCTCTAAAGATATGAATCACATACAAATCTGGAGTGCTCTCTTTATGTGCCATATGTATGTCCTTTAGCTGTGGATTCGATGGCTTCTGGTCATTTAATCCAATGGATAACAGTGAGTGAATCTCCTTCAGCCCATACCTAGGTTTGACTAATTGAGCAAATTAACAACTCTAGTCTGTAGCTACACAATCAGCAAAACTAATCTAATTGCTGCTGAAACTACAATTCTATACGTTTTATGAGGCCCCCTCCATTTTCCCATCCAGATCCTCTGGCTGACATTACAGAGGAGGTTTGATGCAATTTATGGGATTGCTTAATTCATATGTAGTACTTGAATTAAGATATGTCATGTTAGAGCTCAGTTGGCACATGAAGCTAAGTAAAAAGGTGCAGGTTCTTGTGGCTTTTTGTGTGGTCTAATAGCATTTTACAAACAAAAAATGTTAAACACCTAGAGTGTTTTTGGTTAGCAATTATAATCGGAATGGAAATGGATTAAAATAGGAATCAAAATGGCCATATTCTTGATGCATTTCATTCACGATCGAAATCGAAATCGAAATTAGTAATAGAAATCAATTAATAGAGAGATATTTTAGAAAATTAATTTTTTTGATATTGCGAGAGAGCCGGGATTAAATTTTGGAAGATTGAGACATTTTCATCCTTTTTTGATATGAGAATAAAACTCTTTCAATTGAAGTGGAAGACACTCATTTTTTTTATTTTTCTCTAACCAAATGTGTCCCCAATGTTTTCGAAATCCATCCTAAATTTTATCCAGCCGCTCTAGAAGGTTAGAAACAGACTTCCTTTTAATGGCCCAAGTCTAGAAGGTTAGAAACAGACTTCCTTGTAATGCCCCAAGTTCCTAAGGGCCTTTACAAGCCAGACAAGCTTGCACCATGGCTCTTGCAAAGCCAATGTCCTGCAAAGCCAATCAACGACTACCAAACAGGAGAAATAATCCAAACGGGCACCTCCACCGTCCCCTTGGACCTGCAGTTATTGGTTGTTATCCCATGGAATGCACCAGGTGCAATTAGACCGGCAAATCCCACAGTGGATAACACGCCACGCGGCCCTTTGTATTTCACCGATTCCCGATTGCGCGCTCTCCACTGTGCATATGCTCTGGAATTTGCCCTGGTTCACTTGCATCCGGTGCATGCAATAATTTCTCCATGGGAAGGCCTCCCATTGTCAGAGCTTCATTAGGATAGGCTTCTTACACTGGTAACTGCCAAGAGCTTGGGCAGATATGGATGCCTTTTGGTGTTAGATGATCTAAAAATCCAAGGTTAACCAACTCACAACCTTTTCTCTTGTCTTACATTTTTCTCCCCTTTCTTCTGCAATGCAACACACCAACAATTTGAGTGCCCTGACCAGCTCATTTATCCGATTAAACTTGAACACATGGTAAACTTACCTCTCTCGAAATATGCTAAATCTTATTAAATCATGTGACAGTTTAAACTTTAAACTGTACCTTTTGAGTAGCAAAATCGTATCTTTTGATAATGCTTTAAATAGTAAACTCATATCGTAATAAAATTATACGCACGTGCACACACACATACATACATATGTATGTATGTATAGAGATAAATTGGGCTCAAGTCTATTGGATCTGAGCCCAAATTCGATCAACTCTCCAACCCTTGGATCAATGTGGATCTTGATGACTATTTGGTTGATGTGATTTTGTATAAAAAGAATAGAAATAAGCTCATTGATGAGGATGGATCTTTGTTAGGATGAGCTGGTATTTTAAAAAAAAAAAAAGTCTTGATGGAGATGAGATATGAAAGGGATGAGCTTTCTGGTCAGTAAACTTTTTCTTTGGATGAGGTCACGTTTGAAAACAAAAAAATATATATTTGTTAATGGGGATGGCATACAAAAGGGATAAGCTCTTTTTCAAATGGTATTGTTCGCCCTCTCTCACCGGTAAAATAAGAGACGTTCACTCTCTCCCTCTATCTCTCATCAATAGAAACTCCTCCCTCTTTCTCTCTCATCAGCATAAACATCTCTCATTCTCTCTGTTCCTCTCTCTCACCAGCACAAACCCCGCTCATTCCCTCTCTTTCTCTTGCTTACATATAACACCTATTTAGATAGGTGTTGGACTTCAAGGAGTACTTCTTGATAAATATATTCCAATGATGCTTAAACTACTCTAATGAGATGGAAACATTGATTCAATGCTGAAGATCTTTCTTGAATCCATCTTTTATATTAAAAAGAAAAGGCATATATTTCCTGATATTTTTTAGGATATGCTACTTACAAAATTGACGGATAGTATCGGGAAAACATGCTCAATTATTTTTTTTATTGCTGATCGGTTAATATATATTTCGGGTGCTTACCATATAGTACCTCTAGAAAAGATTGAAAAATTCAAATAAATGATTCGATGCACTTATTTCATACTAGTACACAATCAAATAGAATGGACTGCATGTGGCAGTTGTTGTCGACAAATGGTACAAAAAGTATGCTGTATTTATTCATCATGTATATAATATTGAATGCCATCACATCACCAAAATATTGATAAGATAATCTTGACCTCTCGTCAATCCAAAAAATATTCTACATGCTATTGTTAGCATCTAATTAGATGGCATAAAAGAAGATTGGATTTTCGGCTTGTCGAGTTCGGAATGATTAACTATTGTTTGTAGGTCAATAATGAATAACTATTTTTGGAAGTTGATTCTAAGGTTGCTTAGATCCTTCCTAATAAAGCTTGCATTTCATATACCTCCATATAATTATTAGATAGCATCAATGATTAAGGGTGAACATCGGGTCGGATCGAGTCAGGTCTAAATGGATCGGATCAGATACGGATCGAGTCAAAAAATTTTGAACTCAAACTCGATCTGTTTATCTAAATAGATCAAATTTTAAAATCCAAACCCGATCTACTTAATAAACATGTCACCCAATCCAACCTGTTTACCATCCATTTATAATTTATTAAAAAAAATAAAACTCAACCTGTTTATAATCCATTAAAAAAATAAATAAAAATCTATTTATCCTATCCATGGCTCTACCCTTGTCAACCATCGCATCTCCACCTAGCTACCCCTTCGCCTTGGCCCGGCTAGCCGCACTCTTGCCCCTCCTCCTGATTGGAGCTCTTGATCGCCTCTCAGCCTCCGGCTCCGGCTGCTCCACATTTGAAGTGGTTGTACGAGTCGTCGCTGGAGGGGGTGTCGGGGAAGGCGGTGATTGGGTGACAGCAGTGCTGCATAACCAAGAGAGTGCTGCGAAAGAGATGATGGTCCGTCCATCGGATCGGATCTCCATCGTTGACAACCGAAAGGAGGCCAGGGCCTTGAAGCGCCACCGCGAGGAGAAGGAACAGGTGGAGGAGGGCCATCGTCACTGTAGAATCGAGTTCTCAGATGGGAGCGGCCAGTCGAAGTGAGCAGCAGAGCGAGCGGTGAAGGGGACGACGGCGTGGAGGACCCTCTACTGTTGTGGGGGCGACGGCATGGAAGAGCAGTGAGATTTAGGCTTTAGGATTTTTTGGGGAAGGAGAAGAGGAAAAAGATGAAGCAACATCATGGGTTTAGGACTTTTTTAAGTTTTAACTTTTAACTGGCGCATGGTCCCGTGGATCATAGAATGGATAAAAAATTTAAAATTTAAATGGGTCACTCAAAACTTTGTCATGAGCCCATAGTCTAAATATTTTAAATAAAATTATAAATTGATTAAACAGATTGGGTAGGTTGAGAAATTTAAATCTAAACCCGACCTGTTTAACAAATGGGTTAAACAGGTCGATCCATTTATGACCTGAATCCATTTAAGCCAAACCCAAATCTGTCTAAGATGGATTAAATGTGGGTCGAATCACTGGATCGGATCATATTTTGCCACTCCTACCAATGATTTGTTGAGTAGAAATATTTTACTCATATAAAGTCCCTATAAACTGCTTGTCTTCTATGGTGATCATCTTTATATATGATCAGAGAAAATGAGTTTTCAATGCACTATGAATGAGCTCATGATTATGAATATCATGAAGTATTATGACTTCCCACTTGCCAACTTCATTTTTTTCTAATACATATTTTACTTTATTTTCAATGCGAATGCTCTGTCTTTCCTTGTATGATGTTGTGCATACTGCACAATCTTATTCATCAACTGGCATATTGATCTTAGGTTTACATATCCCTTCTTTACAACATGTAAATTCTTACCTGGTGCTTTTCTTACCCTTTAAGGATTGATAAGATGATCCCTTCTGAATACTAAATTCTTTGTTATATGCATATTGATTGTAGACTTTCATTACTTCTTCTTAAGTATCGAAGACCATGTTAGATGTATACCTAAAAGTCAATTGGACTGACATATTAATTCTTTATAGAATATAATTTCATACTTGATCTAATTAATTAGGACAGTTAATTTTTATTTATATAGTGTATGTGTCCATAAATTATCTAGAAAATTAATAAGATGATGCACATATTCTCAAAAATTAAGAATTTGAGGTATGTTTCGTTGGTGGTTAATTCTTAAATTGCTCTCGATTGATGGATTATCATGAAAATAATGATTAATTCGATTAGATTGATGTACAGATCATTTTTTTTTGGATAGACGAGTCTCGAGTCTATGGTGTAGAGATATTGAAGCAAGAGTACAGATATTTATTAGAGAATAAAGATATTAAGCATGATCAATAGAAGAAGTCACTTGAATGTCTATTCACTCGTTAATAATTTTTTTGATGCTGTAGTAGTGTGATTAGTTCTTTGACCTATGGTGCCTCGGCTATTCACAGTAGGGTTGCTGTAGTTTGACTGCACAATTACTTGATCTCCTAGTTATTTAGGTTCTTACGGTGTATGTTGGTTGTCGTAAGTTTGTTGTAGGAGTAGGATGTACACTTAGATGGGATATATTAACTTTAGTAGAAAAGGAGAAGTCCTATATGATTTATGAGACTGAGTTCAAAAGATCTTGGTCAGGATAGAGTGAATGATGAAAAATTATTTCATAATTTTTACATAAGAACTCAAGTCGAATAAATCTTATATATGATAGATGATAGGATTTGATGAGTTTTTCACAATCTCTATCTTATCGAAACTCACGATAGAAAAACTGAATCACACGATAACTAAACCTAGAGGTTCATTCTTTTTATTCTGTTGGATTACCACTACATGCTGCTAGACGTCATTGATGGATTGTGAGATCATAGAGAACTATTTTGATGGTCAATGATTCTTAATTGATGAGTTAAAATTATTTTAATCTATTAAAAATTTTTTAATGATATTTTAATAGAGATTAAAATATATCTCACTATCAGATAGAATAGAATCTATAGGATCCCACTCAAAAGATGTCCTGACAATCGACTTATTGAATTACGATTTTAAATCACAAAAAGATTTAATTATCAATTTGATTAATGATGGGATGAATATGCAAAAAGTTATATGAAGGACTTGCTAAGAGTTAGTAAGTTATAGAAAGACTTAATTGTAATTATCACTAGATATTTGATTTGATCAAATAAGTAGGATTGAGTCTGAGTGAAATTAAATTTAGATTAATTTGATTGGATTTGGACTGAGTTTGAGTTAGATTGGATTTCATAAGTTCAAAAGGATTTAGACTCAATAAGTACTTGATTTATTATGAAACCTAAATCAATTTAGATTTGGAATCAAACCAAATTGAGATCTTATCTATAAAAAAATTTAACCTACAGAAGGACTCTCTTTAAGATACGGCACCTCATATGGGACCATGCCTCATGAGAATTAGCATGGAATAAGGAGTGCACAAAAAGGTGGTGCCTCATGAGATGAGGCATGGCTTATCTCCTAGAGTCCTAGCCGTTTTGCACTCTTATCCCTTAAAACCCTAAGATGTGAGATTTAATAGTGGGCGCCTCCTAATAAGAAGAGATTGGCAGATAGATAGGCGTGAGAGATGCTTAATGCATAAGAGAAATAGGGGCATGGGGTTTAGGTTGTTAGATGCGAAAACCCTCTCCCTCTTTCTCTTTCGCATGTTCAAGTGTTGGACACCCTCTTCCTCTCCCTGTTCTACCTATTCCACACTATCTTCTCTCTTCTTTGTGTGGGATGTCCAAGGGTTGATCATCTTCATCTCCTTCTTCAGATTCAGTCCAAGAGTTGGATGAAAGAAAAAAAAGAGATTTGATCTCTTGTCTCCTTCTCTAGATCTTCTTCTTTTCTCTTAAGAAGAAAAAAAAAATCAGATATTAGATCTGATTTCTTGCTCCTCCTACAGATCTCTTTGGTTTCTTTGAGAAGAGAATCAAAATGAAGAAAAGATTCGACAATCCAAGGAGTGATCTCTGTAAGAGAGCTAGCATCCCGATGAGATTGGGATCTTCTGATTAGATTAGCCTCGAGTAGATACCTATAGAGATCGGACACTTATGTGGCTTCAATAGATGTTGAAAATATTTATGAATCATCAGATCACGGTGAAGAGCTATCCCGCAAAGATGAAAATCATATTTTTATTTCTGCATAGATCTTAATCTTGTACATATAATGATGTGTAGTTTTATGTTGAGATATGATCTCTATGCATACTAGAATTGATTAGATCTAATTAAAGATTAATTTTAATATCATTCTAACATAAACTTACTCTGACATAATAGTGAAACATTATGTTATATGGTTGTCCTAGAATAATATTGAAAATAGCTTTTAAAATTTTTTTCTGCTATGTATTTAGTTTTTAAAATTTTTGCATGCATAACGGAAGCCATATGATGAATTTTCTAACAGTAGTATCAGAGCCATCTCATTATTGTAAGATTAAGATCTAGATTTCATATCTAAAAATTATTTTCAAATATAAAATTATGAATGCTTAAGGAAAGGAGATGGATTTCAAGATCTAAAAATCTATTTTCATGATCTAAAAATCTAAATGGTTGAAACTCATGCAATAGATTTTTTGATCTGAAAATTTATTTTTAGATCTGAAATTCAGATTATTTGATGTTCATGCATTATTTTCAAGATTTGAAAATCTATTTTCAAAACTGAAGATCTGATTTTTTATGTTTATATACCTAAAATTCTATATCTAATCTTCATATGATCTGAATTTTATTAGATCTGAATTTTATCTTTATTATATATTCATACATGAGATGATGTTCATGGATAGAGATTCATCTTGATGTGATCTATGATGATATGGATATTTTTAAATTAAAATAATTTGATTGAATATAAGATAAGATTTTATAAGTCAATCTAAAATCATCCTGACATAAGGTTATCTTGACATAACGAAGCTTGTTATGCGGTATGATTGTCCTAGGATGAAAAGAGATTGATACGTCAAATATCATAAAAAATTTAGCATAAATATGAGGACTATATGATAGTCATGCAAGTATTTTTTATAGATACATGTAGTGATCTTCATGAATCACTACAAACCCTTGGAGTAGGGTTGTATCATGAATATATATCTAATTGGTTTGCAATTTTGTAAGCTGTGGTGGTGAAAACCAATGGACTGAACCAATGTGGAACTGATTGATCGATTGATGTCTAAGATAAGTGATAGAATTGTAGTTACTTAATTAGGACTATTGCTTTTGCATGGGGAGCCTCTCATCAATTTTGAATTTATCTGATCAATTTGGTTGATTAAGTTTCTTTTGGATGTCTAGTGTTGAGTTCACTACACATGTTGCAATTGCATCTTGATTCCAATCTTGTTGAACTAAGTCAAGATCTCTCAAGTAGATCTATGGTAATTATAGATTTACATCGGATGTAAATAAATAATTAAAATCAAAGAGATCTAAATTAAATCTCCTCATATATATTAAGTCGAGGGGTCTTCCATCATTGCAGATATGCAGACCTTTCCTAGTATTGATTATTTTTGATTGGATACAGTGGTTCAGTTACATCAGAAAGATACAACCACTCTATTTAGCATGAGATGCTGTGGGATGGAGATGGGATTGGACCCAATAACTATTAGATGAGGGTTCTAATAACAACTTCACTTTTGCAAGAATAATGGGTCTGACTTAACTAAAGAATGGAGTCAATAACTGTTAGATGTGGCTTTAAAACTTAGAGATCGGTAATTACTATAATTTATTTGAGAAGCATTGGATAAGAGTTATCCACTTATTGATTTGCGTATCATCAATAACATTAGGTGAGATATGCATAGATCAGTGAGACCGCAGTATCCACTTGAAACCTTAGTCGTGAAAAATTTTCATCTCTCTACTTGAGTGTAAGAGATTCGACAAAATACTGAAAGGCATATTTATTTCAAAATATCCTAGAATAAATTTTAAAAATAAGTACGAATATCTAATGAGAATTTCTGCTCTATGAAAGAATAAGATATCGGCTTCTAATCCTCTGGCTCATCAACCAATTGATTAACCAAATAAGTTATAAAGACTGGCTCAAGAATGAAAAATAATTTTAAGTTCAAAAAAGTTAAACTAATTTCATGATCAGGATATCCCTATGTTACCAAACCATCTAATAATTGACAAAGAGCAATCAATTCATGGTCATTGTTTAACATGATTAAGGATTTGGATGAGCTTGAGAAGCTTGACCATGCACAAGAAATTATGTATGGATTTGATCCTACAATCTCTTACTAGTTTATATGGATAATTTATAGTAAACTACTATATGAATTAGATTGATTGCACTTTGATTTAATTATCGAACATGTTGGTGACTACCGACGGGATCTTGAAGAGTTCAAAGATAGGATTCTCACTATGGAGTGGGCTTCTGCTTCCAATTGAAGGTCTACTTAGAAGAAGAAGAAGTTCGTGAAGAAACAAAAGTCTGAGAGCAAGTCAAAGAATGAAGTTTCTAAGAAGACTGCTGACTCTGTGATGTTGACAGCTATTAAAAAAAACTGTACTATATATCTGGAGAGCTTAAAGAAAAAAAAAAGAACATACCTTTAGAAGGCATGTTCGATCTGCTTGATATTGATATCTAAGCAGATAGTGAGTGTCATAGTATCTGAGAGATCTAGAGATGAAATGAATCCGAAGTACCTCAGATTTAGTTATATTATAGAGGATAGAATATATAAATTGGAATGACATGGGCTTTAAGGCTCATCGACTCTCAAGTCATCTTCGGTTTGTGAATTCTGTCTTCAAGAAAAGATGGTCAAACTATCCTTTGTAAGACATAGGGTGAGGATCATTAAGATACTTATTTTAGTACACACTGATATGTATAGCACATTTGATGTGCAAGCTAGAGGTGGTTATCTTTACTTCATTGCTTTTATCGATAATTTTTCTCGATATAAGTACATGTATGTTATACAAATCTAAAGTTTTTAAAAAATTTAAATAATTCAAATATGAGATAAAGAAGCAAACTACAAAATTCTTAAGGTTCTTCGATGAGAACGAGAAGGTGTATACCTTAGTGAAAGTTTCTAATCTATCTAAAAAACATAGCATAGCCATACAATAGACTCTTCTTGATGCACCTCAATTCAACAGGGTGTCGGAGAGAAGGAAAGGGATCTTATTTAATATGGTCTATATGATGAACATCACTGATATTCTCTTATTTCTTTGAGGATAAGCTTTACTACTGAATAGTTTGCTCTAAGTCTATTCCTATCATGCTATATGAGATGTGGCATGGTAAGGATATCCAGTCCATGTCAAGCGATAACAGGCAGATAAGTTAGATGTTAGGTCATGAGAGCTCATTTCTAAAGTATCCTAAACAGTTTAGAAGATATTACTTTTACTTTTCAAAGGATTACAATATGATTGTGATCCGACATGCTACATTTTTGGAGAAATAGTTTGTCCAAAGTGAAGATAACAAAAAAAAAATTGAGCTTAAAAAAAAAATCTCTAAAGAGTAATAAGCCATAGAACCTATAGAACCTATTCATATTGAGGCAGTACAGTAGTACCTCCTCCACCTCATAGGTCGAGTAGAATCTCTCATCCTATTGAAAGATATTTAGATATTCTAATAGAGGATGTAGAGAAAATATTCCTCATGAGAGATAGAGAACATAGAGATGATCTCAAAAGTTACTATGAGGCAATGTCAGACATCAATTCTGAGAAGTAGTTAAATATAATGAAATCAAAAGTTGACTCGATGCATTCCAACCAAACTGATGCTTAGTGGATCCACCAGCAGGTATAGTACCTATTGGATTCAAATGAATCTATAAAAGAAAAAGATGGAAAGGTAGAGACCTTTTTAAGCAAGCATCTTAGAATTGGTATATTCAATGTGATTAAATGGTTTGATCATGAGGAGGAAATATGTGTTTCTAAAAAGGTCCGTGGGAGTACTGTCATGTTCCTCGTATTATATATAAATGACATCCTCTTGATTAAAAATTCTGTTTCTGTACTGATTTTGATTAAAATTTGATTATCTAAAAAAATTCTCCATGAAAAATCTTTGGGAAGCATCCTATAAAAATCTATAAGATAGATATAGATCTATGAAATAGATCTAAGAGGATGCTAGACCTTTCACAGAAGATGTACATAAAGGAGGTGCTGAAGAAGTTCAGCATGAAAAACTCTAAGAAATATTTTTGTCCTTTAGGCATGAGATTGATATCTTCAAGAAGATGTGTCCCAACGTATCACATAAGCTAGATCCTTTATACTTTAGCTATAGAGAGGCTCATGTATGTCATGCTATATACACAGACTAATATAACTATTGCTATGAGTGTCACGAGTAAATATCGATTAAATCCAAATTGAGGGTACTGGATAGCTGTGAAAATATTTTTAAATACTTAAAAAGTACTTAGGATATATTCATGATCTTTAGAGAAAAAAAGTTGAGGATACAAGGATTCACAGATTCAAACTATGTCTGATATTGATGGTAGAGAGTTTCTACATCAGGATGTATTTATTTATATAATAAAGATTTGGTAGATTGGAAGAGTTCTAAACAATCGATTATTATAAATTCTAGAAGCCATATATATCATTAATTATGAGGTAACTAAGGAAGCCTTTTGGTTAAAAAGAATTTGTTACAGAACTGGATGTAATGTTATCAGATGGCATAACACTATACTGTGCCAACATAGGCACCATAACTCTAGCTAAAGAGCACATATCTCATCAGAATTTTTAGCACATAAGAGTGATATTTTAATTATTCGTGACTATTTCAAGAAGTAAGACTTCAAGAATCAGAGAGTAGACCCCACGAAAATATGACGGGCTCACTGACAAAATCATCTAGCCAGCAGAGGATCAAAGCACATCTTGAGAAGATAGGGCATAGGTCTATGATAGATTGACTTTAGTACAAGTAGAAGATTATTAGATATATGCTCTAGAAGTTCATCGGACTAACACATTAATTCTTTCTAAGACCTAATTTCATACTTGACCTAATTAATTAGGATAGTTAATTTTCATTCATGTAGTGTATATGTCCATGAATCGTCCGAAAAATTAATAAGATAATGACATATACTCTAAAGAGTTAAAAATTTAAGACATATATCATTAATGATTAATTTTTAAATTATTTTTGATCGATGGATCATTATGGAGATAGTGATTGATCTGATTAGATTGATGCGTGGATCGCTTCTTTTTGGTTAGACGAATCTCAAGTCTATAGTGTCAGAACACTGAAACGAGAATGCAGATGTTTGTTAGAGAATAAAGATATCAAGCGTGACTAACACGAAAAGTCACTTAAATATCTACTCACTTGTTAGTAACTTTCTCGATGCTGTAGTGGTGTGACTAGTTCTTTAACTTGCGGTGCCTCGACTATTCACAATAGAGTTGCTGTAACTTAACTACATAAATACTTGGTCTCCTAGCTATTTGAATCTTTGTGATGTATGTTGGCTGTAGTAGGTTCGTTGTCAGCGTAAGGTATGCACTTAGATGGGATTTATTGATTTTAGTAGAAAAGAAAAAAATTTATATAATTTATGAGACTGAGTTCAAAAGACCTTGATCAAGATAGAGTGAATGATGAAAAAATATTTTATAATTTTTATATAAAAATTCAAATCAAATAAATCTTATATATGACAGATAATAGAATTTGATGAGTTTTTTATAATATTCATCTTATCGAAACTCATGATAGAAGAACTAAATCACACGGTAACTATATCTA
The DNA here is from genome assembly GCF_000442705.2 of Elaeis guineensis. Classification (NCBI taxonomy): domain Eukaryota; kingdom Viridiplantae; phylum Streptophyta; class Magnoliopsida; order Arecales; family Arecaceae; genus Elaeis; species Elaeis guineensis. Next base: position 89,433,865 of record NC_026001.2, on the reverse strand, counting down.
GAGGTTCATTTCTTCTATTCTACTAGATTACCACTATATGTTGCTAGACATCATTGGTAGATTGTGAGATCATAAAAAATTATTTTGATAGTCAATAATTCTCAATTGATGAGTTAAAATTATTTCAATCTATTGAAAGGAGTTTCAATAATATTTTGATAGAGATAAAAATATATCTAACTATCAGATAGAATATAACCTATGGGGTCACACTCAAAAGAGGTCTTGACTGATCAAATTATTGAATTATGATTTTGGATTGTAAAAGGATTCAATTATCAATTTGATTGATGATTGGATGAATATGTAAAAATTATATGGAGAACTTGTCAAGAGTTAGTAAATTATAGGAGGATTTAATTATAATTATTACTAGATTATTTAATTTGATCAAATAATTAGGGTTGAGTTTGAGTCAAATTAAATTTGATTTTAATTTGATTGGACTTAGACCGAGTTTGAGTCAGATTGGATTTCATAAGTCCAAAAGGGTTTAAACTCAATAAGTACTTGACTTACTATGAAATCTAAACCAATTTAGATTTGGACTCAAACTAAATTGAGATTTTATTTATAAAGAAATTTAACTTGCAGAAGGACTCTCTTTGAGAGATGGCACCTCATATGGGACCATGCCTTATGGGAATTAGCATCGAATAAGGAGCACACAAATGGATGGCTCCTCATGAGATGAGGCATGGCTTATCTCCTAAAGTCCTAGCCCTTTTGGACTCTTGTTCCTTAAAATGCTAAGGTGTGAGGTCTAATAGTGGGCACCTCCTAATAAGAAGAGATTGGCAAATAGATAGGTGTGAGAGATGCTCAATGCACAAGAAAAATAGGGGCGTAGGGTTTTGGTTCTTAGATGCCAAAACCCTCTCCCTCTTTCTCTTCCACACATCCAAGTGTTGGACGCCCTCTTCTTCTCTCTTCTCTACCTATTCCATGCTATCTTTTTTCTTCTTTGTATGGCATGTCTAAGGGTTAATCATCTTCATCTCTTTCTCCTCCACATTCAATCCAAGAGTTGGATGAAAGGAAGGAAAAGAGATTTGATCTCTTATCTCCTTCTCTAGATCTTCTTTTCTCCTACAAAGAGAGAAAAAAAAATTAGATTAGATTTGATTTCTTGCTCCTCCTGTAGATTTCTTTGATTCTCTTGAAAAGAGAATCAAAAGAAAAAAAGATTTGACAATCTAAAGAGCGATCTCTGTAAGAGAGCTATCACCTCAGTAAAATTGAGATCTCCTGATCAGATTAATCTCGAGTAGATACCTATAGAGGCTGGTTACTTGTGTAGCTTCAACAAATCTTGAAGATATCTACAGATCATCAGATCATGGTGAAGATTTATCCGTGCAAAGATAAAAATTAGATTTTTATTTCTGCATAGATCTTAATCTTGTATATATGATGATGTCTGATTTTATATTGAAATATGATCTATATGCATACTAGATAAGATTAAATCTAATTAAAAATTAATATTAATATTATTTTAATATAAGATTGTCTTGACATAACAATAAAATGTTATGTTGTATGGTTGTCCTAGAACGATATTGAAAATTATTTTTAAAATTTTTCTTTCATTGTATAATTAGTTTTTGAAATTTCTATATGCATAACGGAAGCCATGTGATGGATTTTCTAATAGTGGTATCAGAGTCATCTCATTATTACAAGATTAAGATCTAAATTTTAGATCTAAAAATTATTTTTAAAAAATAAAATTATTGTTGCCCAGCTATGCAACCCAAGAGGAGAGGTGAATTGGATTTTTAAAAATTTTAAACTTAACTTACACCTATAAAGATTATTTAACAGTGAGCAAAATAAGTATGGAGAGTGTAATTTATGTAAGGTGTAGAAGTTGGATGCAAGAATGCAAGAAGATAAAGAAATTTAAAAGGAGAGCAAGCAAGCACAACACAAACAAGAAGATTTATAGTGGTTCGGTGCCAACCTTGCACCTACATCCACTTCCCAAGCTCCTACTTGAGAATTTAAATCCACTAGACTGTATTCAACCTGAATACAACGTCGGAACCTCTGACTCTAGCTATCCCAAGCTAGAATACTTATTTTTTGGATATAAGCCAACCCAATACAATCTGATTCAAGGTTCAGATCAACCTTTTCACATTTTGGATTCTTTTCAAAACAAACTAAACAACTCAAAAATAGAGTATAGGAGTTAATTACATAAAAGTACAGATGTAGCTCCTTAATGAGCAAATAATGCTTTAAATATACTTTACACAATTAGAAGGAAGCTCTTTCTGATTTTCTCAAGATGGTTGGAGACTTGAATGAGCTCTTGAGGAGTTGGTGAACTTGAAATAAAAGCTTCTTTAACTTCAAAAGGGCTCTTTTCTTAGGGCTGAAATGAATGCTTGAAGAACCTCTTCAAAATCTTTTTTTTTTTTTGATTTCCTTCTTTAAGTACCTTTTATAACTTCAAATAATGGTGGAGAGTAATTTGGACTGAAATAGAGCCGTTAGAGCACATTAAATGAGCATTAAATGCAGCCAAAATGAGCAAAAAACTAGCCGTTGCGGAACTTTTCTGTCGCAGGGTCGACTCATGTTCATGGGTCGACTCATGGGGTCGATCTCTGTAGAAAAGAGTAAAAAATGACTGTTCTATAATTTTGGCCTGCAGAGCAGCAGAAGTCGACTCATAGGGTCGACTCATGCCAAGGGGTCGACTCATGGGGTTAACTCACAGAGTGTGCCAGCCAAAAATTTTGCATTCCATTCAGCTCTTTTAGCCATGAGTCGACTCATGGGGTCGACTCAAAAATATAAACCTAATTTTCTTACAAAATACACTTTCAAAAATATTGAAATTGCCTCCAATAGATTACATATTTTTTGTTCTTGCTCTTGAGGCTTCCGAATCAGATCTGATAAAATTATGATTTG